>NC_044391.1:78025369-78330430 GCF_006542625.1 Nomascus leucogenys
TCCCTCAGTTCCAAAGGAGAACCTGAGGGCACATCCCAGAGTTTGCTACAGGACTCTCTCTGACTGGCACCAGGAAGGGGTGTATGGAGGAGGCACAAAGGCAAAGCCACAGAAAGCAGAGCACGGACTATGGACTTGAAGTCTCATACAAAATAGGTGGCAAGCAGGGAGGGAGGCCTACAGTTAATAATCCACTGTATCCAGCACATGTATAACCTACTACTGACGGTGCTTGGAAGGGAAAAAGACAAAAATACCTTCCCTTTCTGAGCAGAGGGGCCAAGTAAAGTGCATTATTTCCCCCTAGTCTTCACTCTCCTCTTCACAGTGTCTGCTGTCTGCTGCAATGAGCCAAGCTTGCCCGGGTCGTAGTCTGAAGGGCTGACCTCTGAGATGAATAATTTCAAAATTTCAAGTCTAAAAACTACAATAAAGCTGTCATGAATGGCTGCTGAAGCGCTCACCTCAGATGCAGACCAGGAAAATAGCTGTTGTACTTCCAGAGAGCATCTGTGGCCTTCCCTGGGTCCCTGAAGAGAGAATGCCAGCAAAGGCAAGAAGGGAGACACAGCCAGATTCAGTCTCACCCATCATAGAAGTCTTTGAGCTCAGTGCTTTCCGTGTAGCAAAAATGCGGACCAATAGCAATGAGTACACCTACCTTGATTTTCCTGCTTTCTCTCTGGCTTCAAACAATCTCAACATAAAGTACATGCAAATATGGAATACTAGGGCTGGCCACACCACAGTGTGCTAATTGTTGATAATTACATCACTGTCAACATTGTCTCAGGAGGTGGGGATGTCCCCATCACTGGGAGAGTTCATTTATTGAATTACCATTTGGCAGGGATATTATCAAAAGGATACAAACACCAAATTCTGTAAGGTGCCTCTCAAAGATGATTTGGCTTCATCAAAAAATAAAGATAGATGTTACTGATATGAATAATTATTTATTTAAAATGATGAGAGCATATTAGCATCTTATAGCACTTAATTTTCAGCGTTTTATTTACATTTTTTTATCTGTAAGGTAGTTAAGGTGCCTTTAACTGTAGGTAACAAAAGCCTAACTCAAATCAGGTTAACCCATAAAAGAAAAATTATTTTGACTTTCACACTAGAAGTGTAGATGAAGAGCAAGCTTCAGGGCTGCCTCAGTCAGTGACTCCCAATCTGCTTCCCAGCGAGTCTCTGGCCCTGTGGGTCTTTGTGTATCAACTGCTTAAGAAAGGCGGCTGCCGGAAACCTAGGCCTCAATTAGAACAGTAACTCCAGGGAAAGGGTGTTGCTCCTAGAAACTCAGTAGGAACAAAGAATAATGTTCCCAGAAGTCTCCAGCAAACTTCTCCTCATATCTCATAGGCCAGGGTGGGTCACATGACCCTTCCTGAGCAACTCACTCGTAGGCCCCCCAGGCCCCCGCTAGAGGGAGGTGAGGTCAGCTTCGCCCGAGGCCTCTGGGCTTCATGCAGGAGGAGGAGATCCATGAACAAAATCAACCCCATTTTGCAAACGAGGAAGCTGAATCTACAGAGAGGTCAGATGATTTGCCCACGTTTATTTTTCTAGTAAGTAGGACCCTCAAGGCCAGAAACCACTCTTCAGACTTAGTTGGTGATGTTTTTCATTATTTCACATTCAGGCCTTCAAGTCCAATGATTGGGAAACATCTCTGTCATCGTTTAGTTTAAATCTCCATCCAGAATTCTCCATCTTATCTTAAAAAACTCTCTAGATAAGATTTGTGTACATATCCAATAATATACCAATATGTCATATGACATACACAGGCTAATATAAAATAGAAGCACAATAATTTTTAAAACATAGGACAGTCATAATAGAGAAAACTTGTCTTAACTTTTAATCTCCAGTTAGGATATAATTTAAAAATTATAGGAATATAAGATAAATGTTTTAATGGTAGTAAATTGAAAGCAGTAATAGCATACTATTATGCTAAAGAATCTGGATGGACTCCATTTTGCTAGCTTAACATTTTTTCTTGGTAGGCTAATTTTTAAAGCAACAGAAAAATAGTTCATTTTGGAAATGCGGATGAAGCAACTTTAGCCTGCCATCAAAACATAATGGAAAAATCAATTAAAATTATTTGTGAGGTGTGTAATTTTTCAAATGACCAGTAAGTCAACCGGCAAAATGAAAACATGGCCCCTCTCCACTGCTGTTTATGGCTATCCCTCTCTGGCTATTCCTTAAGCTGTGTATAGCTATTCTGTACTCTTCTGTCATACTCACCACTTGCGTTCAGCAGCACAAAGCAAGGAACAAGGAGCTTTGAGGCCTGTTTGCAGGCAGAACAGTGAGGAGCTGGGTTCCTGGTGAGTCAGAGGCACGCTGCCCCCTCTCTGTGTTGATTCAATGGCTGCTCTACGATGGTGCCTGAGATTTTGCTGAACTGTGGGTGGCAGGAGTTTTACAACAGTCACAGCTCTGTCTCAGCCTCAAGGAAAAAGTCACAAGCTTTCAGGTCAGGAGTCACCCAGCTGCCAAAACTTATTGGCTTGGAGAAAGGAGTTGAGGAATGGAGTCACACAGTGATACAAATGGCCCTCTTTGTCAGAAAGATTAAGATACCATAAAGAATGTTGTCAAACCAGCTCTTCCCAGCAGAGTGAGAAACACAAATCTATCCACTTTGGGTAGGCTAAATCCCAGCCTTCAAGTAACCCCTTAGTGCCCTATGTCTGAAGGAAAGAATACTTCTGTCGTATGGATACTGGCTGAGACTTCTTTCTTTCCCTCTCTTCACTAAAACCAAGAAAAATAAGGAGTGGTTAGTGAGAGGTCAGTGTTCCTAAAGACCAGTAGAGGACTCAAAGTTGCTTCCAGGTTTGGAAAGCATTTGGCTTTTCTGAGTGACCTTTCTCTCCCCTTGCAGGTTGCTGAACGGCTGATGACCATCGCTTATGAAAGTGGTGTTAACCTCTTTGATACTGCCGAAGTCTATGCTGCTGGAAAGTAAGTCAGTACTTGTTTGTGTCACTCATGGCATCTGTAGCACCGAAAGAATCAGCCCAGACCATTTCCAGCATGTTGGTGAAAAGGTTCTGTCCTTTCTCCACGTGTTGGTGGCTCTGCTGTGTTCTGCCCTCTTCCACCGTTACTAGAATTGGGGATATTGACTGTCTCTGGCACTCTCTGCTCACCCAAACCTTCCTGCTTCTGGTCCCTGTATGAAGAATGGGCTGAAGGGGGTATATGACCAGGAAGCAATTGCCATGTCTATATGAGGGGCAGCAGAGTCTGATGCCAGAGTAGTGGCAGCGGAGATTGAGAAGTATTAGTCGAATACATGAGGGACCAAATGAATGAACAGATTCCAAAATCGTTGCTCAAAAGTTAGTCTTTTTATTTCATAACCATATCTCATAGTTTTTCAGCCCCTGAGGAACTGGGACATCCTCCTTGCAGGGAAACAGGAGCTCTCACTGTTTACTTGCCTGTCCCTACACTAGCATTACAGAAAGATCAGACGTCAAAGTCAGGATCCCCCAAGATGCCAAAGAATCTATTATCTTTTGTAAGAGGGGATCTCAGAGCCCATTCTGAGGACAGGAAGGGCTGCAGAGAGTCCTCGCTTCTTTTGTGAAAGGAGTCACATCCAACTGCAACCTTCCTTTGAACCCAAGGCAAATTTGGAGCCCTAAGACAGGGCTTGTTAAACCAGAACACATAGGAAATGTGCCAGGCCAGGCCTCAAGGTTCAGGCCATCCAGGTCCCAGCCCAACCAGCACATTTCAGAATAGATCTGGGGCTCCCTGGCCTCCTACTGGGAACATGGATGTCCAGCTCTCAGAACCAAGGAAACTAAATAGCTGCCCAGCTGTTTGAACAGCTCTGCAATTTTCTAACTGAACTGTGAGGTATAATCACCTGCAGGCCTAATTCGTCTCCTTCCAGGTGAGAATTACAATCAAATTGCTGGACTTGCTGAATCAGGATGATCAGTGGATGGTCCCAGTGCATTTTCCTTGCATGAGTTTGCTCCTTTTCAAGAAGAGGGCAATGTTTAAGGACCATCAAGGAGGTTCAGAGCTCACATTCTTGATGCTTTCTGTTGAATCCAAGAGAGAAAGTAAAGGTTATAGGGTCTTGCTCCTTTCTGCCTTCTACCCCTTTCCATTGTTTTCTTCTTGTGGAATCCTGCTTAGTACCAAATGGCACTAAGGTAGAAAAAGGGAGAAGTAAGTAGCAAGTCTGTTAGAGTCCTGTTTGTATTACTCCTGTGAGGATAATCGCTCTGATTAATTATTGATTGTCAGTCTATAATTGAGATAGGTTTCCACTGTGAAATGCAAGGTTGCAAAAGGTAAAAGAGAGATAGGGAAAAACAAAAGCAACACCAATATAAGACTCAATGCTTGTCTCTTCGGGGCATACTCCACAGCTAACCCGCATCATGGCTTATTGCAAGCTATACACTCTAACAAGGACAGAACTCTCAGTTAAGACCAATAATGACTAGCCATGACTCCCATCCATAGCATCCTAATGGACAAGGTGCTAATTCCACTGATCTCCCATTCACTAAGCCTCTGAGACCCCAGCTGCTTCTGACAATGTTGGTCTTACTGCGAGGGACATAGAACATTTGTCTCCTCAATCTTGGGTCCCAGCCTGGGTAGGTGGAAGAGGAGAGGATGGTGGATGCCTTCAGTATGCCTCTGCAACCCAGCCTTAGGGGCAGGAAGGACACTTCATTATGTCTTCCTCTGTTTTGCTCCTATGACAAAGTTTGTCACTGGAACCTATGATGTTCTGTACACGAGTGTTCTCTATGTGGGACATCTAAACCCACACATCGGTTCTCAGTTTATACCTGGGAGCAAATATTTTTTATCTAAACAATGTGAGGTGTCATTGTTCTCCATGGTCGCAGTTGAATTGCTTCATAGCAATTAGAAGGAAAACTTTGACTCCCTTTGGACACCACCAAGCAGGACATTTATATATGGGATCATTGGTTCAAAAACACCAAACTGCAAAATGACTGCTGCTGCTTAGTATCAGGACTGCAGGCGGTCTCCTGCCAGCGTGTCAGGATTTGGCAGGTGCTTCTGGAATGCTCTGGAGCAGGATTCTGCAGGCACAAGCAGAAACAGCGGAAACTGTGCTACCAGCCGAGAGCGGCTTCTATTTTCGGGATATGTAGGCACTGAGAGTTCAAACAAGGAATGGTTCTTGTGTTCTGGATTGACTCTTGCTTTTCCAGGACACTGCATCCTAAGACATTATCTGTTTCCCCCTCCAGGGCTGAAGTGATTCTGGGGAGCATCATCAAGAAGAAAGGCTGGAGGTATTGCATTCACCATAATTATTTGTTTTTAAAAAGGTATTATTTTGCACCAGAGAAGGAAAAATAAAATTATATGACACCTGACCAAAAGACTGTCAAAAAAAATCAGCTGTTGTTAAAGCAATGATTTATAGTGGCTTGATAATAAATGCCGGCAAGTTCACTTCTGGAGCTTCAAAAATTATTGACTAGTCATTGATCACAATGAATTACCAAAGAGTTGAGCAGAGAAGGGGGTGATGTTCATGAAATATTTGTGCATAAAAAAGTGACAGGTTCATGGCTTCCGACTGCCATTTGTGCTAATCTCTTGCAGGAAGTAACTTGACAAGAAGCTGATTATCCCCCCCACACACGCATTTATGTTTGCTCTTTATTTTATTAACTCTGGACGCAAAGAAATGATGAAACAAGAAGACTTTGGGATAAATACCCCAAAGCTTTCTTATCTGAACACATTTAGTCAGCATCTCTCCTGTGTGCCCAGGAACCCTGTTATCTGGCTATTCAGAACAGTGCTTCATCTGCTATCCTTGAGAAACATAAGGGGCTGTGCTTACACGTCCCTTTCCATCACCTTCTGTAGCCAAAGATAGTGGTAATAAGGGAAGCTATAACATCTATGGGCAGTGGGGAGGTAATACTTCCCCATTTCACTATAGATTTCAGCCACTACTTCCCCAGCACGAGTACAGAATTAAGCAAAGCCCAGCAAAGGTTACTGGACAAGTTTGGGGTCCTCCTCTGCCCTGGCATAATATCTGCTGATTACCAAATAAATGACAGTGTAATCGTATTAGTGAAGACAACTGTGGAAAGAGCTGTGTACTCGTGCTTCAACACTTAGCATGTATTTTCTAAAATTTAGTCTAGGGAAAATGGACATTCTCAAAGAGTTCAAGAGTAGTTTTATTATGCTTTTGCACACATGATTTAAACTCTATCTAGGAAGCGAAACTAAGAAGGTGAAACAGACCCATTTATTTTTAGGGCTGCTTACTCCCCACTCTGAGATAAACTTTTGGTAGGAATAGACGGCCCTGTGGAAACGGAAAACCAAATATTTATAGAGATATGAACAAATAAACTTTGATGACCTACTTTCTCCTTCTCCCTTCTCCTTCTCCCCCATCCCAGGGAACTGTAAGGATGTTAATAGAAAACTATATTCCACCTTATATATGGAAAAACATTCATGTTCCCACTCAGTCCTTCACCTTGCCTGAGTTACTTTCCCACTCAGAGTATTGGTTTACCCATCACTGCCTAAGTAGAGACTGTATCTATTCCCTACGGTTGCTGCAACAAAGGACCAGAAACTCGGTAACTTAAAATAACAGAAATTTATTCTTGCATGTTTCTGGAGGCCAGAAATCCAAAATCAAGGTTTGACTTCAAGGTTGGCAGGGCCATGCTCCCTCTGGCATTTACCCTCTGGGTAAAGTTCTTCCTTGCTTCCTCTTAGCTTCCGGTGGTTGCCAGCCATCCTGGGCATTCCTTGACCTGCAGCTGCAGCACTTCAACTCTCCTCTCATGTGTCTAAGTGTTTTCTGATAAAGACACCAGTCATATTGGATTAAGGGCCTACTCTACCTATTAACCAATTATATCTGCAGTGATCCTATTTCCAAATAAGCTCACATTCTGAGGTTCTGCGGGTTAGGACTTTAACATATCTTTTTGGGGTATGCAATTCAATTATAACAGAAACCTTGGAGAAAATTCCACTAATAGTACAGTAAGTCTGCAACAAGGTGTAGGCTGCTGGAGTACATCTAAGGAAGGAGGCAAAGCATCAGTACAGTAGCTCTTTTCTTTCTTAACACCCAGAGAACATTAAATTATCACTCTCTATAGCTGCAGAACCTATTTTATATATCTTTTGTAGAAAATAGATTACCATGCATTTTCCACAAACTGCTTTTCATTCTTGCAAATAAAAACTCAAGCTATTATTATACTCCAGAATGTTTATATCAGTTCACAGTTGCCCCCATGAGACTGGTGAAAAAATAAACCATATCATCATAGCTTTGAGCCTATAAAAGCTGTTTCGACTAGCACACTTGACTTCTGGTCCTGGCACTACCACTTGCTAGCTGCGTTATCCAGGACAAGTTATTTACACTTCTCTGGTTCTCAATTTACCCACCTGTAAAATGGACAGCCTAACAGTTCATGGAGTGTCATGCTGACAGAGTGAGATAAGGTGTGCAAAAGCATTTTGAAGGCTGTGCTATATCACTGTAAAATACATTATCATTCTCTACCCACTCACAAGAGTTGCTCTAATGGCCTCTGTGGGAGTCAGTGACAATTTGCCAGGCTGCTGTCTACTCTTGCTCTTTGAACATATATGTTAGTGTGCATATCCATATAGGCCAAATATTTTACAGGAAGCCTAACTTTGAAAAACTAAGTCTGTGGCAGTGTTTGTATAGAATGTGCAGCCTTGAATAATCAAAAGGACTGCATTCATTTTTTATAATATTCCATCCAGCTTTTTGTTGAAGGTTGAAAGTGCTAAAGGAGACCGGGCTCCCCTGTGGCAGATTGCTATTATAATAGGTATCATGAGGTTGATGTATTAACCTGGAAAGTACATCAGCCCTTTCAGGTTGTGTTATCTCCAGGTACATGTATTTATCGACCTTCCATTATAGTGATTCAAATTACTTTTGGGGGATTAACTTCAGTGGGATGGGGCTGCTAACATTTTCAACAAATTTTTCTTGTTGCAGCCAAGTTGTCAGACTTGTCACCGTCATTCCCCATTGGTTATCATTAATCATACTAGGCTTTTATACCCGAGAGCCCTGAGGCATTGACTCTACAGATGATGGAATTATAAATGCCTTATTTCAAGCACTCCTGAAGATTGGCCTTAACCTTTGACTCTCAGATGATTTTTTTTCTAGACCAGTGCAATCAAATTACATACCAAAGGAAACTAAATTGCACTGAGATCTGTTTCCCAATTTTATTGTATACCTGTAGTTCTCAAGACATATTTCTTATTCCATGATGATTATGCTGGGATTGCATTTCCTGCCCTTGGTTGTGGCTTTCAGAAGGTAGTAAGTTTGCTGATGAGATTTGCACATTTCATTCCCTTAGCAGTAAAATGGTAGAAACTTGAGCTAAGGACTTTAGGACTGTTTTCCTAAAATGACATTTCCATTTAATAAGACACTCAAAGACATTTTTTCCTGTTTGTTCTAAATATTTACTATTATAATTCACTTCATCATTTAGATGTCTATGTAGTCAGTTCCTGCCTGTGAATGTGATATTAGAAGGGATAATAAGCCGGAGCCACAAGGGTCCATGTTCCTTGGCAGAGTGGAGTCCTCCTGGGAAGAGTTCACATGCAATCAGCGTTAGGCCAGATGCTGAATACGTGTTCATTGGTGTTTGTTCATTTGATCTACTAAAGCAATTCATCCCCTCAGTCCTTTCACTTCCATCCCCACGTGCCATTTCTGACCCTCCATGCTGGCCCACCACTCACCTTCACTTTGCTGTGTCGACATGGGCTTGCTGTCAGTTCCCAATCTGACTTGTTATCACTGCCCTCCACCTCCTCCAGGCAAAGATCATTTCCATTCAGCCTCTTCCTCTAGGATCCGACTTTGAGTCCCCCCTCACTAGCTTCCCTTTGTCTTTATTTCAGTGAGATGGATTAACAAATTTACCTCTTTACCAATTTTTAAAATGTGAGGTATAATAACAAATTATTTCTGGTGCTATTATAATAATATGACTTGGTACAATAGCCTGCATTTATTTACTACTTCTCTGTGTTTGTCTGTTTGATATACAGGAGGTCCAGTCTGGTCATAACAACCAAACTCTACTGGGGTGGAAAGTAAGTTATTTTTCCTACTAAACAGAAAACAACTAGTAGTTCATGCTTTTTTGCTATTAAGCAGTTATTTTACATATAACGTACCAAGATTAATTGGCTTAGAGAGGGAGTTTTTTGTTTTTTGCTTTTTTTTCTCACACTAAGGAAATAGCAATTAGCCTAAGATTTAATTTTTGCAAGGTACTCCCAAAGAAATTTAGTGCAAAGCATGTGGTCACTTGTTACTAAGTGATTAATGTAGATTTTTCTAATACCAATCTCATACTTAGAATCATTTCCAAAATAGAGTTCAAATTTGAGGAAAGAAAAATAGGCACAAAGCATCACAGAAGAAAAGCCACTCAAATCTGCCAAAACTCAGAGACTTGTACAGAACGCAAAGATAAAAATATCTTGTCTGGCTCCGTGTCTAAGTCTCTGATCATTTCTGCAGAGGGCTCTGAAAGTGCTGATCAAAAGGACCATCTCATTGGAGAATAACATGGAGCTACCTGTATCACTCGCTGTCAGGCCAAATGAAAGAGAAATGCTCTCTGTTGTGGGATGCAGAGAAGATTTCACAGGATGAACTGGCTTCTTATGGGCCTGCTGATATTTGAACTGGTACTTACATTATTCAGCAGGACTTGGAAGGCTGGCCTTTTTGACAAACATGTAAGAAAACAGCAAGCTATTCCATATACCAGAGCAATCATTGGTACTGTGCTTTTCCATCTTTGAGACAGAAATCGCAAAAAAAAAAAAAAAAAAAAAAAAAAATGCTGGAGTTTTAACAAAAAGCAAAAACAAACAAAACCTTATTTACCTTCCTATAACTGATAGGGAATTTTTTTTAGTTGGAGGCAGAGGCCAATTCTTCTTTAGGAACCTTCTAATCAAAATGTCTATGTATATACACACTTGCAAACACATACTCTATTTTATTGTTGGTTTTGAGCCTATTTATAATGATATGAAGACAGAAAGGTGGAATTTACATTTTTATTCCTGTAGTAATCTGTACAAAAATAAAGCAACATCATGCCTATGAGAAATGTGGATTTTCATTGTCCATGCTTTGATTCACAGTGCCATTGCTCAGTGCTTTCGAAATGCTACAAAACCTTTCAGGAAATGAGACAGTCTGCAAGAACCGTTATATAGTAGAATATGTAGTAGAATACTACCTACGGTATTACTAATGTACTTATTAAAAATACCAAATAAGAATACATTCACAAAAGTGAATGGTAAATATTATATTTAAAAAGAAGCTGCCAAAGGTATTGATGTTGAAGAAACATGTTATGGATACTTTAAAATTCAAGTACCATATTTCATTCTAATTGGCCAGCACTTGAGAATTGGGAAGGCAAAAGTCCTTATGATTAAGGGTCTGTCTTCTGGGGGTACTAATTTAAGGAACATTTGCTTCATCACATTTTAATTTAGTTTTAAAATTTATTTTAGAAGTCAAAAGGCACTTCCGAATTTGCTTCCTTTATCAGAAAAGCTAACAAAAAAGTTCAGCAGCCTGGCAACCTTACAATAAACTCACAAACGTATGTCAAGCCTTTTTATTTTCTCTAGATTGGTTAAGAACAAGGTGAAAAGGTTGTACAGTGTCTTGAATTAAATATGGACAGAGTGTACGTGGCTGAGTTGCTGTTAACTGGAGCCTGGTGTTGAGCATATTAGTGGCATGGAGACAGTCGTGGATAATTCATCTACTGAGATCTCCAAAGAAAAGGGGTTCAGTGTGTTGCCCACCAGACTTCTCTCCTTAGCCTCCAGTGGTGTAGAATTTGATAAGAACAGGGTACAAAATTAGCAATTCAGACCAGAGATTTAGAGAAGAAAAGAAAGCACACTCTCATTCAAAGTTATTTGCTTCTTTTTCTTGGCAGAGCTGAAACAGAAAGAGGGCTGTCAAGAAAGCATATTATTGAAGGTGGGTACTTCTGCTTCAATTTTATTTTTGGTTGTGGGCCCCTCATTCAAGAAAGGTATCAACCAAACAAATTCAGAACACACTGGAAGAGGAAAAAGTTCTATTGAAAAGTGCCACAATCAACCAAGTTTCTTCTTGGGGTTAAATATAGGGAATGCAGAGATGTAGAGGGGAGAATGGGAACTCAAAAGGAAAAGGGAAAATTGCATAGGACTCTTCTCATTTTCAGCTATTACTAATATTAATAAAACATTCTCATAAGACTTTTTAAAAGAGCTTTATTGAGATATAATGTACGTATCATGAAAGTTTACCCGTTTAAAGTGTAGATTTCATTTGTTCTGAGTATAATTATGGAGTTGTACACCAAACACCCTAATGTGAAAACATTTTTACCACCCCTAAAATAAACTTTATACCCACTAGAAGACACTCCCCATCACCTCCTCACCCCCTCCCACAGTCCCAAGCAACCATAAATCTACTTTTTATCTCTATAGATTTGACAATTCTGGACATTTCATGTAAATGAGATCTCATGATATATGACATTTTGTAACTGATTTCTTTCACTTAGCATAATGTTCATTCATGTTGTAGCACATGTCAGTATTTTATCCCTTTCTTTGCCAAGTAATAGTCCACTATATGGAGAGCCACATTTTGTTTATCCATTTATCAGTTAAAGTGCGTTTGGCTTATTTTCACTTTTTGGCTACTCTGAATAATGCTGCTATGAACATTTGTGTGCAAATTTTTGTGTAGACATATGTTAAGACTACTATACTTTTTGGTTTTAATTTTATTATTGTTTAGATTTTTCATATATATATATTTTATTTCAATAGCTTTTGGGGTACGAGTAGTTTTTGGTTACATGATGAATTGTATAGTAGTGACCTCTAAGGCTTTAGTGCACTCATCACTGAGTAGTATACTATACTGTTTTAGAAGGGTATATACATATGCATAGAAAAATGTGTAGAAAATTACCACTAGGTAATTGATTCCTGGTGCATTACTTTTGCAAGGCACTCAAAATTTTATATAATTTAGAAATAAACAGGAAATAAAATAGTCAGCAAGAACCATTATGTAATAAAATACTACTACTATACTTAATCGTGAAGATTGTGAGAATTGTGAGTAATTTTTGTTTATTTCTTGCTTGTCTATATAAAATTTTACATGTATACTTTTTGCAGTAAAGAAAAATGTTAAAAGTTTATACTAGTTTGTGAAGTACAGATGCTCCCCAATTTATGATGGGATTACATCTCAATAAACCCATCTAAAATTGAGAATATCTTAAGCTGAAAATGCACTTAATAATAACCTAACCTACTAAACATCACAGCTTGGCCTAGCCTACCTTAAATATGCTTAAAATACTTACATTGCCCTACAGTTGAGTAAAACCATCTAACACAAAGCCTATTTTATAATAAAGGCTATTTTATAATAAATTAAATGTCACATGTATTAATAATTTATTGAATACTGTTCTGAAAGTGAAAAACAGAATGTTTTGGACACTTGATGTACAGTTTCTACTAAATGCATATCACTTTCACAACATCATAAAGTTGAAAAACCATAAGTCAAACCATTGTAAGTTGTGAACTATCTGTATTTCAAAAAAAATCCAAGAATTTTGTAACTTTAGATTCATGATTGATCATTGAAACAAGTGATTTTCTCCTTTTTAAAAAATAATTTCATTTAGGAAATACTAACATCACCAAAAATGTAAAATGTGCTCTAATCTCACCACTTCAAAAATAAAAATAGATAAGGAAGCCAGGTTCTCCATTTGCTCATCCAATCTCATACCATCCTAGAGTTTGACAATCTGGTGCACATCTTCTTCACCTTTTCTCTATGGTTGTACTGACTTAGCTGTCTATCCATCCATCCAAACACTGGCTTATATTTTAAATATATATATATAAACAGTAGAACCAGGCTACAAATATTAACCTAAGCCTCGATTTTTTTCTTAATTAAAATACACAACTTACAGATTATTTTCAGTTTTGAGCGTTATAAAGAATTATACAAGCGACCATCCTTAGGTAAATGGGGTAGATTCCAGAGTGGCATTGCTAAGTCAAAGAATTATACAAATTTTAACACAAAATTACTTTCTAAAAGGAATATGCCATCCTGTTAGATGAGCTGGTCTTATTTATCTCCTTATTTGTATATTTGTTTATTAGTGAGTTTGATAATTCTTTTAATAATTTTGTTCTTTTTCTGGAAATTCACTCTTCATGTTGTCAGGCTATTTTTCTTTTGATTTGTTTGTCTTGGTCATAATAATTTGCAGGAGCTCTTTGATACTAGTGATGTTCACTTTTTGCTTGGTTATATGTATTGCAAATATTTTATCCCAGGCTGTCATTTCATTGTGAACTTTTTTCTGTCCTTGAACCTAAGAGATAATGTTTCATTTGAGTATTTTTATTCCGACTTGGAAGCTGAAGATCTTTATTGACCTATAAACAAGACTACATTGAAATATCTTAGACTTGCAATAGAAAAAAAATAGTTTCAGTATTCAATCACTGAGTTTAAAATGAAAACTTTTGAAGCCAGATCTCAGAATGTATATATGTATTCTTTCTTGATTGCCAGTGTGAACCATATGTGTGTACATGCGTGTGTGTGTGTGTGTGTGTACATAGATATATATACCATAATAATTAAATCACCCCATTGTTTCCAAAGTCTTTGTATAGGTTTGGTATCTCTCACTGACTGTTTTTTAAATATAATTTTAAGCATATTGGCTTTCAAATCAGACAGACCTTTGTTCAAGTTCCAACTCTGTCATTTATGAGCTGGTGACTTTGTGCAAGTTACTTAACCTACCTAGCCTCTCTCTCCTTAGCTATAGACTATAAATATAAGGGTTACTATATGGGGATAAAAATTACATAATTCACATTGAGCACAGTGTCTGTCACATAATAAGCACTTAACACATGTTATTTTTGTCATCATCATTGTCCTTATAAGTACAACTGCTAGTCTTCATTCCGTGGATAAGGATACTCTTTACTAAGCAGTGACATTCTGAAACAGCTACAATAAGTGACAACCTTCTACCCCTAAGAAAAGCCTCCAAATTCCTCACCCAAACAGCATCCCTTCTCAGGCCTTAGTGTCCCATTTGACATTGTAAAGTCAAAGCTAATCTGCCTCTCAAAGCTGTTACTGTCCTAGCATTCCTGCTCCAGCATTTGCCCTCATGACTTGTGTTCTCTTCCACGGAGTTTGCCAGTGACAAATAACTCAAGTCAGCTTACAGAACCACGCTGAATGAACAGGGCAGCAGTATGTTTCCTGAAAAGTTCTTGTTTTTTGTTCTTTTCTTTTTAATCCAATTAATTAGAAAAGAAAGATTCAGAAAATGGTTCACACTGGTAATTAACAAAGAAATATAAAATCGAAGAGAAAAAGAATGGAAGTCTACTACTATGCTCCTCACTGCATCTCCATTGCTTTAATATTTACCAGAGTGTGTACACAATTTCAGGGTTCTCTCTTTCTTTTTTTTTTTTTTTTTTTTTTGTGATGGAGTCTTACTCTGCCGCCCAGGCTGGAGTGCAGTGGCACGATCTCGGCTCACTGCAACCTCCGCCTCCAGGGTTCAAGCAATTCTGCCTCAGCCTCCCAGGTAGCTGGGACTACGGGCATGTGCCACCATGCCCAGCTAATTTTTTTGTATTTTTAGTAGAGGCAGGGTTTCACCATGTTGGCCAGACTGGTCTCATATTCCTGACCTCAGGTGATCTGCCTACAAATAAGCATTTTTTCAAGCTTCATATGACATAATAGAAAAACCTTAAATTCCCTCCACGTTTAAATAAGTCAGGAATTCTCTTAGGAACTAATCTCTGAGGATAGATAAACCAGTTCAGCTGAAATTCAAGCTGACCCAGATTCAAACTTTAACACAAAATTTCAAACTTTTGAGATGGAAGAAGAATTGAGATCATTTGTTATTATGTTGCTGCTGGTGGTGTTATTTTACAGTCCATAGTTTCTGCCAAAGATAAAGCTTTGTGATTATGAGAGAATTAGCTTGAAGTATTTTCTAGGCAGGCTGAAATTAGGGAATTGAGTGAATTTTGCAGAAAAGCAAGGACATGAGATGAGACCCAAAATAAAGTTTAAAAAAGTGTACAAGTCATTATCCTTTGGTTTCATTGGTACTTGGTTCTGTGATGCAGGTGACCTTATTCGACATTGGAGATTTGTATACAAATTAAATTAGAGAAGTACTATTAGAGGATAAGACAGAAAGTTCAAATTGATACAGAGTTCAGGCCACTTCTGTGCTGGGTGACCTTAGCCACCTGAGTTAGTTTACAGAGTATACAATGAGCTTGACTTGTGTATAATGTAGGTTTGAAAGAATTCATATTGAAAGGCCTTTTTAATGAGCCCAAAGTTCTTGACTTAGATCTGCTTAGGTGTAATGCTCTCCTTAGATTCACAAGGAGGAGGAAGAAATTTCACTAGTAGATTGATTACACTCATTTAGAATCCCAAAGTCCCCTCAGGTTCTAAAATCCAATTTACTCATTCAGCCATTCCACAAACATTTTTTAAACCCCAATTTGAGCCAATCTTAGAATTGAGCAGAACAGATTCCTTTGGTGCTGGCTGGGCATGGTGGCTTCTGCCTGTCATCCCAGCGATTTAGGAGGCTGAGGTGGGAGGATGGCTTGAGGCCAGGAGCTTGAGACCAGCCTGGTCATCATAGTGAGACCCTTGTCTCTACAGAAAAAATTAATTAATTTAAATAAAATAAAACACATTCCTTTAGTGCCTAATGTAAAGGAAAAGAAATAGTTTGGTAGATCACCAAGTAAGAATAAGTAAATCGCTTGTGTATTCCAACAGCCAAAAGCTGTGTCCGACCCTACATTTGCCTTTCAGGTAAACAGTTTGGTTATGCAATTCAAAACACAAACCCACTGCCATTGTTTTTGGAGTAGGAGAGGAAAATAATCTGAGAAGGCTGTGCTTGAAACTTTTTAATTAATAACAAATGTTAAGCTCTATGAACTTTAAAAGAAAAAGACAATCTATGATTTTTCAATTAAAGAATACATTTCTGAACAAATGGATTTGCCATAGGATTTTTTTTCAGTGTACTACGTTCACGTAAACATACATCAGCCATCAAGGATAACCACGTTTCGTAACGGGAGGCACAGCCACATGCTGAATGTGATTCCAATACAACCTAGCCTTTAAAAAAGAGGCCAGGCGCAGTGGCTCACGCTTGTAATCCAAGCACTTTGGGAGGCCGAGGCGGGCAGATCACGAGGTCAGGAGATCGAGACCACAGTGAAACGCCGTCTCCACTAAAAATACAAAAAAAAAATTAGCCGGGCGTGGTGGCGGGCGCCTGTAGTCCCAGGTACTCAGAGAGGCTGAGGCAGGAGAATGGCGTGAACCCGGGAGGCGGAGCTTGCAGTGAGCCGATATCGCGCCACTGCACTCCAGCCTGGGTGACACAGCGAGACTCCATCTCAAAAAAAAAAAAGAAGCAGATGTCTCAAATTATGGTGATAGGTCTGCTGAGAAAAAATTAGAAATTATATAAACAATGTATATTATTTAAGGCAACTTTTTTTGCAAGCTAGATAGAAAAGCAGGTGCGTGGTAGGTGTAAAAGGTAACGACACAGCATGCTTAAATATAACCCTTGCAGAATCTCCAAACAACTGACTTCCTTGCTTCCACACAGTCAAACCTGCAACACTGAACACCCCATTCACCTCTAACTGTGCCAATCTGCTGACTGCCTGGAATAAACATATTTCTTTAGAAACCTGTGAAATACACTTAAATTGAATTAAGGTTACCTTCTAAACAGTATGGTTCTTGTTAAACTTTGGAACCTAAAAGAAAAATGGACTTAGATTTTTTTTGACTGTAGTCACTTGAAAACTATTTTCCTTAAGTAATTTAATTTCCTGTGGACTTTTATCTCCTCAAGGTCAGGGAGCATTTCTCCTGCTTCTCCTGTTTTCCTCTTTCCACAGACGCTGGGTTAGTGCGGAGGCACAGGCTAAGGTCAAATTGCCTTCAGCAAGTGCATTTACTGCACTGGAGCACTTACCTCCTTAGGTTAAGATTGGCTGCCCAGCTGCCCTTCTGGAGCTAAGGTTAATGCATTTTTGCATGTCTGCTTAAACTTAAAACAATACCTGGCCCTAAGCCAGTGCTCAACAAACATTTGCTAAATGGAGATAGATGACTTGTTTTTTGAAACTAAACGTAAATGGCTCTTAAGGAGATACTCATGAAACATGCCTTAATGTTGATTTAATTTATGTATTTCTACAAAATTAAAGCATCCAGATAGGAAAAAGCAGGAATATCTGATTTGGTTTGCAGTCACATGAAAGACCAAAGCAGGAAGATCACCAAGCACCATTTTGTCCTTGGACAGATGAGGAAACTGAGGCTCAGAGAGGCTAAGGGATATCACAGGGTCATTCGGGACAGCCCAAATCAGTACCCTGAATCCCAAACCCTGTGCCTCACCTCCTCTGAATGCCAGACTGGTCCGTCCAGCTGCCAAGAGCTCCATGTAGTGACTGAGGTGATGCTTAGACTCAGCTTGGCTCCCCGACCACCTCTGGTTGGCTCTCCCCCTGACTGCCCCATTTAGTAACAGTCACTTCACTTCTCAGGGCAAAAATCTAGGAGTCATTCTTGTTTACTGTAATCTCCACACCCTATATCCAACACACCAGCAAGTCCATGTATTACTATTTACACAACTTGTCCCAAATGTGTACACCTCTCACTAACTTTGTCTGAGCTGGATGGGCTGCGGTGGCTGTGCCTGCCTTCACTCTTGTGCCTTCAGGTCCCTCTCAGCAGGTGGAGCCATCGGTTCAAAATGGAAATCTGATCATATTATTTCTCTGCTTAATCTCCTCCTCACTCGACCCTCCCCCCCTCCACCAATGTCTTTAAATCTCACACAGAATCCAAAGTTCATACCATGGATTACAAGACTTTATGTGATTGAGATTTTTAAATTGAGTGGATAGTATCCTTTACGGGGACAATTTCCTTTCATTCCACTTCAAAGTCAGAGGAGGGATCACTGGCCTCAGATACTTGAATTTCTTGCCAAATATCAAGAAAGACTGCTTTTCAGAGAAAATTAAAGAGGTGGGAATGACCAAATACCATGAGACTGACCTTAGTATCAAGTCCATATCATTAGTTCCAGGTACACATTATGACCTTGAACAAGGAACCTGTGCCAATAGATGCTCTCAATATGCACTGTTAGTGCTCGTTGGGATGAAGACTGTGTCTGTGCATCTTTAAACCCCGAGAGCCTGGCACAGTCTCAGGATGAAATTGGAACCCAATACATGCTCATGGGATGGAATAATAAATGACAAAAGTCACACCTGTCTGTGACATGCCTGATCACACAGTGCTGTAACAGTGCCAAGTTATTTGTAGCCTCTTCTGCTAGTTACTCTCAGCCCACACTGAGCTGTTTAGAAAAGAATGGGGAGAGAGGGCCATTGTCAGAAAACAAGATACTTATTTCCTCTGCCAGGCATAGGCCAGAACTGTCATTAAATGCCCCTTTCCAAAACAGGGGGTCTAGTGAAAATTTTTGGCATTTGGTCTTTTGCTGTCTTCCCCCTGAAACTTTCCAGATGTGAACACCATGGTATAATTTCACATTCTGGTTCTGTGGACTATGTTACACAGCTCTCCCAGGAGCAGCAATTCTGAAGGTGTCAGTATTGTTAGGCCCACTGCAGACTAGAGAATTGAGTCTCAACAAAAGGTCAAAGAACCCAAGTGGGGTCCCTAGCATGCTAGGGTGCAGATTTCCGACCTTTCAAACCTTGTGATACCCTGTTATTTGTTTACTTAGCATTCTTGTCCTTTCCTTACCTCCTCCCTGCATACAACTGTCCCCAAAAGTGGCTCGTATCATGATACTTTTTCATGTTGATTTAATTTCACACTGTTTCTTGAGATAGCTGGTGATACCCTGTGCCTGAGCATCAAGGAAGGTTTATAAGAGCAGGCATTAGACCTCATAACATCTGTCTGCCCTAATCTCTTCATCAAAGCTTTTAGCAAGCTGCCATCACAGACAATCCTTTCTCAATGGATGGAAAATATTTCTGGAACAATATTCAAGCACTCCATTTTCCTGTCAGAAAAGTAATTGTGGCTGGCTGATAAACCAGTAAGAAAAATCAAATTTAAATGAACCAAATTTAAATTTATAAGAGTCTCATTTAATATGCAGTTAATTTTATGCCTATAATAAAGAGAGTAAAGCCTCTGGTCTCCCTGAGGAATTAAAGAGGCTGATAAGAGAATGCTAAATGCTGTGCCCCATGGAAATGGGGTAACATGATTCTCGAACACTGTCATCCTTTTGGTTGCATAATATTATATACAATACATTCTATTTCAGGGAAGTATTAATTTTGCTAAAATTAATTTTTTCCTGAGTATTCATAGAAATGTGACCAAATGGTTAGGGCTGAAACATAGACGATTGGTTCCTGACTCCCTTTTTAAGTTCTTATTCTCTCCTTCATATTACGTCTTCAGTCTCTATAGCGTCTAGTGTTTTTGTTTCTTCCCTTCAAAATAGAGAATAATAGAAATGGTAGAGCTCAGCTATATTTTATGTTCCTTAAACTGTGTTCCAATTAGTAAAGTGTTGAGCACAGGCTTCATTTGCTAACCCTTTTATATTACTATTAAAACCAACGTTTACATTAAGATGGGGTTGGCGCAGTCATTTATTTCTGATTTATACCATTTTAATCATTTTAATGAGTTTTATGTGTAATAAATGTACCTCTAGCTCACTATAAGCCTATTAAGTGATCCAAAACATAAACATTAATTTGCATTGTTCAAGAAGAAAAACACTAACTGTTGGAAAGAAGCTGCTTTTTAGTCTAAATTTTGCTTCTGGATATTGCCACATACAAGTCACTGTGAAGGTCGTTCCTAAGTGTATATTTTCCTGTGACAGTGATAATATTCCTGAAAAAGCTCTAAGACTTTTTTTGTTGGGGGAAGTCAGCCTTTGATATATTTTTAAAATGTTCTAGAGTCAATTAACAATCATTGTATTCAATGCATTTTTGAAACTATTCCAATTCTGTTTTTTTAAAGTAAATCCTTGAAAGAAACCAAACTTCAACTCTTTGAATAGTGCTCATATTTAGATTTTGGGGTTTGTTTCCTGCTTCTGCTCCCAGGATTGAAGGGCTCCCTCCAGAGGCTGCAGCTCGAGTACGTGGATGTGGTCTTTGCAAATCGACCAGACAGTAACACTCCCATGGAAGGTAAGTCAAGAAATTTAATAAAATACTCGAGAATTCTTGATTCAGTTTGAGGGCTTATTCTGCTCACATAGGAAATGAATTGTATTCAGACTGATCGAACTGAATGTGAAAAATAAAAATGTTTCTGACCGATGCCTTTTGGCCTCTGCGTTTACCCCCAAAACCAATGCTCTGCGTGCTGCATCTTCTTTTTTTAAAGCAGTTGAAGGCATTGGGCTCGTGGCTCCCACTGGTTACAGTGCTCACCTTTTCCAGGTTCATTTCACTTTTGTGATTTCATCAACTAAAACAATAAAGTTAATTGGAAAGGGGCTTTATAACTCAGCCATCATCATTTCACAGTAAATCCTTTGAGGGTCTTCCTATTTTATAATGGCTCTAAGTCTGATTAGTTTCCAGTCTGTGGTAGCAATGCTCAGTGGTGCCACCGGCAGGGATTCCACAGGAGCGACTGCTTCAAAATAAGATTTCACTGCAGTTTGATTGTTGATTCTCAAGGAGCTGCAACATTTTATCCCCTTTCTGTTATAACTGTTTGAGGACCACAGTTTAAGCTTCTCCCTGTGGAAACTTTCAGAATGTTTCTAAAACCAGATTTTCTTCAATTTACATTTATTTACGGAACTTGCTAGGATGTTTGAGACAGAAGATAGTATGAGAGGCTGAGGATGAATCAAAAAGAATGTTCCAGTTAACTGAAGTTTCAAATCATATGGATTATCACTTACGTGAGGTGACTGAGAATGAAGATATTTGAGAAAAAGAGCAAAAATGAATATTCTGGTTATTTGAACAATATGATATGGATTACCACTTTTAAAATAATTAGAATAGTTTGATTCACATGAGATTACACTGAAGGTAACTTTGTCCTTGATGATTCAAAAGGCAGGGTCTTGTAATAAATCAGGTTCTGTAAAGAGTGGTTCTTGTTATAGGGTTATAGAAGGGTTATAGTAATGGAAAAGTATAAATGATTGACATATTATAAATTTTTCTAGGTTGTATTTCTGATCATAAAAAAGTTATGGAAATTATTTTCCTTGCCATTTATCTCGTTCTCAACTACAGAGAAATGTAAAATATATATATTCTTATATCTAACTTTCTCCTACAGTTTTCTTCTTTCTTGAATCTGGGTAAAATTAGGAGTTTATTATAAAACAGTATCAGTGTTGGAAATTTTCCGTGGAAATGACATAAAACTGCATATTTTTTGTCAAAGCAAAGATTAGGTGTTCGATAAAGCAAATCATAAGCATTTTATTAGTATAAGAAGTATTTATTGCAAGGGTAATATGATGTCATACAACTCTTTTTTATTTTTTATTTATTTTTTATCTTCTTTTTCCATAAGTTATTGGGGTACAGGTGGTGGTTGGTTACATGAGTAAGTGCTTTAGTGGTGATTTGTAAGATTTTGGTGCACTTATCACTCGAGCAGAATACAGTGCACCGTATTTGTAGTCTTATCCCTCACCCCTCTCCCACTCTTCCCCCCAAGTCCCCAGAGTCCACTGTAGCATGCTTTTATGCCTTCGCGTCCTCATAGCTTAGTTCTCACATATCAGTGAGAACATACAATGTTTGGTTTTCCATTCCTGGGTTACTTCACTTAGAATAATAGTCTCCAGTCTCATCCAGGTCACTGCAAATGCTGTTAATTCATACTTTTTTATGGCTGAGTAGTATTCCATCACACATACATATATATATGTGTGTGTGTGTGTGTGTATGTATATATGTACATATATGTGTGTGTGTGTATATTGTTTTGTAGTAGCAAAAATATATATATACACATATATATATATATATACACACATATATATATATATATATATATATATATATATATATATATCTCACAGTTTCTTTATCCACTCGTTGATTGATGGGCATTTGGGTTGGTTCCATGATTTTGCATTTGTGAATTGTGCTGCTGTAAACACACATGTTCTTTAAGGAATAGTCACACTGTTTTCCGTAGTGGCTGTACTAGTTTACATTCCCACCGGCAGTGTAGAAATGTTCCAGTCAATTCTTAATGACACGTTAAAACAGAGCACTAAAGTTATTTAGTCTGCAAAAGTGTCAAGTAAAATGCCATTTAGTGGGGTCTATGAAAGACTGGAATTGCTTCACATTTTAAGTGCCCAGCGACTGTTTTCCTCTTTTAGACAGTGTTCTTTGCAGTTATACCATGTACAGGATAGCAGAACATCTGAGATTTTTAAGGATTTTGTTCCCATCTTACCCCTACCTTTAATTTTAGGAATATATTGTAGGAGTCTCTCAAACAGAAAACATAATTTGAGTTATATTTATAGAAGAAGGAGGAAGTCCTCAATTAGGAGCCAAACTATGTGATACCAACAAGATAATGATGTCTCTTGTATCAATATTTATTACATGTTGAAATGTATTAAAATAAATCTTCAAAGTGTTTTAAAAAATAATTGCTGCTGCCTGGTGGAGTTCGTAACTGCAGCATTGTTTAGCCTTTGTAGGAATCAGAAAATTTACATTTTGCCTGAGTAGTTTCTTATATACAATTCCACAAAGCGGAATGGGAAGCTATTTTATCCTGAGTCATTTTCCAAGTTCAGAAGCATAATGAAGGGTGTCAAACAATGGAGATTCGCCACTTGTTGATAAGGTCAAGGCACATGGCATTTTGTAGCACAGCAGCAGTCAACCACCTCATGCTGGAATGTAGCCTGCTCCCCCTTACCAGGAAGGGGAGACTCACCCCAACAGGCCAATCAAGCTCTGAGGCTTATTCTTCTGGGAGGACCAGAATGTCCCTTCTAGCAGGGACATTCCACAGGCAGCTCCCCATGCAGGACTTGTTCCAGATTGAAATAGCTTCCACGTGAGTTTTTCCTAGCTTTCAGAAAATGTTTATCCTCAAACTTAGTACACTCATTTGTTCCAAGGTGGGCCCACTGGAACAACCAGAGTTTGATATAAGTCTCTGGAAACACATCTATACATATAGTCTTTTCTACTTTACTGTACCAGGGGAAAGTACTGATCTGGGAAATAAAGAAGAAATAGGAAATAAAGAGGTAGGACTGTCAGGTGGACTTGGGTACATTTGGCACCCTAAAGATGGGGGGAAAATAAGATGCCTGTGTTAGTTCTGGATTCCATGTTGTTGAGAGTCACCTTTGCAACAATTTTGTAAATCATAGAGTGTGTGTATGGGAATAAAGTTGTACATGTACAATGGGGGTTATACCTTAGGAAGACTATCAATGTTTCTAAAAACATTACAGAAGGCAAATGTTATTTATAATCAAATTATCCTTGAAAACACTACAGTAACTCTGTTAGTTAATGATATTCTACTGGCTTTAATTAATTACTCAATTTATTTTTCAAATGTGGTGAAAAAATCATCACCAGATAGTTGTCCAACCTTTTCTTTTTGATAGTGGCAGAAAAATCCTTAATATCAAATGATATTACTTTTTTTCTTGTTTCAGCAACTCACGTTGGCTATTTTAGGTTCACTTGCATCCATTTCTGTTTAAGTGACACAACAGTGGTTGCCAAGTATATATTGTTGAGTATTTATATATTAAATCTACATTTATTAATACTATAGACCCTTAGCATTTGTAAATCATTTTTATTGATTTCAACTATTATTTGCCAACCCCATGGAGTCACAACACACACTGACATAATTCTGCTGAGGCACCTCTTTTAAACACAGGGGACATAGCACTTTCAAATGAGTTCACCCCAACTCAGTGCTTGCTCTTATTTGTCACTGATTACCAGGTAGCGTGGAGTTCAAGAACTTGGGGACACTGAGAGTCTCCAGTCATAAACTATGCAAATGTCAAGGGTCATGTGTGTGCCCACAATGAGCATCGCTAAGATACATTTTAAACAACTTCCATTTAAATATTATTAAAATGCCAGTTGCATTTGTGTGGTTTCTACCATGAAATGATGTTAATCGGGAACGTTTTAAAAATAAACCAAGATGAGCTTCATCCAGTTTCTACATATCGTATAGCAACCATTTGAGCCAGAAGAAGATTAACTGCAGCATCTTTATAATATATTGGCATCATATATCTAATTAGTTTTTTCCTTCCCTTATTTCTTAGAAAATCAATAGACAAAAAGCGAGTCCTCTCAAAAGAATGGCTGTAAATGCCAAAGGTGCAATCAGTGGAGAAAGGGGTGAGACACTTCATTTGCAATCTGCAACCCCATGGAATACAGTTAGACATTTTCAGGCTATAGGAAGATGTTCCTGACAACAGAGGGGAGCTTGTGTACTTTTTCCTCTGTCCCTCTTGTTTATTTTTTCTGGTTCACCTAGTAGTAAGTCATTTTTCTTTCACAGCATCTGCCATACCATCTGTCTCTGCTACAATATCTGGCAACGATGGCATGTTTTCCAGTCCTAGAAAAAAATCAGCCCCACATCCCATTTCTTCCTTCTTATGGGTCTGTGTTCCTCCCAGTAGAGTCACTGACAGTTCTTTATGCTCTATGAAGCTCATATCCCTAATTCTCTCACTTCCACAAATCCCTAACGTGTATTTCAAAATCTTCTCTCGAGCTCATTAGACAAGAAAAAGTTCAGGCAATAGAGCCAGTCTGGACATGGATAGACACAGAGCATTTATGTGTCCAAGGAGCTGTATGAAGAGTTTTTTTTTGTTTGTTTGTTTGTTTGTTTGATTTTCTGTCATTCCCAAACACCTGGCTAATATCTCTATCTATACTCTTCTTACTGCTCCAGGAAGAAGAGATTGAGCCTAACTGTGGTCATGAAAGGAGGGTATAAGCCTGTATCACTTGCAGACAATAGCAAAAAGAGGGGACACATTAACTTTTCGATCTGAGAATATGATTTTTAAATTAAATTAAATTTTAGTTAGTTTTTTATTTTAAAAACACTTGGATTTGAGTCCTTACTTTTCATATAGAGCTTGTTGCCAAAACTGATTATTCTTACAGAATTCCTGAGTCATTAAATATTATTTCCATGCTGATTACAGTTCCAGTTATTTATTTTTTCCTGCCAGCAGATCAGTGCGGACATAAAGCAGCCCAGATGTCTTAATTTCAAATAAGAGAAGCAAGACCAAAGTTAGCTTCACTTATTCCCATAGTATCATCTTGTCAAATAACGCATTCCCTAAGTATTTACTTCTTTCTGAGCCATCTTTTTTAGTGTCGCCATGTGAAAGCAGGCATCTATGGATATTCAGGGATTCAGGATATCCAATGACAACTCAGAAAATGCCAGAAAGCAAAAAACATTGCAGTATCCCAAATTTTCTGCATTTTGGCAATTCCAAAATACTGGACCTAGATATTTAACTTCCAAAATAAAAAGTTTTCAAAACAAAAATTAACCACCTAAAACGTAGAAACATCATTTAACCACAATAGATCAGCCCTTCCACCTCTATCTTTTATTATCTTCCCTGAAAGTTACCTTCAAGCCATCCAAAAAAAAACATAATATAGAAGTAAGAAATCTTCCGCAAATATTATCACAGAGCTGTCCAATAGAAATACATGCAAGCCACATATATATAATTTAAATTTTCTATTAGCTACATTAAAAAAGTAAAAAGGAGGGGAACAACACATACCGTGGCCTGTCGGGGGGCTGGGGGCAAGGGGAGAGAGAGCATTAGGATAAATACCTAATGCATGTAGGGCATAAAGCCTAGATGATGGGTTGATGGGTGCAGCCAACCACCATGGCACATGTATACCTATGTAACAAACCTGCCCGTCCTGCACATGTATTTCTGAAAAAAAAAAAAAAAGTAAAAAGAAACAGGTGAGGTTATTTATTATATTTTATTTAATGTGATATATCAAAACTTATCACTTCAACACAATCCATTAGTATCCAAAAGTTACTAATGGCATATATTACATTCTTTTTTTTCCCTACTAAGTCCTCGAAATCAGTTGTGTACACCCTAATTTGGAGCAACACATTTCAACTGCTCAGTAGACAACTTTAATTAGAATCAGCCACATTTCAAGTGCTCAATAGCCACATGTGGCTGGTAGCTACTGTACTTGACCACAAAGGCTTATAAACTGTATTCCCAGTCTAACAGAGCCACAGGCACATAGTAGGTGCTCAATAAATATTTACTGAATAGCTAGATGAATGACTGAACAAGTGTTTGAGTGATTGAATGAATAAAGCTCCAAAGTTCAATAGCTCCAACTTCATTTTCCTCTACTTGAAAACCTATCTTGGTTTCCTAACCTCTATAAACATTCTAGTACCTGGTTCAACATATTTCAAGGAGATGTTGACAGGTTGTTGCCAAACAGCCCCAGGACACTTACATGCTATTTCTCATCTGCAATCACAGTAGCATCCAGATGCACTGAATCTCTCTTTAGAAATCTGATTAATATCTAAATGAGCAGAAATGAATCAGGGGACAATTCTTTGGCAATACAGTTGCCCCCTGAGTATTACGGTATCAATTAAGATTATTTAATGCATTTCATTTATTACCCTGGCCAGGACATTCCCAAGACCTCTGGTGCACATCAGATCAATTTAACCCCCTGGCTTGAAAGCCTGGGACAGTTAAGCTTTTAAGAAATTAATTTGGAGAAAATGATTTTCATAACCAAGAAGATGAGCCAAACCCAGCCAAGCTTGTGGCAAAAAAAAAAAGTGTTTCAATATTAAAAAGCAGTTTTGTTTCCATTTTAACTGCAAATTCACCAAAAATTTTCCTGATACTTTAGGCCTATTTAGCTGATGTTTTATCCTGTACAGACCAAAAAAATTGTGTCATAAAAAGAAAAATTTATTTCATCCATCCTAAGAAATGACAATGGGGGACAGTTGGGTTCACTTCAGGTTCTTTCCATCTCAAGTTCATCTGTTTAGAAAATCTCAGGTTTCTGTTCATGGTGGACCTCTTCATTGGAACAATATTTCTGCAGAGTGGACTAGGGCATTAGACAGATACAAGTTCAAATTCTGGCTTTGCTACCTATCAGACTGTACACTTGGGGCAAGCTACTAGCCTCACAGAGGCTCACTTTCCTCACCTGAGAACAGAGGAAACATAAAGCACCATCTGAATGAGTTAACAATGTGGTTACAGCACCTCACTCACAGCTGGGGCAAACAAACGTAAGCTCCATTTCTAGAATGCCCTAGGCAAGGCATGTAAAACTCTCCTTTCTCTGGATCTCTTCTCAGAGGTAATCATGGGAGAAGTCCAAGGCCCTGAAGTTATAATATGATGAAAATCTAATGGAGATAGCCAAGCTGCAGGGCTGCACAGGATCTGTGGTGAAGTCATGTAAGATTCAAGCCATGGAGTTGGCAGTGTAATTTTCTTATAGCCCTTTTTTTCCTCCTAAAATTTTGCTCTGAAATTCTTTATGCCCTTTAAGCTGATTTAATAATAAATTTTCCAGGGTTAATCTATTCAGCCTGAAAGGTGATCTTGTGCCTGTGACTTTATTTTCAAAGATGTCTCTAGAAAAAAAAAACAATAATAGAATTAACTCATTCATTCAGTTGATATTCACTGAATACTTACTATTTAAGCACTGTTTTGGGCACTTGGAGAAGCAGAAGTTAATAATCAAACAAAAATCCTATCCTTAGAAAAATCACATTCTTGTTAGGGAGACAGACAAAAAGTTAGTAAGAAAGTTACATTAGATGGTGCTAATAGAATGGAGAAACAAATTAATCCTGGGAGGGGGCTAGGAAGTTATGGGGGTAGATTTTAGTTAGGATGACCTAATAGGAGGAAATGGTGGGCAGTGGGGAGGGGGTTTGGAAATAGCTCAGCCCCCTCCAAAATAGAAAGGGTATGGCATTAGGAGTCAGACCTCAATTCAAATCCTCTTTCTGTTACTAGCCAATGGATCTTAGGCAGTTATTGAACTTCTCTTGTCCCTGGTTTTCTTATCTGTAGAACGTAGGTAATAATATCTGCTCTATAGGGTTATTGCGAGGATTGAGATAATATATACAAAATGCTTAGGATGTTGCCTGGTAACTACTTGAAATTTAGAGCTACCATTTTTGTTATTATTACTGTTTGCATAGTACTGCTGTAATTTTTTGGAGGAAATTACCTTGATGCAATTGTAGTCTCCAAGTCTACTGCCAGCTTATCCTAGAGGTCTCAAAGAAGAAAGGCTAACACAACAAATTAAGATGCATGAGTCACATGGTTTATCAAATCAATTAAAACACATTATGAGAAGAAAGAGGGGAAGAGATAGGGACAGTTAAAATAATTACAATAGAATTCACACCGGAGAAAGAACCCAGCTACTTAAATCTTGGGACACACAGTGCTCATGTGACCTGTTCTCTCTATCTACCACGTTGACCTTCCCCGTGGTGTAATTATATAGGTCAAATCTGAGGTTTCAGCAAGGGGCTCGGCAAGGAAAAGATGCCCGGGTCAGTAGTATACTTGGAAAGACTCAGGGACAAGCCCACCTGGCCATGACCTGTAGCTCATCATTTGGCCTGATGCACAGCTAAGGACTATTTGCATTCCTTGCACAGGGGATTTCTGTGGCTAGAATGGGGGTCACCAATGGGTGGCTGACTGAAGACTTCACTTAAGTTCTCATATTTTATGTATTTATATTTAGTATATTTCAAATGTTTGGTGTCATATGCATATGGATATGTTGTCAATATCACCTCTTTCCATTCCTCCCTCCTATCTTTGTTCAGCATGCACATTCTCTACTTTGTTGATGGCTACTATGACTCAGGGGTTACTAATCCACTTAGTTTTACCATGCTCATCATGTAAATTCTGCCTATGTCTCACAAGCTGCTTGCATCTCCACCCAGTTTCATTTATCCTCTTTCTCTGTTTCACTTTCTTTCTTGAGCAGAGGTGAATAATCTTAAGTCATACAGCAAAGGCATATTACAGAGTTCACCACTCTCAGTCGCTGACATGTTGCCTCAGGTCCGGCAAATCCTCCAGGCCTGTTGAAAAATTTCCAGCATTAACAAGAGGCCCACAAAGTTCTGACTGTGGATCATTCTGATATTTATCTATAAGAACAAAGACCTGGTTAACAAATGATCCTTTCCAACTGGGTTCCATAGAAAGAATAAGAGCTTTAGAGAAATTACCTTTACTAGAACTATTGAGAAGTTAACAATTGCCAAGGCTGCAGAAAATATATAAAGAGCTGGCTTTAAAGAAAACTATACTCCAGAAAAACAATTGTACTCATCTGGTGTTTTATTTTCTGCTTTCTTTGGAAATCAGTGATTTCCAACCTTATTCCATAAAGTCCTGGTTTGAAGGGAAGAGTCTAAAGAAGGATATGCTTATATGCTATGCAGTTTAACTACTTCCTCTATTTTCTCTTCCCCCACCGACCTTTTTTTCTTTCATGACATCTTAACAGTGAAGGCAGAAGAGATTCAATCTGTATCATTAGTAAGTTCAAAAAGGAAAAACAAAGTGGGCCAAATGTTTGGGGGACTATTGTACCTTCTCAGAATAAGTCTGTGGACTTCACCAAGCTCCAAAAGGGTGCTTTTTTCTTCTTCTTCTTTTTCCCTTAAGTTGTTTTTAGTTAAGAAAAAAGAGAGAGAGAGAGGGAGAACAGAGAGTGCTTCTGCTCACCCCAGCTGTCAGGTGAAAAACAGAGCTGCTTAGTATTCTGGGGCTGTGGGTTTATGACTCATGTGCACTTCCTTCTGTGAGTTGTCATTTCTCTGAGAGATATTTGGAGTTGTGACAAAATTTAACTCCATATTCTGAGGGGATGTTGACTGGATCTCAGGAGAATTCATTTCTGTAAGTTCCTCGATCTGCTGCAGCAGATCTGCAGTGACATGCAGAGGACTTGGAGACTAACATTACTTAGCAACACACTCTGAGGGTTTACTGGCATGCTGACTGAATGCAGTGAGCAGAGCCACCTGTGTCAGGGTAATCGAAAATTCTCAGACAGCCGGGGATAAACAAATACCCTCAAGTCTCTCTCTTACTTTCTGTACAAAAGGAAGTATTAATAATAACAGAATAAGTGGTTTTGTTAACCCCCCTCCTGAATATTTAATATGTGTCCTGAAAAAATAAGAGGTCTGCAATCAGAAGGTGAGGGCGTTAGTCTTAGGTATATAAACTTGGCTGAGTTGCTTAGACCTTCAACTTCTCAGTTTTTCATTTGTAAAATGGGAAGAATAAAAATATTCTAGCTATTTCCAAGATTGTTGTGAAGACAAAATGAGGTAAGTGGAAACATGTTATAAATTGTAATTGTCCTGCACAAATATTTTGAGGTTGTTGTTGTTATATATGTTTACACTTTTAGGAATATATGAACCTTGGAAGATATAATAATCAAAGTTTCAAGATTGTTGGAGGATGTGCTTATGACTTAAAATGACTTTAGGTCTCTGTATTACCATAGAATGAGCAGAAAAGCTGTGGGACCAGTCTGAGTTTTCATCAAGGCCAAAGGATACTTGCTCTATTGAATGTTAAGGACCAGTAGGAGATTTTAAAAAATTAAGCTGAAGGATTACATTATCATTAGTTATGCTTGTTACACATGTTTAAATACCTAAGTTTAAATCTGACTTAAATTACACATGCACATGCCAAAAAAATTTAACTCTTAGTTGCAGAAATAAATTTGTTTACTTTATAAGGAAATACCATTAAGTCCAATATAGCTGGAAGTTTAGGAAAACCTTGTGTGCTTAAGATTCGAGTCTCCATAAGTTACAGAATAAAGCACTTGGCCCCCTGTATAAAATTCATACATTATACAAAGACGTCCCTCATACTCCACCACTACTCCACCGCACGTACCCTCCTTGGGAATCTGAAAACTTTTGAGGTGTCACTAACTTTGGGAAGTAATTATTTGTTAATGTTCAAATAGTGGAAAATATTATATGCCACAAAAGCCTCAACCTCTGCAATCTGGAATTTACCCATCATTTCTAAATGTATCCCCATGTTAAGTTTTATGTATTTGTTTTAAATTCAGAAGGGAAAGTGTGTGTTGTGTCTAGCTTCAATGAAGCCAATCATACAAAATTGCTGATAATTAAATAAGATACTTTTAGACTTAAAATTTTGACAATCCAAATATAGTCAGCTCAGAATTTGCTTATTCAAGAAAACCTTTTTTTTTGTTGTTTTTAAGGGCCAATGGATGGAACAGTTTGTACAGGGAAGCAGTAGGAAGGGAAAGAAAGCTTAGTGTTACCAATATTCTTCTGTATTAAGGACAAAAAGGACAGAAAGGCATTGTATCATTGCCTTTGAAACTAGAAGCAAGCTTGGTAATTAAATAAACCCAATTACCATTTTTAAATGAATGTTTTTACCTAATGAGATAGGAGATAAACCCATCTGACAAGAGAATTCACGTAAAACTTAACAAAAAGCCGAAAAATGGAGATAAAAAAACAAAAACAGGAAAAAATGGTTAAGAGGAAAGAATGAAATTTTGTTTCTCTCATCCATTTTCCCTACTGTCTTCCTGAGCAGAGATCAAATGTTGTAAGACCCTGTCTCAAAAAACCTACATAATGCATTTTAAATGTCACCATATAGTACTCAGATGACCCACAGAAGAACATGACATAGTATAAACACTCAGGTGCAAAACCTGGCCTTGTGCATTTATTCATATCCAACTAATATTTATTGAGTGTCTACTGTATACCACAGCATACATAGGATTTATTAGAGAACAACATAGACAAAGATCCCAACCCCTGTTGGGCACATTCTTTCTGGCAGGAGAGATAAGAAACAATAAAATAACAAAAAGTTAAGTTGTATAGAATATTAGATGCTGATAGGTGCTATGAAAAAAAAAGAAAAACTAAAGCAGGGAAATGAGAATGGGAATGCTTAGGAAATTGGAGTTGGCCATTGAGAAGGTAGGGTTTGAGCAAGGACTTGAAGAAGTCAGGTGAATAGCCGTAAGAGAGATAAGGAGACTGCTTCTGGCTGTAGAAACAGTGCAAAGGCCCTGAGATGGGAGCCTTCTGTCATGTTTGAGGAATGTCAAGGACATTGATGTGGCTGCAGCGGAGTAAGGAAGGGGGAAGGTAGAAGGAGATGAGTTTAGAGAAATAAGAGAGACCAGATCTTTGGGCTCTCTGAATCTTTGACAAAAAAAGTGATGTGACTTGACTTACATTTCAAAAGGATACCTCCCCCTTGGGTTGAGAATATGTTATAGGGGCAACCTTCTCAATGGCCAACTCCAGCTTCCTAAGCATTCCCTCCTTGGATTGAGAACACATTATAGGGGCAAATGTAGGAGCAGGGAGACATGTTAAAAAATGGTTATAGCAATCTAGGTGAGAGAATAGGGCTCAGATAAGGGTACTAGCCATGGAAGTGTAATGTGGTTAAGTTTGGATAAATAATGAAGTTAGAGGCAACAGAAGTTCCTGGTGAATTAGATATGAGTGTGACTGAAAGAAAAGGGTGAAGAATGACTCCAAGGTTTTAGGCCTGAGTCACCAAAAGGATGGAATTGCCATCAATTGATATGGGATTCATAAGCTGATATAGAACCAGCTGTGGGGAAGCTCAGGGGTTTGAGTTTAATCATCTTGAGATTGAAATGTTTATTAGGTGGCCAAGTGAAGATGCTGAGTAGGGAGTTAGACACCAAAGTTGAAACTCCATCTTGGGATGAAGACATAAATTTGGGAGCTGTCTGCATGTGAATGGTATTTCAACCCTTGAGAATTCATGAAATCACACAAGTAGTAGAAGCAAAAAAAAAAAAGAAGATATAGAAAGAAAGGACTGAGGACTGAGCTCTGGGACTCTCCAATATTAGGAGATTGAGAGGATGGGGAGAAGCATGTAGTGTTCAAGAAAGAAATAAAGAAATCACATCAAAGAGGAAGAAGGAATCAACTATATCAAATGTTACTGATAGGTCAGGTAAGATGAAGACTGAACATTGTCTGTTGGTGTTAACAATGTGGAAAGCTTTAACAACATTGACAAGAGAGTTCTGGTGAAGTAAGGAGGGAGTGGGTGAGTGAAAGCCACTTCGCCTCTGACTCGCAGTTTCCTCATTTGGAAAAAAGTAAAGAAACATCTGGAATTAGCAGGACAAAGTAAAAATGCTTCTACCCTTTCCTTTTAAAAAATAAAAAGCTACCCAATACACAACACAGAGACAAAGAAACAGAAAGAGAAACTTCATTTCTCATGAAAGTGTCAGTAAACTGAAAACCTAGACCAATATGTATGAAAATGGAAAAGGGATGGAGGATTATAAATGACTTGGCAGAACTGAGGAAAGATTTTTTTAAGTGCCTGCAGATGAGTAACAAGTTAATATGTATCACACAACCTCAGGATGGTTCATCTATTAGAGAATCCAATGTCACAGAAGATGGGGGTGAGGCAGGAACTAGGAACAAGGTAGTTCTTTAAAACAGGATGCAGAGCTACTAAAGCTCATGTCCCCAGGTCTGCAGTCAGTGTCATGCCTTTCTCCTCCAATGAAGGAAGAGGAGTTTTATTAACTGGAGACATTGAGTTGACAGGCTCTAAGCTGAGAGATACCAGGCACAGAGCAAGGTGGAGCCAGGCTGCAAATAAAAAGACTATGAGACTTGAGACCCCAGACCCCTTCTCTCACTCATATCCAGGTCACCAGCAGCTAGGTCACACCCTCCCCATGCAGAAGACAGACCATCTCTTAGGAGAAAATTAACTGTCCCAGGAAAAATTCTAACAGATATTGACATTGTTGTAGAAGAAAACCCTATTGGAAAATTACAGCATGAATGGCACTAGTGGACAAGCACTGTTCAAGCACAACTTTAGTGCTTTATTCTTAAATGTGAACTGAAACCCAAGGGTCATCTGACATTCAGATAAAGTCTCTAACAGGAAAAGAATCTCAAATAAATAGAAAAAAGAAAACAGAGTACTGCAGAGAGATACAGAAATGTTCAAAGAAACTATAATATACTTGGTGATATAAGAGAAGGTACTACATCAATAGAACAGAAACAAGATGGAAAAGAGCAAGAACAATATAGAACTAGAAAAAGATTTTAGATATTTAAAATATAATGGCTAATTTTTAAAAGTCAATTAGAATGCTGGACATTAAAGTTGAGAAAATATTCCAGAAAGTGAGAGAGAAAAAGGAATGGACAATAGGAGAGAAAAGATAAGAAAATTAGGTTCTGTCCACGAGTCCAACATCTTTTCAACTGAAGGATCTCTTGAGAGAGAACAGATAAAATGGAGGAGGGGGTGTTATCACAAAACAGTACAAGAAAATTTCCAGATCAGAAGAACACAAGTCTCCAGATGGAAAGTGCCCACTCAGTACCCAATACAGTGAATAGAGATTGACGCAAAGAAACATTATCATGAGATTTCACAACTGAAAAGAGAAAGAAAAGCATCCTAATAAATTTCAGACATTTAATTGAATACACACATGAAGGATCCAGAATAAAGATGAATCCTTCTCAAAAAGGATCCAAAAAAAAAAAGATGGAGCCTAGGGATTCTCAACAGCAACGTGGGGAACCAAAACACCATAAAGCAGGCCTTCAAAATTCTAAGCAAAAAGATGATGGGCAAACTACAAACCAAGGGTGAAGAAGTAATGCCATTTTGACTTTCCTGTCTCTCAAACACAATTTCTCCACAAGCTGCTGGAAAATGTGTTCCACCAACACATAAAGATAAAGCCACAAAGTGGAAGCCACGGGATCCAATTCATTAAAGGGAGGAGAAGAATTTTCCAGATAATGGGAAGGAAAACTCCAGGAGGACAGCTATGCAGCAGGCACAGAAAGTGACCAGCAGAGACTGCAGCAGAACAATGGAGGGCTCTAGAAGAAATGTTGCCAGGAAAACAAAAAGGAACTGAGTTTCTTATCAGCTTGACCATGTGGAAAACTGTATTGAGAGATATTTTGCACCAAGTGTGGAAGACTCGGCTGTAGCTCCAAATCAAACTAAATTAATAAAGCAATTGTTTAATGAAAGGTAACATGAAAATATATGGGAGAAAGGAAATGCAATCATTATAGACTACTTTGCTCAGCCATGGATATTAAATAGTTAGTCATAAAAATGAAAACAATGAATTATACTTACATTTGTGAGATAAACTTAACTTGCTTATGATGTATTATTTTATCATTTTAAATATCATACTATATCTGGTAAGCTAATATTCAGGACTTTTATGCCTAAATTCATAAACAAAATTAGCCTGTAATTTGTTTTCTTATATTGCCTTTATTTGGCTTTGGAGATCTTTTTACTCCTCTTATAGGGCCACAGGACTCTATAAATAATGAATATTTAATACACGCTAGCTATCTAATATTATTCCTTGATGAAAAAATAGGAGGTGATAAAATTAGGAAACAATAAAAAGAACAGAACCAGATAGAGAACTCTAAGTGTCCTGATTAGCACTGCATAGTATCAGAGAAATTATTCGATTCTGGAATGTAATTTGGCTAAATTTAATTACACCATCCTCTTTTAAAACATCAAGACACAGACAAGAATGTAAGTCATTTGTTTCAGGTCTCATAGCTAATTATTGGAGGAACTAGAACTAGAATCCAATTATCCAGAATTCTGACTCCTAGCCCTAGTGCTCCTATAAAAATATATATTAATAGATACTAACTATGTCACCTCTAATTTGGCTGGTGATAGGTACATTCCATTTCAAAAAATAAAAGTAAATTAAGTGTTTCTTTCTTACCTACAATAAATGCAGGACCATGTTAAGTGCTATAAAGAATAAAAAAGGAGATAAAAGCCTTAACAGATTGGTTACTTCTTTTAATTGCTCATTCTGAAGTACAAGCCCCTCCCCTTGAATCTGGACATGCTCTGTGACAGCTTTAACCAAAACAATAAGACACAAGTGATGTTATATTAGTTCGGGGGCCCAGGCCTAAGAACTGGCAGTTTTCATTCCACTCTTTTTTAGCACTCACTCTCCAAGCCCTGAACTGCCATATGGAGACACCATACATACAGAGAAGTACCCAGCCAATCCTCAGTTGTTCCAGCCATCCCAGCCCAGGCACCAGATATGTTAGGGAAGAAATTCAGATACTCCTACCTCGGCTTCTGTATGACTACGACTACGGGAGGAATCACAAGCAACACCCAGCTGAGTCCAACATCCCCAAAGCTGTGAGAAATAAAATGTTTAAGCCACTAAAAAAGTGAAAACACAAAATATGAACTTAACCCAAAGTTGAGATATGAATATATTAATAAGATAGCGGGTGTTGAAGGATATATGAGAGGAAGCTAAAGCCTTCACCTCCAGGAGAGGTCAATAGATAATGTCTCAAAAAGCTGAACTAAGAGAGCAATACATAAATATTATTGAGAAATACAGAGCTTAATACCAGAGTGCACAGCTACGTTAAATTGGAAGTAGTTCCTTCTGCAGTGCATGGGAAGAGTTCAAGGGACTGCTGCTTTCTGTTACAAGCCTTTGAGCATTGACTCTTTAAACACTGTGCATGTATTACTTTGATAAAGCTAAAGAGTAAAACAATAACCACACAAATGGGATACAAATACCAGTGGTTTTGAGTGGTCAGTATTAAATATGACTGGGTCTGTCAAAGTCCAGACACAGTCCTTAGGGTTTAGAAACACACAACCAATGCTAGTTTTTCCAGCCCAGATTCCTTGATCAGATGCCAACCCATCTCTCACCAGATCCTTCCACTGAGCCCCACCCACCTCTTCCTAAACAAGCTGTAGGGAGCCTGACTTCTTCCTCAGTAACCACCAAAGTGGGCTGTGCCAGATAACCCATTGCAGGATACGAAGAAAATATTACCATTTTTATTTTACAGCATCCTTTTTCTTTTTTAAAAAATGAATCCTTCATTGAAATTTTGTTATCCTTTTTGGAGTTTCTATTTGTTGTATGTATTTTTGTCTATTTTTAAACTTTCCACTGATATAATTTCAGACATAAAAAGTAAGGAAAATAGCACAAAAAATTTCTATATGCTCCTTACCCAGATTCCCCCAAATGTTAGCATCTTCTGTAACCATTTAGAATCATCAAAACCTGGAGATTAACATTAACACAATAATATTATATAATCTGAGTCTTATTCATGTTTCTCCAGCTGCCCACTAATATCCTTTTCTGGCCAAGATCACACGTTGCAGCTACTCATCATGTGTCTTTCGTCTCCTGTAAGCTGGATCAGCTCTTCAGGCTTTGTCTTTATAATTTTGACACTTTACAAGACTATCGACTACTTTGTAGAATGTCCTTCTGTTGGAGTTTTTCAGGCATTTTCTAGTGATTAAATTCAGATTAAGCACTTTTGGCAGGAGGACCACAGAGATAATATTGTATCCTTCCCAATACATCATGCTAGAGGGTGCAGAATGTCTAGTTTTCCCATTACTGATGAGGTTAACTTTGATCACTTGGTTTTATGGTGGTACCTACCAGGCTTCTCCACTGTAAAGTTACCTTTAGTAATTAATAAGTGTCTTTGGGGGAGATACATTGAAACTATGCAAATATCCTGTTTCTCATCAGGATGATGCTTAATTTTGGCATTCATCAGTGATTCTTGCCTGAAACCAGCGCTGTTGTGCTTGCCAAGGTGGTTTTCTATTTCCATCACACTTTCAACATTTGCAGGGGAAGGGGGCAGATTGGCATTCTGCTGTAAAAAAGAGCTCTCTCTTCTTCCCCATTTATTTGTTTATTTATATCAATATGAACTCATAGATTCTGATTTTGTTCTATGACTTATAATTCATTACTAGCATTATTTTGTTATTTATGTCCTTTTGTTTGACTGATTGGGAAGCATAATAAAAAATTTGGAAGAGCATGGCTCCTAGGGCTGCTAGTGTTTCCCTAGACTTTTCCCTGGGAAGCCATCCTAATGCCCTTAATTTAAATTTAAACACCCTCCTTTCTCGTCTATTCTGCATGGTGCCTCCTTCTCTACTCAGCACTTATCTTTTCCTGCTTTATTGTAGACAACAGCTTATGAGTGAAAGACAGCTTGGGAACTAATGACCTCTTTCTCCACTGTTCTATATCTGTCCTGTCAAATTCCTATGTTGAAAGAGATTCATGTGTGAAAGTTTCAAGGCAATGAAGGCCAAGTAGGGAAAACAGACTCTTCACATTGCTGTGTCACAGAGGAGTGCCTTGTAGTCACACACACTGAGCAGCCATCTGTATGAAGTAAGTGACCTCAGGAAGCAGAATATGGTTCCTGTGGGTTCCCAAAGAAGTTCAAGAGTTAACATTTCATTCCTTCAATGTAACCTGTTATGTTCTGTCAAACCTTCTTGATCTACCTTGCTGGTTACAAGCAAGTTTGCCAATTTTTTTCTTTTTTTTTCCAACTTTTATTTTAAGTTCAGGAATACATGTGCAGGATGTACAGGTTTGTTACATAGGTAAACGTGTGCCATGGTGGTTTGCTGCACAGATCATCGCATCACCCAGGTATTAAGGCCAGCATCCCTTAGCTATTCTTCCTGATGCTCTCCCTCCTCCTACCCTCAACTCTTCAACAGGCCCCAGTGTGTGTTCCCTGCAGTGTGTCCATGTGTTCTCATCATTTAGCTCCCACTTATAAATGGGAACACATGGTATTTGGTTTTCTGCTTCTGCATTAGTTTGCTAGAGATAATGGCCTCCAGCTCCATCCATGTCCCTGCAAAGAACATGATCTCATTCCTTTTTGTGGCTGTATAGTATTCTATGGTATGTGAGGTTGTGAAGAAAAAGGAATACTTTTACACCATTGGTGGAAGTGTAAATTAGTTCAGCCATCGTGGAAGACAGCGTGGCAATTTCTCAAAGACACAGAGGGAGAAATACCATTCAACCCAGAAATCCCATTACTGGGTATGTACCCAAAGGAATATAAATCATTCTATTATAAAGATACATGCACACGTATGTTCATTGCAGCACTATTCACAAAAGCAAAGATGTGGAACCAACCTAAATACCCACCAATGATAGACTTGATAAAGAAAATGTGATACATACACACAATGGAATACTAAGTTTGCTGATTTCTAACTTGCTGAAGTGTTCCCTGTGAACAACAGCAGACTGGAGCCAGACTGCCTGCTATCAAATCCCAGCTCCATCACTTACTAGCTGGGTAACCTTGAACAATTTACCCACCTTTGTTGTGCCTCAGTTTCCTCATGTGCAAAATAAGAATAACAGTAATAACCCTATTCTATAATATTGCTGTGAGGAATAAAGTAGTTAGCATGTAAAGTGTTTAGAACATTGCTAGGCACATTACAGGTGCCACATGTGTTAACTGTCATTTTAATACCCCGGAAGGTAAAAGACCCTTAATATTAATGTAAGGGAGCATCTCAAAATGTCTCATGAAGATAACACAAAAGTTCAGACCATAAAGAATTAGGGTGAACTAGGAGTCTGGAGTCTGTGCCTGATGAATGTGGAGTCCATGAGAAGGACAATACATTACACATTTTCTGTCACTGACTCCTTCCTACTGCCCTTTGCCTCACAACCAGGCAGGTGTTTCTCCTGAAGCACAAGGAAATGTGTTTGTGTGTGTAGATGGGTTTGGGAGGCAGGGAGCAAGTTGAAGAAACCACAGAGTAAATATGTGGCATTTTTCTCCATGTCAGTTTTGTAAAGGCGCAATATTTGTAAAGATTTGTCAAGAAAAAGATTATTATTATTTTAAATCAATTTCTTTCTTATGGTGATATGGTTTGTCTGTGTCCCCACCCAAATCTCATCTTGAATTGTAGCTCCCATAATCCCCACGTGTCTTGGGAGAGACCTGGTAGGAGGTGATTGAATCACAGGGGCAGGTGTTTCTGTGCTGTTCTCATGATGGTGAATAAGTCTCATGAGATCTGATGGTTTTATAAAAGGCAGTTTCGGCCGGGCGCGGTGGCTCACGCTTGTAATCCCACCACTTTGGGAGGCCGAGGCGGGCGGATCACGAGGTCAGGAGATCGAGACCACGGTGAAACCCCGTCTCTACTAAAAATACAAAAAATTAGCCGGGCGTGGTGGCGGGCGCCTGTAGTCCCAGCTACTCGGAGAGGCTGAGGCAGGAGAATGGCGTGAACCCGGGAGGCGGAGAGCTTGCAGTGAGCCAAGATCGCGCCACTGCACTCCAGCCTGGGTGAAAGAGCGAGACTCCGTCTCAAAAAAAAAAAAAAAAAAAAAAAAAAAAAAAAAAAAAAAAAAAAAAAAAAAAAAGGCAGTTTCCCTGCACATGCTCTTTTGCCTGCCACCACGTAAGACGTGCCTTCGCTTCTCCTTTGCCTTCCATCATAAGAGTAAGGCTTCTCCAGCCATGTGGAACTGTGAGTCCATTAAACTCCTTTTCTTTTTAAATTACCCAGCATAGAAGTATGAAAATAGACTAATACATATGGTATAGAACGTTTGCATACATTTTTATGATAAACCCAAAACTATCTAATACTATTTGTTTTTGTAGCCACTTAAGGGGGTGATGTAGTAGAAGCAATGTCTTACCATGATAAACCTTGACGAATCATTCCTTAGCAGAAGATTCTAATGGAGAAAATAAGGGAAAACAGCCAACACTGTATGGGAAATAGGGAAGAGCCTCAGAAACAGCAAGGAAAGTCCCAAAGAAAGAGATTAAGGGCCTCAGATACAACCAGACAATGTGTCCAACAGTGAAATAGGTACAAGGAAAATAAAATGGGGCATCCCAGGGAAGACCCATGGAGACAGGACAGCCTCTTCTGTAATGGCCCTTGCAGTGACAGTTGCCCAGCCACTACTGGGCCAGCCTCACATTTTGACATATAGAGTGACAGATGCTTTGTTTTAAAATATTAACATTAATATTTAAAATATTAAACTCCTCCTTACTGGGTAATTCACTGTTGAAAAACTAAGAAAAGCAGTCTATTCTAACATATCAAGTTTTAAACTTACCTTTTGGTTAGTTACCAGATATCTGACAAATATAAATAAGCGCTGCAGTGCTAAAATGCATTTGAGACTGCCAGTGAGCTGCATGAGTTAAGTGGAGGTTTTAATATCATTAACATTAAGAACGCATCCCCTTCCAGACATGTGCCATGGCACAACCAGGAAGGAAGGCCAGCTCTACACTATTAAAGGAGCAATGAAGATTGCTTCCTGTTACAGCATGAAACTGGATTTACCAGCAGAAAAATCTCATTAGGGTAAATATTTTTTTACTCTTATCAAACCTCTGCTAAGATTCTTGCTTTATTCCTTCATCTACAAGACAGAATTCCTTTTAAAATAGTTAAAAGCCTGTCCCAAGAAGCTGATACACAGACAGTTGTATAAATAAAAATCTCCAGACAGGATAATAGAATAAGAAGTTATGTGTCAAGATTCCACATCCATCTGTCTGACCAATAAGGATGACATTTACACAATTTAAAAGATCAGAAATTTAAGACTTGAGTCAGATATCTGCAATGCAATGACAGATGATTCCAAGTATAAAAATAACTGTTCCATGAATGAATATAGAAATATTAGATGCCATGTAGAACTGGTGGGGTTTGATTAAATTTATTTTTAGCAACTCAATGAACATTAGGAAAACTATTCTTAGTGAGTATGTTGCCTAATACATCACATTCTGATAGGCCCAAAGGCTTGTTTCTTCAATTGATATAGATACAAAGGGTCTTCAAAAGGTTTGTGGAAAAATGTGTATTATGAAAAAATTGTGCGTGGACTGCATATTTATTTTGTGCCAAAATAAACTCATACACACTTGGTATAGCATGTCTAAACAAGATCTAGTTTGAGGCACTAAGAAGGATAAGATGTCAGTTTGAAAAGAGCCCTTGTCAAAGCAACATGAATTCTGCTAAAACTGAAGCAAGTCAAACATCAGATTTAAGCCGGGCGCGGTGGCTCACGCTTGTAATCCCAGCACTTTGGGAGGCTGAGGCGGGCGGATCACGAGGTCAGGAGATCGAGACCACGGTGAAACCCCGTCTCTACTAAAAATACAAAAAAATTAGCCAGGCGTGGTGGCGGGCGCCTGTAGTCCCAGCTACTCGGAGAGGCTGAGGCAGGAGAATGGCGTGAACCCGGGAGGCGGAGCTTGCAGTGAGCCGAGATTGCGCCACTGCACTCCAGCCTGGGCGTCAGAGCGAGACTCCATCTCAAAAAAAAAAACAACAAAAAAAAAACATCAGATTTATAGTGAAGCTTGGGTGAAAGAATGGTGCAATTATTGATGCTTTATGAAAAGTTCATGGTGACAGTGCCCCCAAAGAAACCAGCAGTTTAAAAATGGATAAGACATTTTAAGAATGGACAAGACAATGTTGAAGATGAAGCCCACAGCAGCAAACCATCCACATCAATTTGCAAGAAGAAAAATTCATCTTGCTTATGCTCTTACGTGGTTCAGCTGCGTCCCCCCCCCAAATCTCATCTTGAATTGTAACTCCCACAGTTCCCATGTGTTGTGGGAGGAACCTGGTGGGAGGTGACTGAATATGGGGCAGGTGTTTCCTGTGCGGTTCTCATGATGGTAAATGAGTCTCATGAGAGCTAATGGTTTTAAATACAGGAGTTTCCTTGCACAACCTCTCTTTTCTTTGCCTGTTGCCATCCATGTAAGACATGACTTGCTCCTCCATGTCTTCCTCCCCAGCCATCTGGAACTGTAAGTCCAGTAAACCTCTTTCTTTTGTAAATTGCCCAGTCTCAGGTATGTCTTTATCAGCAGCATGAAAATGGACTAATACATGACCTAATTAAAGAAGACTAATGATTAACAGCAGAAAGAATATCCAACACCGTAGATATCTCAATTGGTTCAGTTTATACAATTCTGACTGAAATATTGAAGTTGAGCAAAGTTTTCTTTCTGTGGGTACCAAAACCATTGCACACAATGCTGTTGCAGACAAGAGCAGAGCTTTCAATGGAAATTTTAAACAAGTGGAATCAAGATGCTGAAGCATTTCTTTGAAGAATTGTAACAGGGGATAAACATGGCTTTTCCAGTATGATCCTGAAGACAAAGCAAAATCAAAGCAATGGCTACCAAGCGATGCAAGTGGTCCAGTCAAAGAAAAAGCAGACTGTCAAGAGCAAAGGTCATGGCAACAGCTTTTTGGGATGCTCAAGGCATTTTGCTTGTTGGCATTTTGGTGGACCAAAGAATGATAATGTTTGCTTATTATGAGAGTGTTTTTGAGAAAGTTAGTTAAGGCTTTAGTGGAAAAACATCTGGGAAAGCTTTATCAGAGAGTCCTTCTCCATCATGACAATGCTCCTGCTCAAAGGCAATTTTGCAAGAGTTTTGATGGGAAATCATGAGGGATCCATCTTGCAGTCCTGATTTGGCTCCCTCTGCCTTCTTTTTTGTTTCCTAATCTTAAAAATAATCTTCAAAGGGGACCCATTTTTCTTTAGTTAATAATGTGAAAAGACTATTGATATAGTTAAATTTCTAGGATGCTCAGTTTTTTAGGGGTGAACTAAATGGCTGGTACCATTGCTTACAAAAGTGCCTTGAACTTGATGGGGCTTAAGTTGAGAAAGTTTATACTTTGTATTGTCATCTTTTAATTTCATTTTTCCATGAAAATTGTTAACCCTCTATGTGCTTCAAATCACATAATCAAAAGAGTTTGCATGAAATACAAATGTGGATGAAGAAAAAGGGATAAAGATATTTTGCTTCATTCTGTTTGAGCTTCGGGGCTAGTAGGTGGGGCTGGTTTTAGAGAGAAATTTAAAACTGGCTTCATCAAATTTTCATCCTCCTGAACCTGATTTTTTCAAACATAAAGTGGGAATGTAATAATACCACCTCATAGGGCTGTAGCAAAACATAAATGCAGTAATGGAAAAATTCCCAGCACAGAGCCAAGCACAAGGTAGGCACTCAATAGAGTCCATGCCCTCTCTGTCCCTCTGTTGCCATGTGGCCTAGGAACCCAGCTCCCTGGCGTGACCCACAAGACCCAATCTAAGCAGAGTAGAAATTGTTGGTTGTCTACCCAGCAGCCACCCTGCTTTCTCAGGTGCCCAAATTTTCATATGGGGGTGACTCTTTTCCAAGATTGCCAGTTGACCCAGAGGAAGGCTGCATTACTCTCTCCTTGCCACTCCTCGGTTGCAAGGTAGGCTCTGGGTTGTAAGCTAAACCATCCTTTTTTTTCCCCCTTTGGCCAGAGTCATTGGTTTCTGTGACAGGAACAGCCTAGAGTAAATCTCAGGAGTCTTTCTTGGAATGATGAAGCAGAGGGCCTAGCTGAATGGGTACAAGGAAGCACATGACCTCACATGTTACTGACAGCCACACCAGTGCCACAAGGGAAACCAGCCTGGGGATTGCAGAGTGGAGGGTTAGACAAAAGATTGGTCCTCAGTGATTTGTTGGAACAATCATTCCTGAAGCACCATGTGACTGCATTTCCAGTGACATGAGCAGATAAATCTTTTACAATTTAAGACTTCCAATTGAGTTTTCAATAACTTACTCCATTTAAAAAGAAAAAAAACCTAATTAATACATCAAGAAGTTAGAGACATCTTTATTTCTCAGTAAGAAATACTGCAAACCAAAGCTCAAGAGAATTGCAAAATAAAAAACTCACAATTCTTAAAGATATTATCTTTAGACATTTTTATATATTATAGTTAAATGAAGGGTAACAACAACTTCTATCTTTCCACACGTTGCTGATTAGGTTTATTAATTGTTTCTGATATATAAAAAAGTGTCATATAGCTATTCTAAGTTAGAATAAATTGGCTCTATCAAATAAACCTACAGAGTAGGTTAATTTCCTTATTTCTGTATACGTTTTGTAGATCCTTCATTCTGGTACATTCACTGGAAAAATCAGGTTATTGAAAATCAGATGTTTGTGGACGTATCGTCATCAGTGGCAGTGATGAGTAACTGGTAACACCTGGTTTGAAAATTTTTTAGGTCAAAACTATCTTGACCACGTTCTGTGATAGAATTTGAGGGGCTTCACTGACTACATATCAATATACTAGCATAGACTGCAGCAGTTGAGTCTCACACAGGGATAAGATAGCCTTCTAACCAGGCAAATGTCCTGAAGTAGGCCTTTCCGTTTCTACTAGAGGCCACTGTCATCTGCTCCTTTGATTTCTAAAATATAATTACCCTCAATACAGAACACCAGTATGACAAGGGGAAAACATTAATAATGCATGAGATTCCCTAGTCAGCTTCCATTCTCCTCCTTGGGGAACTGCTATTTACCTCCATAGAAACAAAAGGAAGGGAAAATGAGAATCCAAAAAGCCTGTACAGGCAAAAAGAAACCATTTAGAATATTTTTTAGAATATCAAGTAAGTAGGGATAAAAAGATTTTAAAAGATGTGCAAGGAGTATATGGTATATGAATAAATTTATAAAACTTTACTGAAAGACATTATAAGAGATTGAATAAATGCAGATATCTCCTAAGTCCATGGACAGGAAGACTTAGTACCTTTTTTTTTTTTTTTTTTTTTGAGAGGAGTCTCGCTCTGTCGCCCAGGCTGGAGATCGCAATGGTGTGAACTTGGCTCGCTGCAACCTCTGCCTGCCACGTTCAAGGGATTCTCGTGCCTCAGCCTCCTGAGGATCTGGGATTACAGGCATGTGCCACCATGCCTGGCTAATTATTGTATTTTTAGTAGAGACGGGGTTTCACCATGTTGCCCAGGCTGGTCTTGAACTCCCGGCCTCAGGTGATCTACCCGCCTCAGCCTCCCAAAGTGCAGGGATTACAGGCGTGAGCCACTGTGCCCAGCCTGACTTAGTACCTTAAAGATGCTGTATTAGTCCATTTTCATGCTGCTGATAAAGACGTATCCAAGACTGGGAAGAAAAAGATGTTTAATGGGACTTACAGTTCCACATGGCTGGGGAGGTCTCAGAATCATGGCGGGAGGTGAATGGCACTTACATGGTGGCAGGAAGAGAAAATGAGGAAGAAGCTAAAGCAGAAACCCCTGATAAACCTACCATATCTCGTGAGACTTATTAACTATCATGAGAATAGCATGGGAAAGACCAGCCCCCATGATTCAGTTACCTCCCTCTGGGTCCCTCCTGCAACATGTGGGAATTCTGGGAGATACAATTCAAGTTGAGATTTGGGTGAGGACATAGCCAAACCATATCAGATGCCAATTCTGCTAAATGTGCCCTATTCCAACCAAAATCCTTCCAAGCTTTTAAAATAATTTGATAAGCTAATTATAAAATATATAAGAAAGGGTAATGGGCCAAGAAGAGCCAAATGACTCCTGAAAATGGGTAAAGTGGAAGGGAAGGACGTGCCCTATCACAGTACCAGCACTCATTATGAAATCTCAGTAATTAAGAAAGGTACTGGCTATGGGATAAATTGATGTAATGTAATATTAGTCCCTATAATAGAGACTCCAGAAACAGACACTAGCATTTATAAAACATTGATATTTGACAGAAGTAGTCTAGAACATCAGTGGGAAAAGAAGGGACTATTCAATAAATGGACATGGGAAAAGTGGCATTCTATTTTCTATAATATGAAAAAAAAATGAAACCAGATCCCACCTTACACTCCTCCCCACACACACACACACAAATTCAAGATGAATCAGAAACTTAGGTGACAAGAACAAAACTTTACAAATTTTAGAAGGACAAATAATTCTTTTTCAAATTTTAACGTTTTCATTTGTGTCAGGGAAATATCCCACATCAGGGTAAGACCCATGTTCAAACTATAAAAGTTGCTTTTTTACAGACTGAGTTCAGTAACATTGCCAAAGGAACCCCCAGGATGCTTAGAGGACCAGTGTCCTACAACCTAGTAATGATAAAACTTTCAGCTTCACAAACAAAGATATATAATTCAGGTATCTAGGAAAGTTGCACAGTCCTGTAATTTCAGTTCACTTAGGTTTGTTTGTTTGTTTGTTCGTTTGTTCGTTTAAATTTGTTCATTGCCTTGCTCCAGATAAAATTTAAAGTGATGGGTTTACTCTCATTTTGAGTGTTTTTAAATGAATTCGAATTCATTGCACTATTCACAAATCCTATAGAATTTGACATATGCAATAATAGCATTGTACTCTATACTCATTGTGGATGCCACCTCACTTTTATCAGGATAGAATAACCTCTTTAATTACTACCATTTAGCATTAACCAAACACAGCAAACTGATTACTTGGAATCACCAGGTTTTAGTAGAAAATGGTGGGGCTATATTTAGATTATGTTGAAAGAAAAGGTGCAATTTTTGAACCATATTCTACATAATTATTTCTTGGAGTATGTCAGCAGGCAGTGGTAAGTCTAGGTGAGAAGCTGAAAAAACTGGGGGTGGTGATAAAAGAATTACAGGGAAATAATGAGGATAGAGTAGAAAGCTCTCGCATTGCTTTGGGCAAGTCACTTCGCCATTCTTATCTAAATGTAAGATGAACAACTGCTGTCTTGCTAGGATTAAAGAGTACATGTCTGGTGGAGCAAGAAATAATATTAAGAGGATACAGCATCCCATAGCCTCCCCTTGTAGGGAGAGTTGTACGAGGAGTGAGCAGAGTTCCCAGGACAGCCTGTGTCTTGTCTGTTTGGGAGAAGTCACAGCAAGGTCAGGCTCTCAATTCAGGGAACTGTTCTTACTTGCAAGTTCTAAAAATGGGAATTTTAGGTTCTAAAGTTTTATTTTTTTAGAGATGAGGTGAAAGATAGAGGTGGAGGGAAAGATCACAGGGGCAATACCACAAAACCCAAACAAGACCAAATAATCTCTCAGCCTCCATTTATTTATTCTCTTATTATTTTTAGTTGACACATAAAAATTGTACATATTTATGGAGCACAGTGTGATATTTTGCTACCCATATACAATGTGTTATGATCAAATCAAAGTCATTAACATATCCATCACCTCAAACATTTATCATTTCTTTGTGTTGGAAACATTCAAAATACTCTATTCTAGCTATTTGAAAATATAGAATAAACACTTGTTAACTATAGTCTCCCTACAAAGCTACAGAACACTAGAACTTATTCCTCCTATCTAGCAGTAATATTGTGTTTATTAACCAAACTCTCCGTATCCTCCTTTCCCTCCCACTCATCCCAGCCTCTAGTTACCACTGTTCTTTTCTCTGCTTCTATGAGATCAACTGATTTAGCTTCCACATATGAGTGAGATAAATATGAGTATTTATCTTTCTGCACCTGGCTTATTTCCCATAATATAATGTCCACCAGGCTTATCCATGTTGCCACAAATGACAGCATTTAATTCTTTTTTATGGCTGAATAATATTCCATTGTGTATCTATACCACATTTTCTTTATCAGTTCATCTGTTGATGAACACTTAGGTTGATTCCATATCTTGGCTAGTGTGAATTGTGCGAAAATAAACATGAGAGTGCAGATATCTCTTCAACATATGATTTCCTTTCCTTTGGATATATAATCAGTAGTGAAACTGATGGATCATATGGTAGTTCCAGTTCTAGTTTTTTGAGAAACCTCCATACTATTCTGCATAATAGCTGTACTAATTTACATTCCTACCAAGAGCATATGATTTTCCTTTTCTCCACATTCTTGCCAGCATTTTTTTTTTTTTTTTGTCTTTTTGATGGTAGCCAGCCTAATGGGTAAGATGGTATCTTATGCCTTGTTTTTGTTTTTTTAGAGACAGGGTCTTCCTTGTTGGCCCGTTGTATGTCTTCTTTGGAGGAATATTTATTCAGATAATTTGCCCACTTCTAAATTGGATTACTTGTTTGTTTTTTGCTGCTGAGTTGTTTGAATTCCTTGTATATTCTGAAAATTAATTCCTTGTTAGACGAATAATTCACAAATATTTTCTCCCATTCTCTAGGTTGTCTCTTTACACTGTTGATTAGTTCCTGTGCTGTGCAGAAGCTTTTAGTTTAATATAATTCCATTTGTCTATTTTTGTTTTTGTTGCTTGTGCCTTTGAGGTCTTTCCCATAAAATCTTTGTCCAGACCAATTTCCTGAAGCATTTCCCCTGTTTTCTTCTAGTAGTTTCATAGCTTCAGGTCAGGTCTTACATTTAGGTCTTTAATCCATTTTGAGTTGATTTTTGTACATGATGAGAAATAGTAATATAGTTTCATTTTTCTGCACATGGATATCCAGTTTTCCCAGAACTATTTATTGAAGAGAATTCCCTTTCCCCCAGTGAGTGTTCCTGGAACCTTTGTCAAAAATCTGTTGGCTGTAAATATGTGAATTTATTTCTAGTCTATTCCACTGATCTATGTGTCTGTTTTTATGCCAGTATCACACTATTTTAGTTACTATATCTTTGTAGTATATTTTCAGGTCACGTAGTGTGATATCTCCAGCTTTGTTCTTTTTGCTCAAGATTGCTTTGGCTATTCTGGGTCTTTTGTGGTTCCATATAAATTTTAGGATTGTTTTCTCTATTTCTGCAAAGAATGTAATTGGAATTTTGATAGGGATTACATTGAATGTGTAGATTGCCTGGGGTAGTATAGTCGTTTTAACAGTATTAACTCTTCCAATTTGTGAACATGAGATGTCTTCCTATTTTTTGTGTATTCTCTTCAATTTCTTTCATCAGAGTTTCATAATTTTAATTGTAGAGGTTTTTTACCTTCTTAAATTTATTTATAGATGTATTATGTCATTTTTGCATTGCTATAAAGAAATACCTGAGGCTAGGTAATTTATAAAGAAAAGAGGTTTAATTGGCTCATGGTGCTGCAGGTTGTACAGAAAAAGCATGGTGCCGGCATCTGCTTCTGGTGAGGGCCTCAGGGAGCTTACAATCATGGTGGAAGGCTAAGACGGGGAGGGGGAGTGTATTACAAGGCTAGAGGGAGCAAGAGAGAAAAGGGAGATCCCAGACTCTTTTAAACAACCAGCTCTCATGTGAACTGAGTGAGTGAGAACTCTCTTTATCACCAAGGAGATGATGCCAAACCATTCATCAGGGATCCACTCGATGATCCAGTCACTTCCCACCTGGACCCACCTCCAACACTGTGAATCACATTTCTACATGAGATTTGGAGAGAACAAACATCCAAACCATATCACTTTGTATTTAATTTTTTGTGGCTGTTGTCAATGATACTGCTTTCATGATTTCTTTTTCAGCTAGTTTGTTGTTATTGTATAGAAATGGTACTGATTCTTGTATGTTGATTTTGTGTCCTGCAACCTTAATGAATTTATTGATCAGTTCTAAAAGGGCTTTTTTTTTCACTCATTTATTTTTTCAAGGTGAAGGCTGAGCTAAAGATGACCAAACATTTTTCACCATGGTCTCCTGCATAGGTGGTCTAGTGCTTCACTTTGGAACTCGGGGGTACTTAAAAACAACAGTTGCTGTTCAGAGCCTTTGGACTTGAGCTAAAAGTGAGACTAAAAGTATCCCGTTTCAATAACCTATTTCACATTTTAGAATAAGGTTCTGAAATCATATTTGGGCAATATCAAAGGCTCACTTCAAACTCTCTAGAGTCAGGGAAAACCAGTGTGTGGCAGAGAGGAGAGGTTGAGGACCATGTGCTCTTTAGGGAGGGTTCTCTCAGGGTAGCTACAGGGTGGAGGAAAATGCATTGCCTTCGGAGACATAAAGCTCCATTCCTGGGTCAGAGTTTTGAAGAAGGTTCAATTTCTCCAGATGGAAGAGGTTTTATTGACTTGGCTCAGTGCATGAATTCCTTTCTAGTCTCTTGAATCTGTTCTGTTCTGATTCAGAATCAGTTTGGCCAGTGCCCTGATCCAGAAAGCACATTCCCTATAAACTGCCCTGTGAAGACCACTCTTTCTTTAAGCTTTGACAGATCAGATGCAGACACCAGCCCTTTTTTTGCCTCTCTTTTCAAAGAGTCATCAGATTTTAGTCTTTCTTCAAAAAAACCAAAAAGAAAGCTCATATTTCCCAAGTCATTTATACTCATCATGAACTATAGCCATCTGTGTATTAAATGCAAAGGGATGGATGGATATAACCACACAAGGCATCACATGTTCACAAACACACAGTGAGGTGAATTAAGTAAATGCTCTGTTAGTTTTCTCTCCCCAAACCATCTTCTCCCTCAATGCACTATGCAAAGAGCCTCTCACGATGACAGATCACAGAACTTCAAAGCTAGATGGGGTCTATAGACTATCTGCTGAGACCTGGCCCAAGTGATTTTATCTTTCTGAGTCTCAGGTTCTTCCTCAACAAAATGGGATTCAAATATTCCCACCTAAACAGTTATTGTTAAGATTAAGTATATGCTTAATTAATATCAATCTGCTCATTTGCATTGAAACTGAGATCTCAGCAAGGACAAGAGATGTCAAAGGTTAGTGACTGTGATGGGGCCAAAAAAACCAATGTCTCCTGCATCCTAGTCCATGCTCTGTAAGGCAAATGGAACCAGGCTCTCCTCAGACAGTCAGCAAACCTTTAAGACATGTGACTCATGATCCATACTAAGGATGACATCATTTCATTTATGATTATAAGTTTCCAGTCGTCTGAAGAATGATAGTCCTCTATCTCCAGGCATCAAGCTGAGAGGATTCTCTGCAGCTCAGAATATGAAGGACTGATCAAGATTCAAGAGGATTCCTCTAAGCTTCAAAGCAGTACAATTATAAACCACCACCACCACAAGCTTCTGAAGTTAAATAAATAAACAACTTAAGGTAGATAAATCACAAACAGCTGACCTGAAGTAAAAATTGTGCCTAGGTCTAGGCCTGTTTTTTATTAGTGTTAACAGCAACTCCTCTGATGAAACCAAATTATTGCATTATACCAGTGTTGTAGCTTCCATCTTGATCCTTGCCTCTTAAAAAAAAAAAAAAAAATCTGATATCAGCTGAGTTGAACCATAGGATACTGCCAATATTAAACTATTATGGGGCTCTAAAAATAGCAATTTCATTTGGTTAAATATATAACATGTTAGTGTTTAAAGTGGTGCCTTTGCTTGTTAGATAATCGTTCTTTTTTACATAAAAGTTTAACACATATTTACTGGAAATGTGAAAAATTAAGAACAAAATTACATGTAATTCCACTAAATAATATTATTATTTTGCATGTTTTTTTCTCAGCATTTTGCAAGCTATTTAAAATATTTATAATTGTTAATAATATTCAAGCTTTTAATTATGCCTAAAAACTTCACTCCTAACCTGTTTCCTCATCTAGAATAAGAAGGAACTGCACTGGATTACCTCTAAGGTTTCTTTTGCTTTTATCTTTTTTATCTTTTGCTTTTACCTCTATGGCCAGATTAATTTGAGTACATTTTATCTGATCAAAACACTAATTTCTAATAAGGATATTTTTATCTTTACCCCTATGGCTTATTGTTCATGCAGTACAACTATTTGCTTACAACTTTCAAAGTTCTAGGGAACATTTTGCAGGAAAAAAAGTTTAATGTGAACTACCACTTTTGGCATGTGATCCAATTTAGAAAATTAAAATATTGATCAAAATTGTTTTCACTCAGAACAAATAGTTGTATTAATTTCTTTGACATAAAATGCATATTTTTTAAAACATTGATGGCCTACATTACTGAAACAACTGTCCCCAAAATGTTAGAATCTGGGCCTATTTGAGAAGAAACCTGGGCCATTTTCAGTTTGTGTTACTGTTTCAAATTCACAAATTATTCTACACCCATTATCGCACGTCAAGCTTTGAAAGAATTTTACAACATCCGTATCATTTCTCACTTTACAGAAGGAAATTGAGTACTCAGGGAAACAAAATGGACCTGCAGCATTTATAGGGAGCCACCTGTGTGCTAGGAATACAGGGAGTATGTGCGAAAGCTGCCTGTGGCGGGTGAGCGCTGGGGAGGCATCACTAGGTTAAAGAATAATGATTATTTCAACCTGGAAAGGAGCGCAGAGGGAGGACTTAACAAAGTCTTTCAATAGTTTAGTCAGTTTTTCTAAAAGTTTGTGATTGAGAACTAATGAAAATAATACAAAGGCCCTGGCTCACTGAAGGAAGCTAGGACCTGGACCTCAGCATTTTTATCAAATTTCCCAGGCAATTCTGATTCATAGCGGGGGGGTGGGGGGGGGCGGAGAGAGGGGGAGAGAGAGAGAGAGTAGCTATCATACTAGCTATCTGTTTGCTTATGTACTAAGGCAAATAACTAAAGATTATAGCATGAAGCACTTGGATTAGATAAAAAAGCAAAAGAGGAAATGTAGGAAGACGTTCGTACCCATTGAAATGGCTTGCTTGAGAATAGTATAAAGCAGTGTGTATCAGCATTACTTGAAAGGCTGCTTAAAACACATATGCAGACTTTGTAATTTACTAGGTCTGGGGTGAGGCCCTGGGATTTGCATTTGTAACAAGTTTCCAGCTGCTGCTGCTGCTGGTGGTTCAGGAACTACACCCTGAGACCATTGGTGTAGACAAGCACGTTGGTTCTAAATCCTGGCTGCACACTAGAATCATCATCTGGGATGAGTTTTTAAATTATCATCGATGCTGGGGCCTCACCCCCAAGAGATTCTAATATAATAGAATTTCAGTGGAGCCTGGGCATGGGTAGTTTGTAAAGCCCCCCACTCCAGGTGTTTCTAATATGCAGTCGGAGTTGAGAACCACTGGGGTTAAGGCTTCTGGAAAACTGGGGAAGGAGCCCAGACCAGGAGAGTCACATTCAGTACTGGGTTATCAGGTTTAATCACATTTGTCTGAGTCTCCTTTCCCGGAGGCAGGGGATGCAGTGCACTAAACTATCTTTCTAACATCCTTTCCCCACTCCGAATTGCTATTCTGCCTAGGAGGCTTTTAAAATGCATCTCCATGTTATGCACTTAACAGTATCTAGAAGACAGTTGATTTTTCCTTTCAGCAATGCTGCCCTCTAGTGTTCTTAATTATTCAAATCATGTAAAAACCCACCTCGGCCATCAGCATGGTTGTTTCCTATTAGTAAGCTAAACACATTTTTCTCTGAAATAGAATTAAATTTTAATTCATGGCAACATGAATCTCCAAAACTGCAGCCTCTTGGTTCTCCTGCAATTTCTCCCTGCTTTTGATGTTGCAGCCTCCTTCCAGGACAAGAACTCACAGTGTTCTCTTTTCCCAATTCCACCAAGCTTTTCTCTTCAGAGTAAAAAGCTAAACAATGAGGAAAAAGCCACCAGCAACAAAAAGACCTGGGGCATTGGAGTGCCTCGCAGAGGCTCTCCTCACCTTTTTCTCATTTCTCCTACATATCTCACACCTCCTTTTACACTTGGTTCACAGTTTATTGAGACTAGAATTCATCAAACAGGTGCTCCCATGTCTTCCCATGATGAGTTCTAGAAACCTCCCTGGGTCCCATCATCTTCACAAAAGTGTCCTTCTTACCTCTAGGGGCTCTGTCCCTCCTCCCTCTCCCTTTATCAAGTCTGTCTCCCTCTTCCATCCCAGCCCCCAGGCCATTTCATCAATAACTCCCTCTTCCTAGGTCACTCCAAATGGCACACAGGCTTACTCTTAATGTCCCGTGACCCTGAATATCCCTTCAGCTCCTGTCCTATTTCTCTTCCAAACTTATTGAATGCATTGTCTTTAAGGCCTGTCCTTCTTCCACTCATTCTTCCATTGAGTGGCTTCCAATGGCGCCAGCCTTGCTTGATCCCATCACGTCACTGACACTGAAGCTGCTTTTCTCACGGTCTGCAGTGGTCTCCCTACATATGGCCAAATCCAATGGACACTGTTTGGGGCTGTTCTGACACAAATGTCCATGGCGTTCCACCCTGTGGGCACGGCTCCCTCTTGAAGTGCCCTCTGCTCTTGGTCTGACACATCCCTGTGTGCCGGCTTCCCTCCTGCCCCTTTGGCTGCCGGCTACCCAGCATCCTGCATGAGTCCTCTCTCTAACCCCTGGGCTGGCCATCAGAAACTCTTCTCTTTTCTCTCTATAGACTTTCCTTACAAGGCTCATCCATTTTCATGAATTTAAATATAGTCAATAGACTGGTAACTAATAAATGTATATACCACCTCTGGCCCAGTTTGCTCACTGTCTTATTTATCCAACTATTAAATATCCACTTGACATCTCCCTTTTATTTTTTATTTATTTATTTATTTTTTGAGATGGAGTCTTGCTCTGTCCCCCATGCTGTAGTGCAGTGGCACGATCTCGGCTCACTGCAAGCTCCACCTCCCGGGTTCACACCATTCTCCTGCCTCAGCCTCCCGAGTAGCTGGGACTACAGGCACCTGCCACCACGCCCGGCTAATTTTCTGTATTTTTAGTAGAGACAGGGTTTCACCGTGTTAGCCAGGATGGTCTCGATCTCCTGACCTCGTGATCCACCCGCCTCGGCCTCCCAAAGTGCTGGGATTACAGGCATGAACCACCGCGCCCCGCCCGACATCTCCCTTTTAGTATGTCACATGCATCTCCATTTTTCCCATGTCCAAAGAAGAACCCTTGATTTTTCTCCCAAACCTGTTCTTCCTTCAATCTCCCTTATCTCTGTAAACAGCCAGATATCTGGGAAACAGCTTTAATTTATCCCTTTCCCTGACCACACTCAGTCCATCTATAAGTATTGTGGATTCTGCCTTCAACATATATTTTGAATCCATCCACCTCTCTCTCTGTTTGCCACCACCACCCTATTACAAATCACCGTCATCTCCTGCCTAGAATACAGCAATACCTTCCTCAAACTCTTCCTACTTCCTCCAGTCCTCCCTGTTACTAATGATTCTCCACAGCACAGAGACAGTGTTCTGAAATGCAAACTATATTCTACCATCCCCTTACCTGATAAAATGTTAATGCCTTCATTAAACCTTGAATAACATACAAATGACATGGTTTGCCATCTGCCAACTTTATCTCGTACCCCTGTCCTCCTTCCCCTCCCATTGCTGGGACTCGCTAAGCTCTGTCCTTCCTCACAGCCTAGGCACATACTATACCATCTGCCTCGAATGCTCTTCCACTTTCTTCACATGGATGGCTCCTTTTTTCTTTTTTGTGCCTAAACATGATTGCTCTTTAGTGAGACCTTCCTTACTCCACCAAATACATCTTCTCTTTCATTTCCTGTCCCAGTCCCCTATGTTATTTTCTTTATAACACTTTACATTTTATAATGACTTACTTGTTTACCTCTCCATCTCTCTCTCAACTTGAAACTCTCTGAGTCCAGGAACTTTGTGTCTGTTTTACTCACAGGAGAACTCAGCAACCAGCACAGTGACTGGCAAATATTAAGCTTTTAATACTTGTGTGTTGTATAATTGAATGAATGTGCAGGAAGAATCACAACTTCCACTCCATCTTCACTGCTCTTGTCAAGGACTCCCACACGCCCAAGCCACCTGTCAGCATTCTGTGCCTGTCTTACTTGATGGCAGAGACAGAGTTAAGGGAGAGGCCAGGTCCAGTTTATTCTCTGTTAACCTCTTCTGTGTTTATCAGCATGTTTGATTCACCACAGTATTTCCAGCACCCAGAACAGCAGACACCTAATAGATACTGTTGATTGGCTGAACTCCCAGCTCTGAATGACAGGATGTGAAGGGAAAGGGAGCTGGTGCAGTCATGGAGACATCCAAAGACAGAATCTATCTGGGGCAGAGATTCATATCATTGTTTTCAACTTCTGGAAATGTTTATCATAGGCACGCATCTCCATTTGTATAATAAAAGAGAAGAAAAGCAGTTCCTTAACATTTTTTAATCATATGTTTTATAAATGGAGAATGAACTTCATAGTTTTAGTTGCTGGGCAATAGTTTGATATTCTAGAGTCTTTCTCCAAGAAAAAGAAAACTATTTTGCTTATAAGCCAGCTTTTACCTCTGTTGGACACACAATGGTGAATGAAAGCATTTCCATCTTCCAAAAAAGAAATCAAGGGCAATTAAAAATAGTTTTTAGAAGGCCGGGAGCGGTGGCTTACGCCTGTAATCCCAGCACTGTGGGAGGCCGAGGCAGGTGGATCATGAGGTCAGGAGATAGAGACCATCCTGGCTAACACGGTGAAACCCTGTCTCTACTAAAAATACAAAAAGTTAGCCGGGCATGGTGGCGGGCACCTGTAGTCCCAGCTACTCGGGAGGCTGAGGCAGGAGAATGGCGTGAACCCGGGAGGCGGAGCCTGCAGTGAGCCGAGATCGTGCCACTGCACTCCAGCCTGGGCGACAGAGCGAGACTCCATCTCAAAAAAAAAAAAAAAAAAAATAGTTTACACCAGCCAAACAAGCAAAGAAGCTAAGACCCTGACTCTGGCCATTTCATTCCAAATCCTGTTCCCTATCAATCTAGACAGTGCCTGCTCATGAGAAATAATAATAATAATAAAAAGAATACATCTACTGCAACTCTACTTTGAGACAAGGATTTGGTCCTTCTGAAGGGCATTTAACTGACTGGTATTACTGAGAAATAAAAAAGCCCAAGGCCTGTGACCCTTTGAAACTGTCGAGTGACCTGGCATCCTGAGTGTTTAACTGACCTGCTTTGTAGAAGAAATCCAACCCTGTCTGTGAATTTTAACTAAATTAAACTTGAGGGTCTCCATGCTCTCTTGTTCTGCAGCACATCTGGCTGGTGCCAAGAGGACTTGCTCAGCTCCATCCTCTGCGGAAGGGATTCATTATCCTGTTTAGGAAATGTGATGTCGAGCTGCATGAGGCTGATGAGCACACTGGGTGGGACCACAAACAGGCCCCAATGAAATCAATTATGTGGGCGTCTTAGAACAAAATTTGGTTCAAAGTGATCAAGGACAGGGTGTGTCATTGCAAGCTGTGAGCCACGGTGGCTTCAGCTGTTTGTTCAGCACTTAATATGTTTATCTTTCTGCTAAACACGTTGTTGTTGAGTCACCTCTCTTAGAGACCCATTCTGTGTGGGGCCCAGCTCTGCAAGTCCAATATACAAAGACGAGCCTTTCACCCTCAATGACCTTACATTCTACAAAGTTAAAACAAATGCCTTCTCTTACTTTTCACTTTAGTGAGAAAGGTACTCAGGCTCTTAAAAAGGTGAATCATGTATTCTTTATTAGGCCAGGAATCATCAAGCACTAAAAGTAAAGAACTTAAAGTGGTCATTGTATTTTCAATATCACTTAGTGTTGTTGCTGCAAATGGAAAATGGAATGTCAGTTTACCCAAAAGTACCATCAGCCTCCAAACCATCAATATTTCATATCAGACTATAATGTTGTCACCAATATTAGGCTAATTTTATTAAACAATTGCATTAAGCTTCTAAGCTTTGGCTAGAGAGGTAAAAATCGCATAACTTTGAAAAGTAGACAAATTCATGAAATGCTGTCTGTTTGACCTTCCACAGAAATTGTGCGAGCCATGACACATGTGATAAACCAAGGCATGGCAATGTACTGGGGCACCTCGAGATGGAGTGCTATGGAGATCATGGTAATTTAATTTCTATTTTTAAATGGCTATTGAGTACCTTATTATTGCTTTTCAGATGCCATGCATAAATTGCAAGATCTTTTGCAAACTTTTCTCACAATCACTATGGTACTGGAATTCTAGAATCAATTCTATCATTACAGAGATGGATATTGGAGCCAGAGCTCATCCATTCAGAATACAACAGAGAATACAGTGTTCTTTGGTGGCAAGAGGGTAAAGTGAATTTCACAGCTAATGAGATATATTAACAGAGTATTCTAGTTTTCTTATAAAAAACGGTATTAACTATACTGTTTATACCAAGCTAATTACAGATACTTTCATATGTTAGTCTAAGTCTTATTTCTTTAGGAACTTAAAAATAGTTAAGCTACATTTTCTTTATCATAGTGTACAGTTCACACCTTGACTAATTTGCCCTGGACTTAACTCAATCGAAACCCCTCAAAGAATTAATAAGGGTTTCCTACATTTCATATTGCTCTTAGTGAAATCGGTGGTGACAAATTTGCTTATTATTTGGCATCCTACATGTTTCTTGGTTTGTACTGATTCACCAAAGTAAACATTTCTCATGCATACAAATTACAGCGAAGCCTTATTTCTCATCAGTATAAATTCGGTTGTAATCTCATTCCTCCCTAGGAAGCCTATTCTGTAGCAAGACAGTTCAATATGATCCCACCGGTCTGTGAACAAGCTGAGTACCATCTTTTCCAGAGAGAGAAAGTGGAGGTCCAGCTGCCAGAGCTCTACCACAAAATAGGTAATCTTCAAAATAAAAGCTACTGAATATTTTTAACAAGAGAAAGATCACTGATTCGGGGGAAAAAAATAAAAACAGTGTTACTGAAATGCTTTCCTAAATGTCCCTAATTATCGTAGACATTGTAAGAACCATGCATTCCAGAGATTGTAGCAGAATCAAAATGTAGCAGAATTTGCATTTAGTCTACTGGGTATCACTGATGAAAGCCAAGCAGAGTTGTAAATTGTGACTGGTGTTTCAGCTGTACTCAGCAGGTGTTCAAAAAAATGCATACTGAATAAAAGGAACAACCAATGAATAAATTCATTTTTCATTGGTGCTTGCTCAAGTAAACAATGACTACCTTTCAAAAAAAATCGTGGATATATACAACTGTATCTACTACCCTGGCCCTGGCACTGAGTTAGAAATGGGAAATTCAACAACTAATAAGTCGGGCACTACACATTTGTGCAGATAGAACTAATGCCTTCAGAGAGAGGGGAAATATATATATATATATAATATACCCAAGAAATGTAGACATTAGGAAAAGATGAATAAGCCACATTTTCAGGCTTATTTATCAAAAGTTTCCAGAGATAACTTTCTTCCTAAGAAACAGAGGTTCATATGAGCAGGAAAATTCTGGGAAAAGGAGAAAAAGATAAAACTTCAACAACAACAATAATTGTTATTATTGCTCTCACTTATTGAGTGTTTATTTTATACCAGGTGTGTGCTCCTGCTGTGTACCAGGCACTATGTTAGGCACTAAATGGACAAGGACAACAAAAATTCATGGATGAGCCACATTTTTCAGGCTTTCTTATATGCACTCCCAAGAACTGACAGTCCATGTTTAATTGGTTGATTAAAGAATGAAACACAATTTGTAAGCTCCTAAATTGTAATGGAAAAAAATGCATGCTGATATTAACTCATTTATCTGGCCAGCTTTTCCCTATAACCTACCAAATTCTTTAGTGACTACCGCCCTCCCCACCAACCCACCTTTTGATCCCAATTTGCACAAGCAACTTTCTAAGTTTTTTCTTCTGTAGGGGTTGGCGCAATGACATGGTCTCCACTTGCCTGTGGAATCATCTCAGGAAAATACGGAAATGGGGTGCCTGAAAGTTCCAGGGCTTCACTGAAGGTATTTTTCTCAATGTCTAGAAAAAAGCCTGGGGGTAGGAAGGAGGGAAGAAGATTGATAAGAACAGCTCTGCAGCGGCCTAGGGCTTCCCAGCTCAGGCAGACTGTGTTGCCCGGGCCAGTGGCCTCTGGCAGGTTCCCCTAAGCCTTCTGGAGGTCTTGGCTCCTGGCCATGTATCAGTCAGCCCTTCATAATCTGACTGCATTGAATATTCTCTTCCTCTGGGGACTGGGGAAAAAGTGCCCAGTGACCTGATTGGACTTGCAGGGCTCGAATTCTTACATTGTTATTTATTCTTATATTAAAGAAAACATTCCATCATTTGAAACTGATAAAATACAAAATCTCTTTTCTATATACGAGGATTCTTACATTATTTCCTTTTCTTGACAAAACAAAGTGTAAGCCATAAAGGCTTAATCCATATGAGGCCAACAGTTGTAGCTGAGTATGGCTGCCACTTTTTATTGTGTGTTGGGGGCAGTGGGTTAGAAGGGGAGACTTCAGGAGACAGATACATAGCAAAGCTTCTATCACTTAAAGCAGCTTAAATTCTGCTGTGAAGCAAAAAGATATTCAAGATCATTGACACAAAATTACCTCCATTTAGGACATCTTGATGACTAATTTATTGGAGAGTACTCCAAACATCTCTCCTTATTAATAACAACATGCCTGTTTTTAAAAACTTGAGAGAATGTGTAATAACATTAGAATCACAAATTACTCTGTATTGTCAAGGGAGAGAGAATACAGGCATTTAAAAAATTAGATAAACCAGAGTCCTTCTAAGAGGAAGTATAAGCCTGACACAACTTCTTGCCTCCATCAGCACTAAATTATTGGGAAAACAGCTGAAGTCAAGTCTGAACCACCAATCCTTTTATCATTGTGGCTGTGGCCACTGCGAGCTTCCCTAATCAGAACATTTTCAAGGCTCTAGGCCTTTGACTTTCCTTTCTGCCTGTTACAGTTGAGCTTTGGCTTGTTTGTTCTCTAAAATAATACAACATAAATATGTCCTAAAGCATGATGACATGATCCTATTTCTAGTTTTGTATTATTACAAAAAACAATTTTCCTAGAATATTAAATAAGGTCTTGCTTCTGAAAATTAAAGATTGTTCTGAAACAAGTCGAAACAAGTCAACAAAGACAGACTAAAAGCATCTTAGGAAAGAAGGTATAAAAAGAGGAAGGCAAGAAGGGAGTGAAGAAGGAAGGAAAGGAAGAAGGGAAGCACTGAGAATTACAATTTTACTGAGTACCTACTCTCTGCCAAGCACTGAGCTAAGTGTTTTCATTCATCAACTTTTATTCTCACAAACAGAATGGATACAGGTGACTGTTAGTCAGTTGAGCTAAGCATGTTGTCATATGTTCTTTCAGAGGCTTGCTGAAAAATTCAAAGCATTTCTATATATGCTGAGTGTTTGTTCTGACAATAATCTGCTGAGAGGCAGACCATTTTCAGAAGCAGAAACTAAAACACGAAGACCTTAAATAACAATCCAAGACCACAAACTCATAACAGAAAAGGTTGATATTAGAACCCAGGTCTCCTGGCTCTCAGTTAATTACCTCCCTCAAAGACATCTTTATTTCTCTTTAAAACCAGGTTTTTAAAGGAGGAAGAAGTAGCTATGCTGTATTTGGAGTGCATGATTGTCTAACCTCCATCACTGTTTGAGAAAAGCTTGCAAACAGCTGCAAAAGCTTTCACAAATTCACTAGTGAAGGGAAAAACAAAAAAAGAAAGAGTAATGAATGCTTGAAGGTGGCTAAGCCCAAAAGCAGCTTGGGAAATATTTCTATTGGTGACTTTTATAAAGTCAACTCTGTATCTACTGGAAAATCCTTAACAATAAACATTAAGCGCTCTCAACAGATGATAGGTGGCTGATCACAAAGTATGCTTCTTTAGAGCTCTGCAGACTCTCAAGGCTCTACATTATCAACCTGAGTGCTTTCGGAGTAATATATGTGCACTTAGGAAAGCCACTTGAGTATAGTTACCAGAGCAAAAAAATAAAAAGTAAAGGAGGCAAGTATCAGAGCAACCTTTGGAGTGAATGAGAATGCCATGAAAGAGAAAGAAAAAGAGAGAGAGAGGGAGAGAGGGAGGGAGGGAGGGAGGGAGGGAGGGAGGAAGGAAGGAAGGAAGGAAGGAAGGAAGGAAGGAAGGAAGGAAGGAAGGAAGGAAGGAAGGAAGGTTAGTTAAATGAAAAGATAGATATCTGGGCAAGTAGATAAATAAATTGGTAACATTCATCTTACCCTCAAAGAGAATAATAGTTTATGTTTCACATTGGCTATTGTTATACTGATAAGATTAAGATGTTAATATTTTGCATCTGTTGTATTGAACTGCAGTTGAAGGATAAATTAACTCAGCATAAAAAATACCTATCTAGGGCTCTTTTAGAAAGTAACACTCTTTTTCTGGATTTTCTGGGCCCCCTCATCTGGCCCCACTACTCTAACAATGATTTCTAAATTTGTGTTATCAGCTCTGACTTCACTGCTGAACTGCACAGCACTCCTTCTTTGTGTCTATTAGACATCTCCAAGTGGAAGTCCCATGGGCATCAGTCATGCCTAATGGAATCTATCCTCACCCCCAGAACCTGCCATTCCTTCTTGCTTAACAGTGCCTCCACCCATCCATCTGGTTATGTCGGTCAGAAGCCAAAGCATTATCTCAGACTGCCTCCTTTCCTTCCTTATTCCTGTTCAACAAAGCACCAAATCCTCCAGACTCTATCTTGACTCTAAGATCCATCTTGTGCACAGCGCTTGTTTAGATCTTCATCATTTCTTACCAGATTTACTGTAGTAGCCTCCCATCTGGACTCTGATTTCCTCCCCTTTTCACAACAACCCACCACTGTGACCACTTAATCTTTTTAAAATATTAATCTGACCATATCATAACCCTGCTTAAAATCCTCTAATGATTTCCCAATCATTGCTTATAGGACAAAGCCATAACTCCGCAATAAAGCATTCAAGGAAATTCCCTTGGGATCTAAGTTGAGCCTGTTTTTTTCATTTGTGTCTCCCATATCATACTACTTCATTTTCCATGCAAATGCACTGTACTCTCCTTTGCCTCCCAGAAATGTCCTTTTTTTCATTCTCTTGTGGAACCCCTTCTTATTGCTAAAGACAAAGCTTGGTTGTCTTCTTCTCTATGAAGACTGTCCTAACTTTACAAAACTGAGCTATTTGTATCTTCTCTATTATTCCATGAACACTTCTTACAGTCTTCTAATTCTCTGGTTGCGAGTAACAAAATCTGATCAGAGAATGGGGACTCTATATTTGTTCACAAAGACAATCCTTGGGAAGTATGGAGTGGCCTCAGCAATGACTCCATCCATGGACTTGTACATTGTCATGACTTTCCATCTTCTCTATTTCTCTCTGCATGTGGGTGTCATTTTCTTCTACTATAAATGAGGCCAGGAGCAGGAAAACTGGTGGTTGCAGGCTTGCATTTCTAAAGGCATGTAACCTAAGATAAAAGCGATCTTTTCTTTACCAACTTGAGTCCAGAGATGACTGGCCAAGCTTAGGTCATGTGCCACCCTGTGAGACCAATAACGGTGGCCAAAAGGGTAAGGTACTATGACCAGCTCGAGTTATGCACCATCTTGTCATGGCATTTTCCATTAGAAGGCAGTAAAGACATAGCTTATAAAGAAATCATTGACAGAAGTGGAACCCCAACAAAAAAACACTTCCCATGTTACTAGGTAATGATTTGTGAATACATCTAGGACAGAAACTGAAACCTGCTCATCTGACTCATCACAGAGCTTGATGAGTACATAAGAGGTACCTGAGTCTTTGTTAAATTAATTTGATGAGCCATAACAAAATCAATAAAGTCTGATCAAGAGACCAGGTGTATAGCTTTTAAATAGAAATAAATAGTGCAATAAAATTTATTGGCAGCTCCTCCCTGTTGATGGCAAAATGCTTTCTAGAAAAATTATAGGCCAGATGTGGTGGCTCATATCTGTAATCCTAGCACTTTGGGAGGTAGAGGTGGGCAGATCACTTGAGCCCAGGAGTTTGAGACCAGCCTGGGCAAAATGGTGAAACCCCATCTCTGCAAAAATACAAAAAATTAGCCAGATATCATGCTCACCTGTAGTCCCAGATACTCAGGAGGCTGAGGTGGATCACCTGAGCCTGGGAGGTCAAGGCTGCAGTGAGCTGAGGTCATGCCACTTCCCTCCAGCCGGAATAATACAGTGAGACCCTGTCTCAAAAAAAATTACAAAAATATGTACCCCTCTGTCAAAGAAAAATAAGATGCATGCACACCTCGATGAATCAAAGTTGGGGGAGAGAGGTGGTCCAAGTATGTCAAGGGTTCATATTAAGAAACTAAGCATATTGTACATTATGGTAAAATTTCAGAAGGCAAGTTTTCAGCTCTAGCATTTTACCTAGAGATCTCAACCTCAACAGTGACTTTGTTTTTGTTTTGAGTCAAAGACTTTGATGTTTAAGTAGAAATAGTCAACGATCTTGGTTGTTAAATTATTCTAGACCAGTGTTCCGAACTGAAATGTGACTGATTCTGTCCATGGCTCCAGTTTCATCCTGAGTTCAATCCAAGATTAACTAACAACTAATTAGGGATTTGGGGCAAGTCTCACAGACTATTCTCACCCCAATATCAGTACCTATGAAATAGGGACATATAAAATCATCATAGCATTGGGAGAGGGCAAAGAAATAGGCTTTGGGAAAATTTAGAGTTTTGTAACATACATAAAACTAATAGCCAACTAATCTGTGGAGGAAAGCTCATTCAACTGTCCCTTTGACAAATATTTAGTGAGTGTACCCAGACTTTGTGCTGGGTGCTGAGGATACAGGGATGAATGGGACAGTCTCAACCCTCAAGGAGTAGCTCCAGGATTTGTAAGAGGGACAGACATATGAAGGGGTGAATTATGAAATAATATGGAAACCACAAGCCCTGTGGAGTCCCACAGGACTGCTGGCAGAGTCACACTGCATTGGAGAGGAGGTGTCATGATCAGTCTGAAAAACGGGAAGAGATTTATTTTGACCCCATGGAACTCTGGTTTCTCTGACTCCTCCCTGACCACCATATTGGCTGAGACCCTCCTCCTTGCCAGCCACAAGTGTCAGAACTGGAGATGCTGACATGAACAACAAGCCATCCCTGGCTTCTACCTGCTAGGTTTAGAAACACCAACATGTAATCAAATCATTGCAGTGAAGTGGGGTGATAGAATAGGGTTGGATGAGGAGATTTCACCTTTTGATTCATGGATTACTGCCCAGTCAGCAAGCAGGCTTTATTACTGCCACAACCACACCTACCTCCAACCTTCCTACAAAACACACTTGTTTGCTTCCATATTTAATTAACATTTTAATTAAGCCTCATCTCCTATCTCTGCTAACATTTTCTCATTTGTAAAGCAGTTAAAGCTGTTTATTTCCAACACACTTTTATTTCCTTTAGTATGAGGAAAGCAGTATAAAAACTATGCATCTACTTTTTAAAAACCCTAATCTGCTTGTATTTCCATAGGTTAAAGCAACAATGAGATTTATAGCGTTGAAGATGGAGAGATAGGGACTCAATAAATAATTGCTTGGTTTTTACTTTTTTTTTACTTTTGGAAGTCTGTCTCTGAAAATGGTGTGTGTGTAACACACATACATATATATACACACACATACATAAAACTTGTAACCCAATCCTAAGAAAGAGAATGCACTGCATGCAAGATTTCAAAAATGGAAAAGTTACAAAAAATTTATTGATAAACCAACCACTCTTCACATGCATGGTATATACTGAAATTCAGAAATTCTAATACTAATAAAAAGCAATTGCTCAAAAAGCAGTTGGCTATTAGTTTTCAATCTTTGTTAGTTGGTTTGAATAACATTCAGAGATATTGGTCCTCTGAAAGATGTTATGAAACTTTAGTGAGCATTGGTGATGTTTTTCCCACTGAGGACACCAAAAGTAAGTTCAGGGACTGACATAGACAGCACTCTGGCCCAGGAAGTCTGCCCCGGCCCCAAGGCAATGTCCATTGTTCACAATGTCCACCTCATCACCACTGGCACCAACTGTCATCTCTGGAGAGATGCTCCAGGCCACCCTTCTTTTTGAAGAAGGTGAGGCTTCTCAGAGCTAAGGCTGGGAAAACTTTAGCCATCTCCCCAAGCAGGCTACCAGGTTAGGAGCCAGCCCATAAGCCTTTGAACTTTAGGAGGCAAAACTGGGACGGCTTGCCCTTCTTTTCTCATCGGCAAAATAACTCAAAAAATCACCATAAAACATAATGTGGTTACCCTTTTCTTTGGAAATATTGTCTTAGAATGATGAAAAAATGCTCAATAAACAAAAGCCAGCGGCCTATTGAAATCATGTGGGTGCAGTGTCCATGGCCCACTGCCTGTTGCAGAGCATTCTGCGGCCTCTGGGAAGATAAAGATCTGCGATGGCGATTATGTCACAATTACACACAAGAGAGAAAGTCCACATTGCGACACAGTGTGATGATTTTTAATTGTTTTCCCTAAAACAGACTAACACTCTTGCAAATACTCTTTTCCTCTGGGTGTTGCTGCTTAGTGCTCGCTTTATGTAGAAGAGTCTATTGTTCCCTTTCTCATAGTAAGAGCAGAGCCTTCTGGAAAGTAAGGCATTGAGAAGTTCTAAAAGATTTTTCTCTTTATATTTAGGAAATTAGGTTCATTTTGTAGTCTATAGATCAGGGTCAGTTTCTTCTCATTGGCTTTAAAGAATAGTTTCCTGTTTTGAGTTTCTTTACTTTTTTAAGTTTCAATAGTTATACAATAGGTAATAACATTTGCAAAGTCTTTATCTACTTTACAATTTTAAAAACCAACTCGGTACCTATCAGTTATGCCATGTCTGCTTCTAGGAAGAAGCTGCAGAAGCTAACGACAAAGCCACATTATAAAAAGAATAAGAGATTAGCAGTGAATTGAAGGCAAGGGGGAGAAAAATAGTTAAACAAAAATGTAAAATAATGGTTTTCTTTGAGCAGAAAGCTTGGCACCCAGCTTTCTTAATAAAAAGGAGACATAATAGATCTTGGTAAATTGCAAATGCACTTTTTTTTTTGCTACATTCTAAAATTGGGCTATCTCAATAAGAAACATTACTTCTTCTGTTGGACAGGCTAGGATATAAGTGCTTGTATGTCACGGTCAGGGTTATAACAACTTCTGTGCAGGCTGATCAATTTGAATGGTGAATATTAGTCAAAATCAATCTGTTTTGAACCAATAAACAAGGAGCAAGATCGTGAGGAACATTTCTTTGCATGAAATCATCCCTGTCAGTGTGAAACATAAGGGTCAAAAAATTCAGAAAATCATTATGAGGTTCACATATTTTATTGAATTACCATTCTTTGACATCAGATCTTTACCAGACATTAACATTTCAATGTTATGCTTTTCCCCAGTGCTACCAGTGGTTGAAAGAAAGAATTGTAAGTGAAGAAGGGAGAAAACAGCAAAACAAGCTAAAAGACCTTTCCCCAATTGCGGAGCGTCTGGGATGCACACTACCTCAGCTAGCTGTTGGTAAGAAAATTACTAAGCTATGGGGTGGTAGAGGGACTTCTGCTGAGATCATAGTTTTCTATTGCTGACCACACCCTTACCATGATAAAATGTCTATTGTAGGGACAGATGATCTCTGAAGCATAAACTCCTGCTAAATATAAAGTGAGTTATTTGAGGTTCCCCAGAATATTCTACATGATAGCAAATTTTTCTTACTTCTTTCCCCTTGCCCTTATAACATAGTTTAAATGAGAACATGTCAGTGATAACATACACTATCACAGATGTCAGGGGTGAACTGTGTAGTGACATCCATTTCTTCTGGCTCAAGTTTCTGTCTCTGTTGAAAACTAAGCCAGGGTTGGTGAGAGGCTGAGATACAGGGCTTGACAAGCCCAAGGCTACTGCCACATGAAAAGCTGGTCCTAGAGAAATACCTTCACCCCGAAAGTTCTTGAAGGCCATAAACATTGTTCTTCTAATGCTGTGGAGTCCATGAAAGGTCATGATTGCTGCTAACAATTGAAAACCACAGGTGGCTGGGCGCGGTGGCTCACGCCTGTAATCCCAGCACTTTGGGAGGCCAAGGTGGGTGGATCATGAGGTCAGGAGATTGAGACCATCCTGGCTAACACGGTGAAACCCCGTCTCTACTAAAAATAGAAAAAATTAGCTGGGCGTGGTGGTGGGCGCCTGTAGTCCCAGCTACTTGGGAGGCTGAGGCAGGAGAATGGCGTGAACTTGAGTGGCGGAGCTTGCAGTAAGCCCAGATTGCACCACTGCACTCCAGCCTGGGTGACAGAGCAAGACTCTGTCTCAAAAAAAAAAAAAAAAAAAAAGAAAAAAAAAAGAAAAAACCACATGCATTGTTTGAGAGAAAGATAATATGAACCACGTTCAATCATGGGTGTTTCAGTCAACAATGGACCACATATATGTAGGTGGTCCCATAAGATTATAATGGAGCTGAAAAATTACTATTGCCTAGTGATGTTGTGGCTGTCCTAAGGTCCAAGTGCAATGAATTACTTGTGTGTTTGTGGTGATGCTGGTATAAACAAGCCTACTGCACTGCCAGTAATATAAAAGTCTAGCACACGCAATCATGTACAGTACACAATACTTGATAATAAATGACCATGTTACTGGTTTATGTATTTACTATACTATACTTTTCATCTTTAGAGTGTTCTCCTTCTACTTACTAGAAAAAAAAAAAAGTTAACTGTAAAACAGCCTTATGCAGGCCCTTCAGGAGGTATTCCCCAAAGAGGAATTATTATCACAGGAGATGACAGCTCCATGTGTTTTACTGCCCCTGAAGACTTCCCAGAGGAACAAGATGTGGAGGTGGAACGTAGTGATGGTCCTGACCCTGTGTAGGCCAAGGCTAATGAGCGTGTCTGTGTCTTAGTTTTTAACAAAAAAAAGTTTAAAAAGCTAAAAAAACACTTTTTAAAAATAGAAAAGCTTATAACGATATAAAGAAAATACTTTTGTACAGCTGTACAATGTGTTTGTGTTTTAAGCTATGTTGTTGAAAGGTTTTTCTGTTTGTTTTTTTGTTTTGAGATGGAGTCTCGCTCTGTTGCCCAGGCTGGAGTGCAGTGGCACAATCTTGGCTCACTGCAACCTCCGTCTCCCGGGTTCAAGCGATTCTCCTGCCTCAGCCTCCTGAGTAGCTGGGATTACAGGTGCGCACCACCAAGCCCGGCTAATTTTTGTATTTTTAGTAGCGACAGGGTTTCACCATGTTGGTCAGGCTGGTCTCTAACTCCTGACCTCGTGATCTGCCCGCCTTGGCCGCCCAAAGTGCTGGGATTACAGGCGTGCGCCACTGTGCCTGGCCAAAAGCTTTTTTAAATTAAAAGTTTATAAAGTAAAAATGTTACAGTTAGCTAATGTTAATTTATTATTGAAGAAAGAAAAATCTTAAAAATAAATGTAGTGTAGCCTAGGTGCACAGTGTTTACAAAGTCTATGGTAGTGTACAAGAATGTCCTAGGCCTTCCCATTCACTCACCACTCATTCACTGACTCACCCAAAGCACCTCCCAGTCCTGCAAGCTCCAGTCATGGTAAGTGCCCTACACAGGTATACCATTTTATACCATATTTTTACCATACCTTTTCTATGTTTAGATACACAACACCATGTGTTACAACCGCCTCTATAGTATTCAGTACAGTAACATGCTGTACAGATTTGGAGCCTAGGAGCAATAGGCTATCCCATATAGCCTAGATGTGCAGTAGGCTATACCAACTAAGTTTGCATAAGTACCCATGATGTTCACACAATGAGGAAAATGCCTAACAATGCATTTCTCAGAACGTGTCCCTGTCACTATGGGATGCATAACTGTATCTTATTTTAAATTTTCTAGTGACCACATTAAAGCATTAAAATGAAACAGGTGAAATTAATTTTAATAATGGATTTTCTTTAACCCAATATAGCCAAAATATTATCATTTCAACATGTAATAAATACTAAAAATTATTGAGATATTTTACTTTTGTTTTCTACAAATCTTTGAAATCCAGCATATATTTTACACTTAGAGCAAGCACATTCCAATTCAGGCTGGACACATGTTGCATGCTCAATAGCCACATGCTGCCAAAGGCTACACACTGGGCAGAAAAGCCCTGAGACTTCTGGTTCCCTTACTAGGGGATATTTGTCAGGTTCTATGGTAAGCACCTCAGGCTCACTCTCACTGTTTTGTCTCCTTCCTCATCAAAACAATCCGCGGAGGTCTATACTATTACTAGTCATATCTTACCGATGCTAGTGGAGGATTTTCTATTACTCTCTCCACTTATAAATGAAGAAATGAGATAAAAGAATTCATGTGGTAGCTATGAGAAAGGAATAAAATGGGCGCTGATTCTAGACAAAACAATCCTAAAGATTAAGAAATAGCAGGAATTGGGACATATCAGAAACACTCATCCAGTGAGAGAAAAAGCTCAAGATAAGGTCTATGCAAATAAAATAATTTAATAGAATATTTGTTGGTAGCTTGACTCTTCAGAGTTTGGGAGGCAGAGAAATAGTTGCAATTAGCAGTCATAGAAAGATAGAAATGGGAGGTGGTTTTAGAGGGGGGGAAATGCCATGTACCTAAGTATGACTGTTGCTTTAATCCTTTCTTCAAAAAAATATAAAATCAAACAATGTATTTAATGTTATTACTTAGCAACCCTACAGCTTTAACAAGCACAGTAAAACATATTAGCTATTTGACCATAGGCAAGTTACTTAACCTGATAGCAATTTTCTCATCTGTAAAATGGGTATAATAATACATATCTTACAAACTAGTTGAGTAAAGGGAAATTATATATATATAAAGGAAAAAGTAGGTGCTCAGTGAGTGCTAATAAAGATGATAATGTTTTTGCGAAGAGTAGACATGCAAAACTTGAAGTTCTGTCTGCTCTTAGCCATGGCAAGCAATCAGAGTAATATGCAGAGAAATATATTCTGCACAATCATATATGGTTTTTAGATAGTAACATGAAGTATTAAACTTAGCCCTGAAAGACCGGGAAGAACACTGTCTTTCTAGAGAGGAAATCTTTACAAGATTTAGACTCTCACTAGATATTAGGTATACATGAAATACCTTCTTTACAGGATCTGAGTTTAAATTAAAACATGCTTCTTTTCCCCTTTTCCTCCTTCTATCCTCTCAGATGTCTTTCTCACCTGTCACTTCTTTCTTTGTAAATAAATAATTTTGTTTTTAGCCACAAAACTCTCAGAATCAAAAGGGAAATTGTTTCCAGGCATGTTATCTTTGATCTGCTAGGAGAGTGTGGGAGAGGGGAGATCCTCCAGCAGAAAGCAAACTACTTGAACCCAACTATGTGCCTGCTCCCCAAGCCACACAGGTATACTGGAGCCAGCATTCACACTTTGTTCTTAGTGAACAGGCTGGTGACACTTGGTTAGAGGTGCTAATTATCCAGAATCAGCTGCAGTTGCTACCATGGAGTTGACCAGCTCTGCCCAGTGGGTTCTCCTGTGCCCTACAGGCCCATTAGGGGAATCAGCTGTTGATGACCTCGAGTAGTCAGGTAGTTTATGGGCAATAATTTACCTAGAACCTGCTTTGTCCTCAGAACTACCTTTAAGGCCAAAAACAGTTCTCAGTGCAAAGCAGGAAATAATGCAGTAAAAAAAAAAAAAAAGAGAGAGAGAGAGAAAGATTGGATTGGTACTTTTATACAGCACTATTTTGTATTTTGCCCATGTGGAAATTCAGTGATTACCATAAAAGGCCTGGACATGGTAACAGCTTAAGAGTATCAGTTGACAATATGGCCGTCCAAATGGGGGCAGAAGACATGCTTGGGGACATCCATCAATCATCCATGCCTGTATTTATTCAACAAACATTTAATAAGTTCCTACTTTGTGCAAGACACTGGGCTGGTGGCTGAGCATCCAACTGCAAATAAGACACATCTCACAGCCTGGTGGGCAAGTCAAGAAAATAAACAGATAATTTTAATACAGGTCATAATACTGAGAAGGGAAGAGGGGATTAGGGAATTAGAGTAGGAGCTTGGAATTCAGGGAAGTACTTTAGGAGCAGGCAATATCTTTGGGGAATCTCAAATGATAGGCAAATATTAGTGAGGCAAAAAGAAAGGAGAAGGCAAAAGGACATTCCAGGCAAAAGGAACAGCTTGAGCAATGTGCCCCAGAATGAAGGGAGAAGAAGAGAAAAGCAGCAAGATGCTTGGGGATGAAGAGGATTTAAAGACAGGTGAGTGCTCCTGAAGCACAAAGTTCAAGGCAGGGAGCCATGAAGCTGCAGAGGTAGGCTAGAAAATAAGGTTTGCCAAGGTAAGAATTAAGAACCTCATCTTACAGGACAATGAGTTATGTCAGGCACTAGCTAGGGAAGTGATATGATCAGATTTGTGTTTAGAGAGACCGCTACTGGCTGGATGAAAGCTGTATGGGGGAAATGTAAGGGGACAGTTCAAGCAAGAGGTAGGAAAACCAGTTATCCAGGAGAGAGATGGTGAGGGCCTGAGTGAGGGCAGCAGTCACCGAGGTGGAGAAGACAGCTGAACCAAAGCAGTCATTGTCAAACTGAGCCCTGTATCCATACAATGGAATACTCTTTAGCAACAAAAAGAAATTGTATACGGGTACATAGTGCAACATGGAAAAACCTAGAAAACATATGCTGAGTGAAAACCAGACACAAACAACCACCTATTGTATGATTCCATTTAGATGAAATGTCCAGAAAAGACAAATCTGGAGACAAAAAGTAGATTAGTGGCTGCCTGGTAATTGAGGTAGGGATCTTATTAGGGTGATGGAAGTGTTATAAAACTGCATTAAAAATGGTGAAGGTTGTACCTTAAAAATGGTGGTTGGTAAATTTATAAAAATTATTTAATGTACACCTAAAATGGGTAAAATTTTTGATGGGTAAATTTTACCTCAATAAAGTTGGTTTAAAAAAAAAAAAGAGCATGGTCCCAGATCAGCAGCATCAGCATAAGCATTACCTAGGAGTGTGTTAAAAATGCACAGACCGCACCCCAGACCTGAATCGGAAACTCAGCGGGTGAGCCATAACAATGGGTGTTTCATAGGCCCTCTGGATGATTCTGATGCATACCAAAGTTTGAAAACCACTTGATTAGAGGAATATTTAGGAGGAATAATCAACTGGACTTAGCAGTTAAAAGGGAAAAGGGGGTCAGAACAGGACAGTTCTTAAAGATTACTCCCAGGTTTCCAGATTGGGGAGCCACATTGCTGGTGATGCCCCCAAATGTGATTGGGAATGCAAGAGGGCCAGGCATCATAGCAAGAAGTTTGCCGTGCCCGTGGGGCATCTAGCAGGAAGGCCCAGCAGACACTGCATCTACGAGTCCAGCAACACTGAGTTCTAGGCAGCTAAGGACTCAGATGTCCACTGTAACCACCAGCAGGCTCCTGGGGACCTTAGTTTCTGGACACAGCAAGAAGGTGACTGGGATGTGAAGATCAGTAAGGGAATCTGAACTGACCTTTTAGAAGTTTAAGAGGGAAAGAAGGTTGGGGCAGTATCTAAGCAGGTAAAAAGGGTCAGAGGAAGCTTATCTTAGAATGGGAGAAATTTTAGCCTGTTTTGTTGACAGAAAGACAGTAAGAAATTTTGAAACGGGGTGGTGGGGGCGGTGGGATCATGTATGAATCAAGTCCAAGAAAAGGCAAAAAAGGAGATATCGCCAAGGCAGAGTTTCGTCTTGGACAGAAACCGCACACATCCTCTTCTGAAACTGGAGGATATGGATGTGGATTCTTATGCAGTAGGAGAGTGGGGAATTAAGGAATATTCCAGTGGAGGGACTTGACTTTCTATAGACGTTAGGACAAGGTCATCTACTAAGAGTGAGGGGACAGGGGTTGATGGGATGGTTTAAGAGTACAGGTTTAAGGTCATTTTCGGGAAAAGAAAGATGACCAAGGGCAAGAGTGAGGCTGGCCAGGCTGGCTGAAGCCAGCTGGGAGGGAAGACGTGAACGCACAGGGGCACCAGACCATGAACTGTGAGATTCTCTCCAGCACGCTCAGCTGCCCCGAAGTAGAAGCCAAAAACGCAGATGCAGTACTGCTGGGGATTTGCTAAGGAAGCAGAGGAAGTGAGGGGTGTGAGGGTTCGTAAGAGAGTAATTTAGATCATCAACACAGGATGAATATTGGGTTAGGAAGAAAGGGAGGTCCAGAGAGGGCTGCCAGGTAGGTGGGAACCAAGGAACCAGAAACCTAGAGTCTACAGGGGCTACAAGCAACAGATGTGGAAAATGAGACCATGAATACAATGGAAAGACAGGAGGTTGTGGGCCAAGGTAGAAACAGGAATCCAGCCATCTGCTGGTGAGCCATGTTAGGTGTTTCCAGGAACAATGTGTTTCTGGGGTGGGTAGCTGGATTGAATGCCCCTGTTGTGGTGACAGGGCCTTATGTGGAAAGCAAAAAGGCCTTAAGCCCCGAGCCAACCCAAATGCATTGAGTGTTAACTAAGAGACATACAGTAGGCTAGCAATTGGAAAACCAGCGGAGAAGCAAGAAAGACAGCAGTGCATCTGTGTTTTCTACTTCTACTTGAGGGCAGCTGAGCGTGCTAGAGACAATCTTACAATCCATTGTCTGGAGCCTCTATGCATTCGCATTTCCCCTCCCAGCTGGGCTTTGACAGATTCTGTCAAATCTTCTACACAACAGGGGGTGCTGCTCAGGTTTTTAATCCTAGGAAGCACTGTACGTCCTCCACAAAAGAAGTTAATAAATTTTGGCTGCAACAAACAGCTGTAACAGGTGTTTATAAGCTAATCAGTGATTGGAAGTGCTTTGATAACCTGACCCCGTGTCCTCTCCTCCCAGCGTGGTGCCTGAGAAATGAAGGTGTGAGTTCTGTGCTCCTGGGATCATCCACTCCTGAACAACTCATTGAAAACCTCGGTGCCATTCAGGCAAGTATTGCAGCCCCTTCCGACACCAGGGAATTTAATGGTGCCTTTGAGGCTATCTCCAGGTAGTGTCCCATCTCTCCCCGTCTCTGTCCTTCTGGGTGGGGCAAGAGTAGGGGGAACAAAGGCAACAGAACACTTTCCCAGTACATGGATCCAGGGTTGTCCTCTGCCTATGAACAGGCAGTATTCCCAAAGCTCATTTCTTGGGATGGTTTGTTTCTGTGGAAGAGTGCATTCCAGTGTTATACCCGGCAACTGACTTCCCAGGCCTCGCCTTAAAAGCCTGCCTGATAACTTGCCTGGAAATTTAAGTCACAGGACAATATACATACATCATTTACTCATTTGTTCTTTCCACAAATATTGCCCACCTGCTGTGTGCTGAGCCCCTTCTTGCTGTTCCCTGAACATCTTGTATTCCCCCTCCCATGATAACTTTTATGATAATGTAGTATAACTGCCTGTCTCTCCTGCTAGACTGCAAGCCCTCTGAGGTCAGACCTGTGTCTTTGCTTTTCCACTGGTTTTCCAGTTCCTAGGGTACTTACTACATGTCCCTTAGTTAACACTCAAGATCTATTGAATAAATATTTGCCATGTTTTAAGAGAAATGGGCTCAAAATTCTATTTTGGACTTCCAGGATCACATCTCCCTAGAAGCAAATTTAGGAGGCCCATCCCTATTCCCTATCCCATGAAGATGGCCACTGGTCCAGGGCACTAGATGGGGCCTGCAGCCATATTCTGGGGAGCCTGTAGTGGCAGTGGGTGGGTTGAAAGGATGTTCCTGGGAGCTCTAAGGAGAGGGGTGGAGTTTAGTAACTATTGTGACCACCTCCTTTCCCCAAAGGCCACAACTAGTCCTGAGCCTGTCCTACTCTCAACCCTGCTAAAAGCCCTAGGAATGATCCTGCCCGCAATTCCTGCCATAGCCACTAGCTGCTAAGGTTATCCATTTTTCTCCTGCTCATGGAGGAAAAGAACTGTCTCACAGCTTCTTCCCTATCTACCTGTCCCTGCAACAAGCACATAGCCCTGTTACCATTCCCAAAAGGAAACAGGTGGAGGTAGGGACAAACATGATTTAAAATCCTTTTTAAAAATAGCCCAGAATACACTGTGGAATAAATGGTATAGATCCTTGCCCACTCCCCCAACCTTTCTTAGGACTGTGCAGCCGTGTAATCACCTCTGCCTCTCTGCTTCTAACAATTCCCATATCCAGCCCCGTAACTCCTACTGGATTCTGTGAGGTTCCCTCTACCTACATGAGGAATTCTCCCTCTTATGAATGCCACCTCTTATGTTCATTTATGCTCTGGGAAAAGATAAGGGCACACAGTGATGAGGGGACAGAACAGTTTGTACAAAAAAGAACTGAAATTCAATCCAATGATTTCAGTTTCACTAATATTTATGGAGCACTTATTCTATGCCTGGCATCATGCTAGGCAGTGGGAGGACTGAGATGAGTAAGAATAGGACCTGGCCTTCAAAGAGCTCATGTGCTGGCTGAGAAACAGTGAATTAAAAAATCTGTCCCTTAATTCATTCAACAGATCTTTGAGAGCCTATTGTATACCAGGTACTGGAGATACCACAGGAAAGAAGAAAAACACTGTCTAACCTTAAGGGGTTTTTTACATGCCAGTAGGACAGGCAGATAAATATGCAAAATGATTTCAGGTTGTGAAAAGGGCTATTAAGGAAATCAATGTTTATTTTACTGAGACTGAGAAATGGGTGAGCCTACATTAAATGTTTTTGCAAAAAGCCCCTCTGGAATATGTTTATTCCGAGGGCTTCACATGCCTTCATTTTATACATTCTTTAACAACCATTCACATGTCTTCACACAGCATGTGAAGAGTCCAGGAAAGTGCATTCCAGGGACAGGGAAGAGCAGTGGAAAGGCCCTGAGATGGGAAAGACCTTGACTTTTCCCAGGAACTGCCAGCTAAGGCCAATGTGGTCAACACGTAGTTGAGCACAGGGACAGCAGATGCACTGACGTGGAGAGACAGGCAGGGCCAGGTCTCGCAGGACACCATGGGGTTAGAGTTCATGCTACATGTAACAAGTCCTTGTGGAGGGTTTTAAGAGGAGGGACATGCTCCTATTTGAATGTTTGAAGGTCACTCTGGCTGCCATGTGGAAAGTAGAATGAAGGGCAAGGGCAGTCATCCAGGCAAGAGGCGATTGTGGCTTGAATGAGGGTAGTGGCCATGGAGGGGGAGAGAAGTGGATGGATTCTGCAGGTTTGGGAAAGAGAGACACCATGGCTTGGCAGAAGAGGGAGGAATTGAGGATTCTTATCATGCTAATACAGGGAGATCACTGCCATTCCCGGGGGCAGTCATAGTGCCTAGGGATGGCATATGAGGCAAGTCTAGGGCTGAGGAGTTTTAAAAGCTATGGAAATAGGCAAGGCAGCTGACAGGGAAGGGGACACATTTCAGAGGAAAACTCTTGAGTAATTTTTCTTCCCAAAACATTTCCTCCCTAGCAAGGCTTTGGCTGGCAGCAGGATGAGGCTTTGCCTATCCTAAAGGGGACATTATCCATGCAGCAAGACTGCTACCATTGCGGGCTTACCAATCCTCCCCTGTTCTACTTCACCTCCCACATACCCAGCACTGAAGTCCACCCAAGACAAGCTGTGATTGGGCCCTGCAACATGGTGAAAAGCAGACTGGGTGACTAGGGGTGCCCAGCAGTGGTGGGACTGGCTGCAGAAGGATGGAAAATATGGAGCACCAGCAGTTGTAAGAAAATATTTCTAGTAGGCTGGGAAGGCAGCTGCTTCAAGGGATGCCATGTGCCTAAGATGTGCAGGAACGAAGGGGCCTATGTAAATCAGAGCCTGACAGGTGGGAGAGACAAGAGGAGAAACCACAGCTGCAGGCAGCCCACCTTCACTCGCACAGGTTCCATCCTCGCCACTCCCACCTAAAAGGTGGGAGAACCACCCCTCCCCCTCCTCCCCACATGCCTTAAAACCCTTCTGAGGCTCCCTATCACCTACTCAGAGAAGGCCAGGCTCCACAGCAGTCGGGCCTCATCACTCTCCACCACACCTTCCTGGAATCTGAATCTTGAGCCACTTTCAACCACTCAGAGCTTCGGCGATAACAGTGGCCCTCTGCCTACAAACTGACCACTATCCCAGCCTAGCAAAATCCTACTCCATCCCCAAGTTCCAGATAAACAGGAACCCAATCCTGGGAGGACTTTACTAATGCCCAGCCAGCCCGAGCAACATTGGCCAGACCTCCCCCCAACCCACCACCTATCCCAGGCAGTGTAACATCAAGTTTGCAAAACTAGTAGCCTGTGGGGTGTTTGTAAAATCTGTAGTAGTTTACAATGTTTCAAAGTGGGGCTTCTCTTGAAAATTCTGGTCTTGTGATACTGTATCTTGTTTTATTTGAGTACTTTCATGGTTTCTTTTTTTAATGTTTAAATCTCTTTCCTATAGAAATTTGTTTTGGTGTAATGAATGAAGGATTCTTCTCACAAGGCTAACCCGCTGTATTTTAGACAAAAAAAAAAAAAATCCAACAAATCCAATTTCTAGGTTTTTGGTCTCATTGTTACAATCTCATTTTAAATAACACATTAGCTGTTTGGACACTGAAATTCCAGAGCTAGTGGGAAACCAAATTCTTCCTTCAGCTTCAGACAGTAAAACATTCATCAGAATGAAGTTTCCCAGGCTGGCAGCTCTATTTTGCCAAACCCTAAGGCTTCTGAGGATAGCACTTGAGTGGAGACAAGGTCACCTTGGCCAGCAGGATTGCAGCAAAGGAAGAATGAGGTTGAAACCTCAGAATTGGTCGTCAGAATTGTATTTCACCACAGTCTCCACACAGGGTCAGACTTTTCCAGTGAGAAAGTCTGCCTTTGTCCCTTGTCTTATGGTGTAATGTGTACCCTTGGTCCACTTCTCACAGTAAATGCTAGCCTTGGATGAGCTCATCCTTTCCCTGGGCTTCAATCAGCATGTCGGTGCAAATGACTCACAAACCCTCAACTCCAGTCCTCCGGCAGCTACTAAGCTCCACAGCTGCACTTGCAGCTGCTCAGTCACTCCTAGGTGGATATTCCACAGGCACTTGACACTCAACACATCCTACTCCCTCCCAACTTCTTATTCCCCAAACTACTTCTCCTTTGGTTTCTAATGTCAATAATCAATACCAATATACTTCTACTTAGTCTTGACACCACCATCATCCCCCAAAATGTCTCTCAGGTCCACTTTTCTGCTACACTGCCCTAGTTAAGGCCCTATTGCCCGGCTTGGATTGTAATACATATCTAACATCTGTGTCCCCTTTCAACCTCCTCCAACTCATCCTTCAAACTACCTCCAGGTGTCTGACAGGGTTACTCCTAGATCAGAAGTCCTGACAGGTTCCCCACTGCCTAAAGTGGGGACTCCATAAAATGGCATTCAAGGCTTTCCACACTCTAATCCCGTTCTTACCATCTGTATCCTGTTCTTAGCATCCCCACACCTACACCAATCACTGTGTATTATCACTCCAGTTCACTTTTCCATGCTATTCCATCTACCTGGGATGCCTGTTAAACCCCAGCCATCATTCACCAGGGTTAAGACCACCAGTCAGAATAAATCTCTCCTTAGTCTCTAGACCTGTGCTGTGTACTACTATAGTTCTAGCCACATGTGACTACTGTATGCGGGAAAGATGGTGAGTCCAAACAGAGATGTGCTTTAAGTGTAACATGTTCACAAGATGTGACTGACTTAGTACCAAAAACAACTGTCGAGTATCTTTTCTATATTGATTACATGCTGAAATAATGTTTTGGACATAATGGAGTAAAAACATGTATTAACTTCACTGTTCTTTTTAAGGTATCTAATAGAAAATTTAAAATTACAAATGTGGCTTGCATTATATTTCTATTGGATACAGCTGCTCTATATTTCTATGAGCCTTGACTTATGCCTTTATGCCTTCCATTATATTTCTATTGGATAGAGCTGCTCTGTATTTCTATGAGCCTTCACTTATGTCTTTATGCCTTCGTTTATGCAGTCAATCATCAACAACGCCCCTGACCTCAAGGAGCTTACAATGTGATGGTGTGTGTGTGGGGGGGGGGGGGGGTGGGGGGGGGCTTATATTTCAGCTGTGCTTTATGAAGATACATGACTCTAGATTACTTTGCTAAATATAGAGCACAAAAAACTGAATGATCAGCACTGCTAACAATATCCTTTGTACTTCTCCTCCTGCTCTCAGGTTCTCCCAAAGATGACATCACATGTGGTAAATGAGATTGATAACATATTGCGCAATAAGCCCTACAGCAAGAAGGACTACAGATCATAAGGCAATGCATGAACCACAGAAGCTGCATGGTTAAAATAGCGGCCTGTGCTCAGTACAGAAAGGTGTTACTAACCAGTCTTTTGAATCACTTAGCAGCTTGCTGCTCAACCTCTAGTGTCCCTCCCTGGATTCTTTGAGGTGTCTGCTGTCGCTACCACTGTGCACATCTGAAAACTCACAACCAAGAAAATCCATTCTATTTTCTTATCTTGGACTGGAGTCACCTATTCTTGCATTGCTGTATACACCTCATGCTTATGCAATGGGAAGAATATGGGGGCTGGGGGGTGACATACTACCTTCAGGCATTTGGTAACTCAAAGGCGGCTGTACAGATACATTTTTTCAAAAGAACAAAATCCACAGATGCAATGTGAGTTGCATAAGAAACAGAGTAGATAGACTAAATTCATTGAAGGAAAGGAATTGAGAGATTTTTCTTAGGAAACAGATTGTTAAGTAAATAGTTACTGCAAAAAAAAAAAAAAAAACAGTATCTTCACTCAAAAGTCTTGCTTGGAAGAATAAGCAGAAAGAATTTTATATATTCTTTTTCTATTTTCACATTCATACTAACAAGTTTTGTTCCATTTGTTATTCAATAAAACAAAAATTTCTAGGTATTTGCTTTATTACCTTTCAAATATTCACTGTTGCTTGGCCCCAAGAATGGCCTTGTACAACTTATCCAGAATGTCTATTAGGATTCTAATGTTACGTCCACTTACCAGTAGAGACAGTAAAAGGATGAATGCCCCAATCTTTAGTGACATTGCAGCTGATTTATAAAAGAGAGGGCTACACTGCTATGGAAACTTAGCTTCGAAGAAAATGCAATGTATCTGCAATTAGGTGTTCATTTTTTACTACATTTTATTAAAACCTGCTTTATACTTTCAAGTGCTTGTAGGCACAACTTCTGCAAGTTTAAATATTTGAGCTTTACAAAAACATACACATGCTCAGTTTTTTAAGTAAACCTGTAAAATACCCAGACAGGCAAATGTTCATTGTTTAATTAGCACTGGGATTTTACAATATAATGTTTGGTATTTATGAGGCGTTGTTAACATGAAAGTCAACCACTGGCTTTGTGAAAAATGCTATGTCACTATTCAGAATATGCTGGGTAAATTAACTTGCCTAGTGAAAAGCAAAATGTTAAAGAACTTCTGGTTCTATAAACGTATTATATGCACTAAACTATATGCATGAAAGTTCTTTGCATGGATTAATGGGGCTTACCCTTGTTGCACTCAAAATCTGAGATATCTAGCCCTGCCACTATTGGCTACTTACCCTCATTAATATCCCACTTGAGAAAAATTGTGAGACTATACTGTGTCAGTACCTGTAAAAAGAGAGAAAACATGTTTTTGGTTTTTTTTTTGAAGGGGGTGGTGTGGGAGTGGCCCTTTAACTCTATTTGGATATCTGAGGATGTACACAATTCTAATTTAATTTTCTGGTCGCAAGTTCCCCACACAGAAATCACTTTGAGGTTTACAGAAGAACTGTAATATTATTTTATAATGCGATTGTCTGTCATTATTTCTAGATACGTACTTCATGGTTAAATTCTAAATCTGAAAATGCTAGTGGGAGATATCAAGAAATTCTATTTGATTACTAGTACCTGTATTCTAACAGAGTTTGAATTTTTTGCCCGAGTATCAGAATGATGGAAATTTATCATTTTTTTCAGTTGTTCATTGTGTATCCAATCCAGCGAACTGCTGTATGTATAAAGGAGCTGAGGTGCTGTCTAATGGGAAATGTGATTTGATTTATTTGCTTAGAGTAATAAAAGCATTTTGTGCATTCAATCTCACAATAGATTTTATCTGATCTTTCACTGTAAGGCTTATGTATATTTTCCATATATGTAAAACATACACATGTAAAATATATGTGGCCATAAAATAAATAGGCAATAATCATCTAAATAAAAATTACATTGGCAGCTAAGCTGCACTGAATACTCACTCAACAGAAATAGTAGTGATCAAAAGTCTGAGGTTTAAATTGCAATCCAAACATTTTCTATCAATGGAGATTAACTACTGAAGATATCATTTCTCACTGGGTTTTAGAACACTCTGCACTAAGGTTAAGGCTTCACAAATTCACTTTTAAAAACTTGCAAATCAAAACCAAATATAAATATTATGGCTTAGCTGTGGGAACAGTTTTTTATATGCAAATCTGTCATGGTAAATATACTAATGTATTTCACAGTTATGTCCTTAAAAAAATTCCACGCACTCTTTTCTTTTCTCTTCCGAAAAGAATTCCCTGGCAGAGAATCTATCATTCCAAAAGGTAACGTGGGTACCAGCCATCCCTATATGGAAATCTCAGGCAAACTAGAAACCCTGTGTCTGGCTTCCCACTTTAAGAACTGCCACTTCATCTTCATGAAGAGAGTGCCAAAGCCATGAGGCAGATGTCAGAGCCTGAAGGAAACTTACTTAGCCATCTGCAAAGCCATCCCTCTTTGACAAATGAGAAAAATGAGCATCTATCTAGGCCTGGATAGATGATGAAAAAACTTGCCCAAACTCACACACTGCTAGTTGATGGCAGAACCAGGCCTAGAACCCAAGTATTTTGTGTTCTAGTTCAGTGCTCCCTTAGGTAGATTTTTTTTTTTCTTTTTAAGCTTTAAAGTTTTATGCAGAAATTGTGAGAATGTTGAAGTTAAAAAACTTAAGTATTAATCCAAACTCAGAAATCAAACAGGGATAAGTCAGCAAAAAGATATATTGAAAATTCATGAAGGCCAACGAGAAGTTAGCCTCTATCATCTCCCTAAAAATTTAAACCAACCCCCCAAAAGACCCTCCTAATCTATTAATTCCTCTGCTTGGGAGTCCCAAGGAAGTGAAAGAGAATCCCTTAGAGCTCTAATAGATACATCTATAAATTGTTTTTCTCCATAAATGTACCCATACATGTATCCTTCCATCCTATCTCCAGAAGCAGCAGTGACGGGCATGCACACTGAAAACAAAGAAAGAGGGCAGGCAGGAAGGCACAGCAGGTACATACTGGCAGAGGCCTGATGTCTGCCCTTTACTGTAACTGCTCAATGCCTTTCATTGCCTCACATACATTTGATTGGTAACTACAAAGATGTGCATTTACATGTGTGAGATATTAAAATGATGGTTACATATATACCTATGTACCAAACCTGCATGGTCAGCACATGTATCCCAGAACTTAAAGTAAAATAAAAAACAATTTGAAAACAAAAAAAGATGGTTAATGTAAAATAATATAATAAAGATTATGTACTTCATCATAGGATTCTTATAAAGTGTAGGGAAAATACAAATTTTAAAAAGCAAAATTTAATCATACTTATTAAGCAAGACTTTTCACAAGAATTGAGTATAAATTCAATCTCCATATTTCAGTTAACTTCAAACCTTGTTTCAAATTATCCTTTCCAAGTTTCAATAATATGCCAAATAGGACAACCAGTAAACTTTTACTGCTTAAGAATATCAATCCAAGATTTTTATTAAGTTAAAATGGAGGAACTAAAAATAGGTAAATGAAAATGTAACACTTTAGTGCTATTTATGAGTATGAACAAAGGAATTTAATCACTTTGAATCCCAATTACAGATGAATCTTTTATTTCATGGGTGCTGCGTATGTGGTCTTTTTAAGACAAAAATTCTACAGCATGGTTTTACTAAGTCAGATTGAGTAGGTCGCATCTCTGTGTGCCACACAGAACTTTTAGACGACAGTAGAGGGGAAAAGGTTCTGCAATTCCTCACAGTGAAGTACTCACACAGTAAATCCTTAACGAAAACTACAGAACTGTGAGTATATGCCTTATAATCTTATGCACAGAAATGTATCTATTAGTACAGAAAGTTGGTTAAAAACAGAGTGCTGCAGGAAAAATTCACAACAGTAAACAAATTTTGCTCACTCATTTTCCTACAAATCTTCAGTTTATTAATTCAAGAGAAACTATATTAGGAATATTCGGCTGATACCCCTATTTCACTACCTCATCTGAGCTACACTGTATTATACCAAGAATGGTGGCAATTTTTTCCCCATCTATACAGGCACTGCCATCTAGTGGCAAGTTTTCACCAGCAATTTTAAAAGATAGTGGCCCAACTCTGGTAACAAATAGTAGAAACTGATGGTTTGTCAAATAAGCAAATGCATTTATTTGATACACAAATTCCATGCCACCAGTTAAACTATGGTCTGGCTTGTTTTTTTTTTTTTTTTTTTAATCAACAGTAAAGAAAACTTTTTGGGTTTTTTTGTTTCTTTTTTGAGATGGAGTCTCACCCTTGCCACCCAGGCAGTGGCACGATCTCGACTCACTGCAACCTCTGCCTCCTGGGTTGAGGCAGTTCTCCTGCTTCAGCCTCCCAAGTAGCTGAGATTACAGGCGCCCACCACCACGCCCGGCTAATTTTTGTATTTTTAGTAGAGACAGGGTGTCACCATGTTGGCCAGGAGTTCAAGAAAAGTTTTTAAAAAATAATAAACCTCTTAAGTGTTACCGTAACTGTACCTTGCAGTGAATGTTGACTTCTCTAGTCACTCCACATTATCCAGTGATGGCACCTAGATAATAATGCACCAAAGAAAAGTAAAGAATTGCAGACTTCTAGAAGCTATGATGAAATAATTCTCAGTTGCAGAAAATGATCTGGGTCATTATGCAAATGCATTCCTGCCTGTTTTTCTTCCAAGTTCTTGGATGGAGCCCAACACATCTGACAGCATGGAAGTGGAAGTTAAACTCCTGAATATTTTTTATAAAATTATAAAGAAAAGAACTAATAACATGTACGAAACTCACATTAAATTTAGAAGTGGATACTAAAGATTAGGACTATATTTCCTTTGGGGTGCTGCTTGTAGGAAATTACTGAATGACAACTGCTATCACCTGTGATTTCATATCCTTTTAGCTGATATTGCTGAAAAGCTTCCCAAACCTTTTCAAGTCATGGCATACACAAGAAATGATATCTGTACATAAACGGGTAAAAAAAATGCAAGAGATTGCTCTCAGCTGGATCCCCAAGGGCTAAAGAGATAAATATTTTGCTCACAATCAATGGGAACCTGTGTGAACTAAAGAGTCAAATGTATGAAAGTCCTCATGGAAAAATGCTGACAAGCACTAAAATCACTGTAAATTCCTTGGAGAGTTCTCAGAATTGCAGAAGTTCAGAAAAATTACTTTGGTCTTTTACATGTCAATATTCAGGAAAGAGGTTCTTTCTCTTACTTAACATTCCTCCAGGGTGTGAGACCCTGGTCAAGGAAAACAATGATTCCTGTGTCTCAGTAAGTCAAACCAACATGGCAGGGTCAAGTTGACCTCCCTGGCCACTCAGGGCCAAAGCCACACAGCGGAACAGTGTGTTCTTTACCCTCGTAGGACAACTCTCATATGCCTGGGCACTATTTTTAGGTTACTACCTTGGCTGCCCTTCTTTAAAAAAAAAAAAAAACAGAACTTTTCCACAAGTTTCTCTTCCTCAAGTTGGAAAATGGGAGAAATGTTTTTAATTTTGTGTTATTTCAGATCACAAATTCAAACACTTGTAAACATTAAGCTTCTGTTCAATCCCCTGGGAAGAGGATTCATTCTGATATTTATGGTTCAAAAGAAGTTGTAATATTGTGCTTGGAACACAGAGAACCAGTTATTAACTTCCTACTACTATTATATAATAAATAACAACAGCTCGGCCGAGGTTACTGTGACCTCTGACAGATCAAGGAAACAAGTTATTTTCTCCTCTTGTGATTACAGCACATTGCAAGACATTTGTTTCCTTTTAATAAACGTCCTGGTACTCTGAGTTTCCCTTTTAATTCACTTAATTTCAACAATCTGTCAAAAACAGCCAATAAACAAATACTGAATTACATTCTACTGGGTTTTTTAAAGGCTCTAGACTATAAAAACATCTTGTGTCTCCCACCCTGACCACCCTGCTACTTTTCCATATATCATAGGCCACCCATAGACACAAAGCCAGGGGGTGAGGCTGACATGGTCTATTTGGAGCCAGTAGACAGGAGGGCGATGAGTCCTGATGAAGCACTTATGGACAAAATGTAGTTCCTGTAAGAAATTTAATGTTATGGAAAAATGAGTAACTCCAAATTAGTTTTTCGAGAAAATAAAGAGGCCACCTCTTTGGAATGTACTGCTTCCTTCCTGACACTTGGTGTAATCATAATGATGTGCAGCCCCATTGTCTGCGAACACAATTTGCAAGACAGAAAACCAAAAAAAAAAAAAATGGAAACCATTCACAGGAAATGTGTTCCAATTTAGAAAAAAACACTTAAGACAGAAACCTAGAACACATGATCACAAAGAATAATCTGAATTCCATTTAACCTTCACGAAAAGAGTTGATCAAAGAACATGGAGAGAAAAGGGATTTGTTTTCCTTTTCTCCCCCTAAGAGCAATGGAAAAATAAGTCTTCCCTGCGAATCAGTGTTTTGCTGCAGTTGGCTTGCAACAGCAAGGAGGTTCTAAAAGTTCGAAGCTACTCCCAGCCTCAGAACTGTACAATTTTCAGCAAACCACTCCAGCATTCCCAGAAGGTACACGCTGGAGGGTATCTGATATTTTATTACATCATAATCACCAATTGTTAAAATCTTGGCTGCACATTCCTGGATAACACCTTTAATAAATTAATAAGAGAAGACTGATTCTTGCCCAAAAGCTCAACTTAACAGCAGCTTGAAACACTATTAAGATACACTGGAATGAACCTATTTAACTGCATTGGCCATCCACCCAACCCCCAGAGCCCAAAAATAACAGATACAGGGGCTTATTATTTCAGAAGCTATCAAAAATGACAGGTTTGCTTTGGCTCTTTGGAGCTTTTTTTTTAAGGAGGCAAGGACACAGATTCCCATAGACTACTTTATAATACTTTATCATACAGTCATAATTCATAAACTTAAAAGAATCTTAAACCAATAGCTGTTATTTTAAATGTCCAGAAAGCTATCTAAAGTCAGCACTATTTAATGGACTGACTCCCAGAGTAGTTTTTCTTTCCACTAAAATATCCAGACAAGTCAAAACCAAAACGAACTACTGTTTCTTGACTTCTAAAAAAGATAATCAACCTTGAAAAGGATACACTGTGGGGTTGAAGTTCTTCAATATGAAGAAGGAAGCAACAATGACCACGACCAGGAACAGAGTGTTGTTATAGAAGATGGAAAATGTTGTAGCTTCATAATCAGCAACTTCATTCTTCTTCCATAAGATTCTAGAGACACAGAAACAAGTCAAACAAGCTTATAAATATGATTTAAAAAAACTTTAAGAACCAAATGGCTCTAGTTCATCATAAAACAAGTTTTTCCTTGAGTGTTCTAGGGTAAGAATGTGTTTGTAATATTAAATTTAGTCAGAATTGTCCCCTTTCTTCCACTGAAAAAAAAATATGTCACTCTATGATAGTGAAGAAAACATCATGCTGGTTATGTTACCATTTTTCCCAGGCAACCAGGGTTATGGAAGAAAGGACTCATTAATGGCAACCAGCACGGTTTCATCAGCAGCTAAGTCAAATATCTTTCTCTTGGCCCTTACCTAAAACTCACACTCCATGATTAGCAGCCTGTGGAGTTTCCTTGGCTATACCTTGGGCTTGAGGCTTTCTATAGCCTACGGATTTCAGACTTCAATATCACACCTTCAGAAGACAATCCCAATGACAAAAATTACCTGTGGTCTCACACAAGTAGGCTATTGTTAGCCATCTTTATTAATTCAAACCAAAAAAAAGCGCTTAATCATTAGGAGGACTTTTTAATGCCTGCAAAATCCTTCTACTTTTTATTCTATTTTACTTGTTCTGATAGTTTATCTTATTAATTTACTAGTATTTCATCCATCTTTTCTTTTACCCCTTCACACAGGCAAAAGGAAGTTATAGGATGCCTGTGAATAAGGGAGCCTTCATTCTTGTTGGTTAATTAACTTTGTAAAGCAGTTTTTAAAAGGGTAGGTTGTGACCCATTAGTGGGATGTGAACTCAATCAAGTGGATCGAATGCCCACAGAAATTAATTGAGTGGGTTGAGACCAGCATTTTAAAAAAATGAAATAGGAAAGAACAGAAAAACATCAGCAGCACATTGCACAGAGTAGGGTAATTATTGTTTTATGAAACAAGTGCATGTGTCCACGTGTGAGTTTATTTGGTCAAAAGGTAAAATACATATTTTTTACTGTAGGTCATTATCAAAAAGGTTGAAGGCCACTATTGTAGACACTTCGTCCCCCAAAAAGATAAACCTACTCTAGAGTCAGATGACACATCCCCTCAACCCTAAGGACAGCACTTTAAAAGTCAGTGGTAACTGACACATTTTATTCATTAAGTATACTAATCCAAAGACAACAAGTTTTGCTAGAAAGGAGCTAAATGAAGGCTAATTAACATCTTATGCTCATCTTCAGAAATCTGTAGTCTCGAACAGATGCCATATTTCCTCAATTCTACAGACACCATCAACTTAATAACTCTTCTATTTACTGTAAGTTTGGAGGAAGGGAAGGACATTACATTAAGTGCAGCCATCAACTATAAAACACCTTCTAATTTCATAGAAGCTTAAATGTAAATTTTTAAAAAACGTGAGATGGAGTTCCAGGAAACATATCATTCTAACACTCATCAATGAGACCAGCCTAGTAAGATGCATAGTCTCAACATGGTTTAACACTAGAATGAACACTCAGAACAACTGCCTCCATTTTTAAGACTCTGGCATGAGACCCAGTGAAGGCAGGTTGCTTACGTAGGTTATTAGCCTGACTTTACTCTAGATGATAAAATTATCTCACTTGCATCACAGTGCTTCTCCTTAACTTCTTTTCTGTCAAGCCCTAAATAAGAAGTGATATGGTTTGGCTCTGTGTCCCCACCCAAATCTCATCTTGAATTGTAATCCTCACATGTTGAGGGAGGGACCTGGTGGGAGGTGACTGGATCATGGGTGCGGTTTCCTCCATGCCATTCTCGTGACAGTGAGGGAGTTGTCACAAAATCTGATGGTTTAAAAATGGCAGTTTCTCCTGCGCTCACTCGCTCTCCTGCCACCTTGTGTAGAAGGCACTTGCTTCTTCACCTTCCACCATGATTGTAAGTTTTTTGAGGCATCCCCAGTCACGCAGAACTGTGAGTCAATTAAACTTTTCTTTATAAATTACCCAGTCTCTGGTAGTATCTTTATAGCGCCGTGAAAATGGACTAATACAAGAACCATTTTCAAAAAAGTTTTAATGAAAGAAGTGGCCCAATCCTTTAGATTTCCCTAGATCCCAATATGAGCATGTGTTAGTTACATCAGTGTATAAAGTCAGGACTGCCTGACAGCCTTTAGAACTTTTTCTGAGTCCACCCATATCCTGTTTTTTTCTGTTTCTGTTTTAAATTTAGGACCCCCAAATGCCCTCATTGCCAATGGTTCTGCCTAGTAGAAGACATTTTCTTCCTAGTAGGAAACATGGTTTGGGACAGCACTTCCCAATATCTTAAGGATGTTTTCAGGAAGAGCTTCCTACAAGAGAAAAGTTGAGACCAAGCAACTGTTACATTCAAATAATGTCAAATGATAGATCACCTGTAAATCAAGAAAAAACCACACTCGCACTCTGGAATGAATGTTAATGAATCTCACATTCTCCTCTGCTTATTTCCATCCTTGGATAAATGAATATTTTAAAGTACTTTTAAGCGGCATGGAGTATATATTCCAAATGAATGTAGACAGAGCTTTGAGAGATACACATCTAAGCAAAGAAATGTTGATAAGCCTTCTCCTTACATCAAATCTCCTGGAACTCTTTCAGAGAGAAACAAGCTAGATCTTAATGAGAGGCTCTGGTCCCAGTTATCGAGGTCAATCAATACAGTACAAACTGTATCCCGTATGGCTTTTATGGTGGAAATAAAAACAGCCAAATTTCTACCAATGAAAAGAAGAGAAATTTTATAATGTTCTGACACTCTACACTTATATATATCCATGAAACCTCCACCTCACCCCACTTTGAAATACCTAATCCAGCAAATGGCAAAGGTTTCATTCCCAATTTCAACTGATTCACTAGTAGTGACTAGCTGAACACTAAACTGAGAAAGATTCTGAGACATAACCAGGATCAAAAACAAGTGCCAGACCAAATCTGTCCACGACTGCAGTGGGCAGAGGAAACCCATTTATTATCCCTGACATAATTAATCACTGAAAACCTTTAAAAGCTGTAACAAACATTTTGAAATTTAGGTAACTATGCATACCCTAGTTTAAGAAACACCATTGTAATGAAAAATTCAACAAAAAGTTTTTTCTAAAACAGTGATCTAGATTCTCTAACCTTGATCCCTATGCAAAAAATATGCAATTGGAAAGCTATGCAACCCGACCTCATTAAAGCTGCTCCATGCAGAAAGGCCTCCATTGTCATAATACTGTGCCTTCAGTTTTATAAAGGAGCCATAGGAGATAATCATTTTAATAATGTTTTGGCACCTTTCCAAAACCACTATAGAAAACATTGTTCATTAAGTTACTCAGTGTCCCTTAAATAAGGATCCACTTGATAAAGTATTTCCAAGATCCAGTGCCAGGAAAGTTTCTTTTCAGAAAGACTTGCATGCTGCTTCTCGTCAGACAATGAAAGCTATGTGACCTCAGATGCTTCCCCTGACACCTGGAAACCCACAACTAAGTTCAGTGCTCAGTTGCTGTAACTAAGGTACTTGCTTATCCACCTTTTCTTCCTTTTAAGTGGTTTCTGGTCCTTTAAAAGTGTGTTACTTGTTTTATATGCATTTTAAGAAAACCGTATTAAATACAGAAAATATATTATATGCACTTTAACACTGGAAGTTCACACAAAGTCTTTCTGGAGCAAAGTGGGTAAAAAATATGTTCCAACAAAGCACCTTCGTGATACTGAAACAAAAGATCCATGAAAACAAGCAAACTCACAACTGTTAAACTATGTGGCAATTCTTCAGCGCAAGTTTACTCAGGGATTTCTGCTACTCAGATGTTAAGATTGTCCAATAAGCTTTCTAAGAGCAGCTGGCAGAAAAAATTGGGACTAGGGGCTAACAAATGTGGCACAGAATTGGGCAACAGGAGAAAAACCCAGTTATTTTCTTTTTCCCAACCAATACAGATAACTAATTACTGGATATCCCTCAGGAAGCTCAGGAACAGAAATACCACCACATAGACATGCTAACACATAAACCCTTCAGACCTGGAGGGGTTAGGCGATATGTTCAAGGTTGTACACCTATTAACAGACAAAGCCTGCTCTGTACAAAGCTCTGTTGCCTCCTCGATTCCAGCAGACAGTTACAAGTACAAGCTCTCAAGTCAGACTGCCTGTGTTCTTATCATGGATCTACCATGTACTAATTCAGGACCTTGGGCAAGTTACCCAAGCTTTCTGTACCTTTGTTGCCTCAGGTATAAAAAGGAGATAAAAATAGTACCTACTTCACAGGGCTCTTTAGAGGAATAAATCAACTATTGTACAGCACAGATAAAAGTATCTGGTTGTAATAAAAACTCTAAAAGTCACCTATTACTATTACTATTTCCATTACAACTACTACTACAATTCCAAAATTTACCTCAGACAATTCCAAAATCCACATTCTTTAAGCAAAAATCAAAAAATTTTCTTCAAAGTACCCCCTTTTATGATGGCCATACTTTAAACAGGAGTCAAACCTTTCATCTTTCTCCTTCCGAGACATCTTTCTATTATCAGCTTCAGAAAGTTTTCGAGTCACTTCTTTGGAAACAGCATCCTCCCTCTTCTGTGCTACTCTGGAAGAAAAAGAAAAAAAGAAAAAGTTTCCATATGCTACAGAGGTGAACATCACACTCTCTCAGAAACACACCGTACTCATATTTCATACTGGCAACAGAATGATATTTCGCATTTCAAGAAAAGAAGCTGAGCAGAAAGTTCCAAGTTTATTTTTTATTTATTTATTTATTTATTTTTTTGAGAAGGAGTCTCGCTCTTTCACCCAGGCTGGAGTGCAGTGGTGCCATCTCGGCTCACTGCAGGCTCCACCCCGCAGGGTTCACGCCGTTCTCCTGCCTCAGCCTCCCACATAGCTGGGACTACAGGCGCCCGCCACCTCGCCCAGCTAATTTTTTGTATTTTTAGTAGAGACGGGGTTTCACCGTGTTAGCCAGGACGGTCTCGATCTCCTGACCTCGTGATCCGCCCGCCTTGGCCTCCCAAAGTGCTGGGATTACAGGCATGAGCCACCGCGCCCGGCCCGAAAGTTCCAAGTTTATTACACTGCACTAGACAAAAGAGAAGTTCGAGAAATGTCCAAGATGTGGTTTATTAGTGACGTGTTTGATTTCCCCTTAAAAAGAAGAATTTCCCACAGTTTAGGAATTAATGTGGTTAATAAAGTCAAATGCTATTAACACAATTTAGTTAAGAATCATTTTAACTACAATTTGTTTTAACCTATCATCTAACTGTTCAACAAATAAATTTCATAAGGCATTAGTAAATGATGTATTATTTCAATTCCAAGTACATAACAGGAGTGAAAACTAGGCTTAAACAAAGTGGAAATAATAGCTGTAATATCTTAAAGTAATTATTTTAACTTTACTCCAAAGGACAATTTAAGCTGGGTGTGATGGACAGAAAGCCCCAGGTCATTCAAGGCAGGAATTTTCAATCTTTCTTCAACTACAAGGGTGTCTGGGATACAAGTTCAGCACAAATTGCAACTGATTTTACCTATCTTTTTACCTCTCTCCATCTTTAGCTCTCTCACTCAAGAACTGAGTTAGAATTGACATTGTTGTTAATAAAAAGAAAACGTTTAGTCAGTTTCAAATAATGTATTTTTTAAAAGGTTTATGAAGTTACTTTTTAAACCTTGTTACCCCACACAAATTGGTAACTGGAAAGAGGAAAAAATAGTTCTAAAAAAAACACAAAACACACACAATTAAGAGGAAATCAATTCTGAAACCTAAAGAAAAAGGCTGCTAAGGGGGCAGACAGCTGCCTTTTTAAGAGACACTTGGCCGGGCGCGGTGGCTCACGCTTGTAATCCCAGCACTTTGGGAGGCCGAGGCGGGCGGATCACGAGGTCAGGAGATCGAGACCACGGTGAAACCCCGTCTCTACTAAAAATACAAAAAATTAGCCGGGCGTGGTGGCGGGCGCCTGTAGTCCCAGCTACTCGGAGAGACTGAGGCAGGAGAATGGCGTGAACCCGGGAGGCGGAGCTTGCAGTGAGCCGAGATTGCGCCACTGCACTCCAGCCTGGGTGACAGAGCAAGACTCCATCTCAAAAAAAAAAAAAAAAAAAAAAAAAAGAGACACTTTAAGACACTAAAATGAACTTTTTACTCCAAAGATCCAACTTCATTTGATTCATTTCATTATATAAAAACTATCTTTTTTCATGTTTCTTGCATTTCAGATCACTTGGCTCCAAAGGCAGAGATTCTTCTCTCTGAACCTCTTTAGCAGACCAGGCACTAAATATGTTTCCTCGTGAGAACAGGAAAAATAAGAAAAATTAAAAATAAATAATGTGTTTCTTGAACTTAACATCAGGCAACTTCTTTTTCTACAAAAGACCAACTGAAAAGAAATGGACACAGTTTACTGCAGAAACCTTTCTTAGCTTAATATAAAAATATATATATATACACACCCCAACTATCAAGGTGTTAGGACACAGGAATAAACTACTGCATTTTCAAAAGAGTTGGTTGTCACTATGTATCTTTAGGACAAACAGTCAACCGATTGTCCACATGACAAATCCTCATGAAGACATTACACCAGATAACTAAGCAATTTCTCTTCTAGGTCTAGAATTTTATCCTCACCTACCAGAGGCATAACAACCACAATGCAGGTTTACTGCAACTCAAGAAGTGGAAGCCCTCCCCTCTGTCTTAGAGCTCTCAGAAAATAAACTTCACTCAGTGCTGAACACTCTAAAACAAAATAGAGGTCAAGCTAGTGACCTAGCACTTAGTCAACTAAGATAACCCATAAAATCAATTGTATTTTTCTTCCTTTACTCTTTCACATCAGTATGTCAGAACACTTCCAAAATTAAAAATAAAAAAAGACACCACCTGATTTCTTAAAACATCTTTGCAAACATCGTTTAAATTATGCCATGTTAAAAAACAAAAACAACTTCTAAGGGCTCTCTTAGCCCCAACCTCTTCAACCCTGCACATAAACATTTATTATGTGCCACTCTATGCTTAACATGTCACATGTATGATCATAATGAATCCTCACCACCCTCTGAAATACCACTAGCATCCCCAATTTATAGCTGAGGAATCTGAAGTCTACATAGGTAAAATTAGGCCCACGGCCATACATTTAAGAGTGGCAGAGCTGGCACTGGAACCCAGACTGTCGACTCTGAAGTCATCTTCCTTCTACTGCCAACAGCTACCCACACTCAGCATCTTGCTGGATCTTTGAACTTTAACCTTCTTGCAAATCTGTAGGAGTTTCAAAGTTAGTATCATATTTAATATAAAGCCAAAACTATGACTTAAAAAAAAACCTCCATTCTGAGTCTATTAAGTCAGTAAGTCATTGAAATTTTACTGAACTAAATGTACCATTAACTATTTTAAGGAGTATAAAATATGGCGGGTGTCTTCAAGAAGCCTAAAGTAGAAATGAGAAGGTAAAAAGAACATGACTTTGATTCTAAAGAGATGAATGAAAAATGATAGGAAGAATAAGTAAAAAATGACAAGTCTCAAAGGGACTGAGTTCCAAGAGTATTACAAAGGATGGGTCATACAAGATGCCCACTTGTGAGGGCTTCCCGATGCACAGATGGCCATGCCTCACAAGAAACAGTCCCATACAGTGGAGGCCCACATGAGCTGAATCCTGGAATAGCAGCTGATTGAGGGGCTGCCAAGCAGAAAGATAACAAAGATAACCCAATTTCTCTGCTGGTCCATCAGAACAGCAGCCATGAAAGCTGAGCTCTTTTGTGTCCACAACAATAGGGAGGAAACTGCTAAGGCCACTTCAGCCACTGAGGCCATTTTGGGCCATTTCTTAAAATAAATCCCTGTTAACTGAGATCATCTCAACATGTTTCTATCCCTCATTCCCCGAAAGAGTCTAACACAGGGACAACAAAGCAAAGGAATGATCAAAATCAGGAAGGATTTCTCTGGAAAAGATTCCTAGGTCTCGAAATAAAACACAGGTAAGAATGGAAAGGAAATAAGTTAATCCTAAACGGGGGAGGGCACAAGACATATTCAAAGGATGATGTGAGGGCTGAGTCAGAAGGGTTAAAGCCTAATTCTGAAAGATGAGGCCAGACTCATAGGAAGGAAGCAGATGACTTGCATTCCAGGGGTCTAGAAGAATTTGGCTTTAATACATTTAAACAAATGATGTCACATAAGGAGAAATACATACTCTTCACTGGATAAAACAAGGAAAACACCTGCACCTCATATGGATGCTATAAGGATTACATAGGGTAATGTGCTTCATATAGTGCATGGCAGGGTGGGCCCTAAACTTGTTTTAAAAGACCAGATGGAGGTTGTTACGGCAACACAAGTAAAAACAGTGTCCAAACTAGAGTGAGAACTATGGATGAAAAGATAACACACATACAAAGTATGTTCGCACTTCAAGTCTCAGTGAAATTCCAATTGCCTTTTAAGAAATTACTTCCAAAGCAATACAGCACCTAGGTGACCCCATCAAGGAAGGAGGGAAATAATCCTGCTATCCGTACCCAAGTATCACAGTGTACCTGAAAGCAACATCAAAGGGCGTCAATTAAACAATTTATACCACTTCCAATGAGACAATGAGGACCATGACACTGAGAAATAATGTTACCATCTTTCCTAAATCTAGATGATCCTGCATTTTAACCTCTATGAAACTAGAATATTTAATTGCTTATAATTAAGGTATAAGTTTATTGTGGTGAGGCTTGAGTTTTCTTCTCTAAAAGCTGTATTTTACAATATGTGTGATCTTAGAATATGTTAATCCTTTACATTTTATACACTTGTATGAAAACAAATGTAATTAGCATTGAAAATGACAGAGAGTTTAATTAAAAAAAAAAAAACAGCAATAACATAAAAAGGCCAGCCTGGTCAACATGGCCTGTCTCTACAAAAAAATTAGCTGAGCACGGTAGCCTGCACCTGTAGTCCCAGCTACTTGGGAGGCTGAGGTGGGAGGATCCCTTGAGCCTGGGAAGGTTGAGGCTGCAGTAAACCATAATCATGCCACTGCACTGAAGCCTGGGCAAGAACTAGATCTTGTCTCAAAAAATAATAATGACAAAAAGATCATTTCTTTAACTTCCAAAAATAGTACGTGAAGAGCCCAGAACAATTCTCTCCACAAAGAATTACATTTAGCTTCTGAAATGTTAATTTACTTGGTGGGTTTTTTTCTCTGATGAACCTCATATTAAGGCCTGTGCTTAAGTGTTCTAATTCCACCCTCAAAATCTACTTCTGTAGCCGTGTCAGAATGATCATTGTCTCTACTTCAGTTAGTTAATAATTCTTCCTAGCATCAATGTTCCTTTCCCCCAAAATATGTTTATTAATACATATATCTCAAATTAATGCTTATTAAAACCAACACACACAAATGATCCTTAAGAAGACATATAAAAATACAACATGTAGTACTTTCACTTGAAAAACATACTTACTTGTGCTTGAGAACAAATTTCACATTCTTGTATGCAAAGGCTACCAAATATGTGCTTACTAGGGTCATCACACTATACAAAACAGCAGACTGGATAAGATCCATATGCCATATTCGCCAGTATAACCCTGAATTAAAATAAAGGGGGGAAGAGTACAAAAAGAAACAAAACATTACAACCCCGTAACAAAAGCCTGCGAAATTAATTATAGCTAAGCCTGGTAAAATACCAGGTTATTAGTTATGCAATCCAACAGTATCTGAGGATCTTCAGAAGTGAGATAACCAGTAACAGTATAATCTCAAGCTTTCCAGTTCAGAGCATTTGAAAAACATCACCTTCCTATTACTAGTGCAGATGAGATTTCTGCTTCTAAAATGAGAACAAACTCTGGCTCAACGTAATCACAAGTCAGACTTCAAATTTCATTCATCAGGGTACTAGCATGCGAAATACAGGCCATTCCAAAATGCCACGTGCAGTCCCAAACCATAGTTTCCTTGCTGACGTGGCTGTTATCAGAACTCCAAGCAGTGCTATGTCGAATTAGTGAGCCATAATATGGCTTCACATCACTTTAATTGCACGCTGGGTTGTGTAAGGACAAAAGAGAAAAATACATTTAGTTTTAAATGCCCAACAACAGTGCAGCAGAAGACAGGAGTTCTGGAACCTTGAGCTCTACTAAAAACGACCTTGTCCAAGTCTGCAGTTTTCCAACCAAGTGAGAATTCTAGAATTGGTCCAGTAGGATTATTAAAAAGTCTAAACATGGTAGATCGCTAACCTCTGGCACTTCAACCTCTCTCTTTTTGCAAAAACCAGGAAAATTATGCAGTGGTGTGAAGTAGCTCACGTAAAGACGCACTTATAATTCAGTGGGTTACTTCATGGGTTTCTCATCTAATTAATTTATGCAAAATAAGTAATAATATAAGTTTAAAATTTCGTAACGGCAAGCAACAGTTGTATGGAAAAGGGCACAAACAGTATGCTTGAGTTTGTCTGTTTAAATACAGATTCGGGGCCGCCAAACCAGAACTAGTTAACCACCTTCTCCCGGGGTGGAGCTCGGGAACGTGCGTACTTTTAACAAGTGACCTCCCCGAGTGCTGCACAGGACAATCCCAGGCGACAACACTGTGCCCAAAGAAGAGGCTCCGTGCCTCCCCCAGCTCAAGGGAGCTGGAGAGATTGCCGACCCCCGGCACCCGCGCCTTGCCTGCTCGCCGGGTCCTGCCACGTCCCCGCCCAGCCCGACCAGCCAGCGGCCTGCCTAACCCGCCTCGCTCCCAGCACTCACAGATGGGGATGGCAGACACGATGAACGCGTTCCCGAAGAAGAGCGCAGACGACTTCGCCGAGAGATTGCGGCTGAAATCCTGCAGGAGCAGGTCCTCCTCAGACTGCTGTTTGGAGCTGCCTTTGGGAGCCATGGCGGAGCAGGAGGCGAGAACCGGAAACGTAGAGCCGACCGCCAAGGCGGGCAAAGGCCCCTGACTCCGCCCCTGCGGGCGCCGTATCCGCTAACGACCCGTCAGCGCGGCGCGCGGAGGCGGGACCCGGTTTGGCGAAGAGCAAGCGTCCCCAGGATTGGCCAGCCTGGCGCCGCTAGATAGGCTCCCGGGCGTGATTGGGCGAACGGGCCAGACTTCCGGATTCCTGACGAGCCACGTGACACGTCCACCTGGAGGAGAGAGAAGGGATTTGTAGTTTAGTCCGTGCTTTAAAAAAAAAAATTAACAAAACTTTATTGATATTTCACTTCAGAGCTGCTGACAGACTCTTGAGTTCTTAGTTCTTCAGAATTCCAAAATTAAAAGCTCTTCTGGCCCCACGCCATTAGTGCCCTCTGTGCGTACCCAGGACTGAGTACATTGAAGAAGAAAGAAGACAAAGGTATAGCTAACTCATGTAAAATCCCTTCTCCTTTACACATCCTTTATTTCATTAAATACCTTGAAGAATCTTATGACGTGCGCATCATTACCGCCATTGCAGATGAAGAGCCTGAGGGTCGTAGACCTGCGGTGTGAGTCCCCAAGGCGTGGGCTCTTTTCACTAAACAATAGGCCACCTCTGTAGGAAGAAGAAAACGGGACTCCTGCTTTTAAGAAACTCATGATCTCATTGATGAAGGCAATATTTAATATATGTCTGATACAAGTTACTACTATTTTATTTTATTTCAGCTAGACATATAGAGTTTTGTGGCTTCCAAAGCCATGCTAAATAAAACATAATACTAAGAACAGGTTGGCTAGGCAGGACTCCTTCTCTGAAGCTCAGAAAGATTAAGTATACCTATTAAAACAGCTAGATTCCATTTTTAACTCAACACATTCTCATTTTTTCTTCAAAAAAAAAAATTCAACCACATCACTCCCAGCAAATGCTGCTTTTGATTACTGAGAACACTCCAGTGCATTAGGCACAACTTCCTCAACCTCCAGCCTCCTTATTAACCGTTTGGTAGATATCTTTCTTCCTCATAGTATCCAAATTGTAATCTACCTCCACAGCTTCCTATTACTAGTCCTAATTGGGCTTTTGTCTTCAATCTTTTCCAATCTATTCTCTATACTGGTACCAGAGTGAGTTTTCCTGAAATATAAATCCTTCCATTATCTACTGCAAGTATTCCTTAATGCCAGAAGTTTTCATTAATTCGCCACAAAATGAAAAAGGAAAAAAAAGACCATCTAGTGAATTTTTCAGAAAATCAAAAGTATTCATTTTAAAATATCTGGGTTTATGTCTTTTTTGATGTTAAAAATGCTCTTTATTTTATTACATGGTAGTGATAGAAAAAGAAATTATTATTTTCTCTTACAACATGCTCCTCCCCCAGTTTTTCCTATCTCACTAAGTTGCATTCTTTTAAACCCATTTGCTCTGGTTAAAATGGTGGGTTTCAACACTAATTATTTTTTTCCTTCTCCATCTATGACCAATTCATAAATAAAATTTTTTGGATCTGTCTCTATAACTAGATTTTCTTCTTCCTATTTATAAACAAACCAAGGATATAAAAAGAAGATAAAAGATAAAAATCAGAGGCTGGGCACAGTGGCTTATGCCTGTAATCCCAGCACTTTGGGGGACCAAGGTGGGTGGATCACAAGGTCAAGAGATCGAGACCATCCTGGCCAACATGGTGAAACCTTGTCTCTACTAAAAATACAAAAAATAGCCAGGCATGGTGGTGCACGCCTGTAGTCCCCAGCTACTCAGGAGGCTGAGGCAGGAGAATCACTTAAACCCGGGAGGCAGAGGTTGCAGTGAGTCAAGATCACGCCACTACACTCCAACTCCAGCCTGGCAACAGAGCAAGACTCCATAAAAAAACAAAACAAAATGAAACAAAAAAAAAAAAACCAGAAACTAAAAGATCCAAAGAGACAACAATCATCTTTCTTTTCAAAGAAGAAAAGAAGAAATGATAAGGATGAGATTAAAAAGAATTATGCCTGAGAAAAACATTTTAACAACTAAAATAGGAAAGCTAAAAGTTTGAAATGTGAAGTGGATATAAATGTTACAATTGATATAATAAAGCTAGCAGAAAAAAATTAATACATTTTGTAAAGCTAAAGATAACTACAAACAGAAGATAATCTAAAATAGGAATTTTAAATTATTTTCATGGGGGTAAATTAGGGAAATATGATAGGGAATGATACTTATGATAGAACATTTTTGGTAATGGCAACAATTACAATTATGAAGGTAGCACACTTGGAGTACTGAAGCAGTGTTTTCTTTCACCAGAGCTACCTAGTTCCCTTTGAAAAGCAAGCAGCAAGACCTAAGGATCACTTGTATGTGGCATATATAGCCATGGCACACTGGACAACCAGGGTACACAATGTGCTAAAAAACAGAAGGAGAGGTGGGTAATAAATTCTACCCAAGCAAAGATCTACAATATATTTTGCCCATTTCAACATAGTTAACTCTGAAGGAACCGAATGGACTTGATTCCATACCAGTCCGAGTCTAATCTATGAATTTCAGGCTTTCTTTTATATTTTCTATTATATTTTCTTTTATATTTTCTATTATATCACTTTATTCTTTTCAGATTGGGGGAAAATCTCCAGGCAATAATATTTATTGTTGTCAGGTATATGGATAAGAGATTACTGATGACTTTGTGAAAGAAAATCTGGCATGCTGAAAATTAACATATTTTTCTGTGTCAGACACTGCAAGTTGCCTAGCCAATATAGAAAGCCACTGCTAGCTTTTCACTGAGACCTTAAAAGAATAACAAATGGATCATCCAGGGCTACTGTCGGGAGGAAAAAAAAAAAAGCTCCTCTGTTTTAAAGCCTACTTGAAGTGCAAATCTCATGATGGGAATAATTTTAAAAGAGGTGGAACACTTATATTAGTCCCTAAGTGTAATGTTTTAAAGTATCACCTGAAAAATGATTTACTCAGCCAAACTACATATTTCACCCACTGATATTTGACTAATTCATTAGTTCATGTACTCATTCAGCAAATATTTATTGAGAAGCTACTACATGAAAAGTACTGTGCAAAACCTGTGAAAGTATCCAAATAATAATCATGATTATTTTGATTATAATAACCAACATGAATTGAGTCCTTGTTATATGTCTACCTCTGTGCTTTGTCCTTCACATGTATTGTCTGATTCATCCCTACAGCAACCCTAGGAGGTATAAGATTTTGTTATCCCCATTTGTCAGATGAAGAAACTGAGACTCAGATTAGTGAAATAACTCATTTAGATTCCACAACCAGTAAATGGTGGAGTCAAGTTATGAACCCAAGCAATATGATTCCAGGATGTATGCTCTTAACCACAAATGAATTCTGGTCTCCTCCGTGCAGTGGAATCTCTGATTCTGCATGCCTGCTCGCAAAAGCCCTACACTGAGCAAGCAGCCAAAAGCAGTTTCTTATCTACCAATTATCAGGCACAGTCCTGTCACATTGCAGCTCTCCCTAGTGTATTTTTGGACAGACTGGATAATAGGCAAAACTTGGTGAGCAGGCTTTGGCTCTCCATACCTGATTCTCTGTCTCAGGGAGTTTGAAAATGAAACCCCAGAAAAAAAAAAAAAGTTAATAGATGTATACAGAACAAGGGAAGCAAACTGAGAAGAGGTGGAAAGCACAAATCATAACTCCCCAGCAGCCATAAATTGGAAAAGGGAAAATTAGAGAGATGCTCAAAGGGCCTTAGGGCTTCCTTGTTTCTCTCTGTAGACCTGATAGAAACCCCCATTACCTACAATAAAGCTAAAATACTCGTTCAAAAAATGAAAGCAAAACAGATCTGGAATCTTGTAAATAAATAATATAAACAACTTCTACATATAAATGAACATCTAGATGAATAACTGTACTCAACATAATTTGTTAATTTATATATCACTCCACCAAAAAGGTTTAAGGCAAAGGTAACAAGATCAAAATGTCTATAAGATTCAAGTAAATAACTTCAAGGAGTGAACTGTGCCAGGCATAGGACATGAGATAGTGGTAGGGTCAATACAACCGAAAGCTCACCTTTCCAAAAGCACTCAAACTGAAATAGAGAGATTAAACAGAAAGAAAACTAGAATCAACAGCAAATATTCTATAAGCCAAACTCAACAGATTTGGGGTTTAATCTGCCCCATAAATTCCCAGGTTTAAGGAGACAGACTCAAATACAAATAATATAAAAAAAAGTGGAGTGTAATTTAAAAAAATAAAATCGTACCATTTCAGAAGAAACTGTGTTTTTTTGGAGAGAATGCTGGAAGTTGGTCCTTATTGTTGGTTAGGCCTCCTCCCCCAACCACCCATTCCACTACACACATATGCTACTGTTGACAGGAGACGTTTGCCAGCTGCGATTTTTTTTTTTTAATAAAGATAAGGTTTCAAGAATTCTAAATGTGTACTTTACTATAGAATTGATTTTTAAGCTCAATGAGGCATTAAAACACTTGGGGAACAAGCATTTGTCTTTGAGCTTGAAGCTTATACTTTTCAAGATAGATATTGTTTTCCTTTTTAGGAAACACTGATGTGACCAATGTAAATCGGGGATTGCTTCTGAAGCAGTCAGAAAAACCTGTTCCCTTTGTGCCTAAGGATATTCACAAAGTCACTTACTTCTTTAAGAAAATGATACACATCTACAGAAAATATATTATTTTAATAACCACTGATAGAGGCCATAATACTTTAAATCTCGAAACTCCCCCCAGAATCTTCTAAATGTGCGACTTATCACATATGCATCATTCATGCAGCACTGCAGGGCACAATAAAAATTAAGATTTACACTGGAAATCAATTTTCTTTCGTTACACATTTAACCCAGGCACTATGGCAACAGAATGTAAGACAAAGTAGGTCACGAATTTCAACTGGAATGGCTTAGGTGATACAGAAGCCAGCTGTAATTTGTTGCTCATCTTTTAGGACTCTTTCTTTTAAAATTCTTCTGTTTCACAGCCCCTAGTCAATGTTGTCTAACAACTTACTAGATGAAATCATGAGACCAAATGCTAGGGTGAGATTTATTCAATTTCATTATTTATTTCACTTGGTTTACTAATTGATTAGTAAAATCCATTTCCATACTCACAAATAAATAAAGAAAGCAATTCCAGGAAAAAGGAACACTGCATGTGATATGGTTTGGCTGTGTCCACCCAAATCTCAACTTGAATTGTATCTCCCAGAATTCTCACACGTTGTGAGAGGGACCCAAGGTAGGTAATCAAATCATGGGGGCTGGTCTTTCCCATGTTATTGTCATGACAGTGAATAAGTATCGCAAGATCTGATGAGTTTATCAGGGGTTTCTGCTTTTGCTTCCTCCTGATTTTTCTCTTGCCGCCACCGTGTAAGAAGTGTCGTTCGCCAGGCACGGTGCCTCAAGCCTGTAATCCCAGCACTTTGGGAGGCCGAGGCAGGCGGATTGTCTGAGGTAGGAGTTTGAGACCAGCCTGGCCAACATGGTGAAACCCCGTCTCTACTAAAAATACAAAAAATTAGCTGGGCATGGTGGTGGGTGCCTATAATCCCAGCTACTCGGGAGGCTGAGGCAGAAGTATCTCTTGAACTCGGGAGCAGAGGTTGCAGTGAGCCAAGACTGAGCCATTGCACTCCAGCCTGGGCAACAAGAGTGAAACTCCATCTCAAAAAAAAAAAAAAAAAAAGTGTCTTTCACTTCCTGCCATGATTCTGAGTCCTCCCTAACCATGTGGAACTGTAAGTCAAATTAAACTTCTTTTTGTTCCTAGTTTCAGGTATGTCTTCATCAGCAGTGTGAAAATGAACTAATACAGTAAATTGGCAATCAGTACCGGTTGCTGAAAAGATACCCAAAAATGTGGAAGCAACTTTGGAACTGGGTAATGGGCAGAGGTTGGAACCATTTGGAGGCCTCAGAAAAAGACAGGAAAATATGAGAAAGTTTGGAACTTTCTAGAGTCTTGATGAATGAATGGCTTTGACCAAAATGCTGATATGAACAATAAGGTCCAGGCTGAAGTGGTCTCAGATAGAGATGAGGAACTTGTTGGGAACTGAAGCAAAGGCCACTCTTGTTATGTTTTAGCAAAGAGATTAGTGACATTTTGCCCCTGCCCTAGACATGTGTGGAACTTTGAACTTGAGAGAGATGATTTAGGGTACTTGGCAGAAGAAATTTCTAAGCATCAAAGCATTCAAAATGTGACTTGAGTGCTGTTAAAAGCATTCTGTTTTAAAAGGGAAACGGAGCATAAAATTTCAGAAAATTTGCAGCTTGGCTATGCAGTAGAAAAGTAAAACCCATTTTTTGAGGAGAAATTCAAACCATCTGCAGAAATTTGCATAAGTAGCAAGGAGTCTAATGTTAATCCCTAAAACCATGGGGAAAATGTCTCCTGGCCATGTCAGAGACATTCAGGGCAGCCCCTCCCATCATAGGCTCTGAGGCCCAGGAGGAAAAAGAGGTTTCATGGGACAGGCCCAGGATCCCCATGCTGTGGGCAGCCTAGGAACTTGGTGCCCTGTGTCCCAGCCACTCCAGCCATGGCTGAAAGGGGCCAATGTACACCTCGGGCTGTGGCTTCAAAGGGTGGAGCCCCAGGCCTTGGCAGCTTTCATGTGGTGTTGAGACTGTGTGTGGGTGCACAGAAGTCAAGAATTGAGGTCTGGGAACCTCCACCTAGATTTCAGAAGATGTATATAAATGTCTGGATGCCCAAGCAAAAGTTCACGCAGGGGCTGGGCCCTCATGGAGAACCTCTGCTAGGGCAGTGCAGAAGGGAAATGTGGGGTCAGAGCCCCCACACAGAGTCCTACTGGGGCACTGCCTAGTGGAGCTATGAAAAGGGGGCCACCATCCTCCAGACCCCAGAATGATAGATCCACCAAAAGCTTGCACCATGTGCCTGGAAAAGCTGCAGACACTCAATGCTAGCCCATGAAAGTAGCCGGGAGGGAGGCTGTACCCTGCAAAACCACATAGGCGGAGCTGCCCAAGACCATGGGCACCCACCTCTTGCATCAGCGTGACCTGGATGTGAGACCTGGAGTTAAAGGAGATCATTTTGGAGCTTTAAAATTTGACTACCCTGCTTGATTTTGGACTTGCATGGGCCCTGTAACTCCTTTGTTTTGCCCAATTTCTCCCATTTGGAATGGCTGTATTTACTCAATACCTGTATCCCCCTTGTATCTAGGAAGTAACTAGCTTGCTTTTGATTTTACATGCTTATAGGCAGAAGGGACTTGCCTTGTCTCAGATGAGACTTTGGACTGATAATGCCGAAATGAGTTAAGACTTTGGGGACTGTTGGAAAGGCATGATTGATTTTGAAACGTAAGGACATGAGATTTGGAGGGGCCAGGGATGGGATGATATCGTTTGGCTGTGTCCAAACGTCAACTTGAATCATATCTCCCAGAATTCCCACGTGTTGTAGGAGGGACCCAGGGGGAGGTAATTGAATCATGGGCACCGGTCTTTCCCATGCTAGTCTCATGTTAGTGATAAGTCTCACAAAATCTGATGAGTTTATCAGACGTTTCTGCGTTTGCTTCCTCCTGGTTTTTCTCTTGCCACTGCCATGTAAGAAGTGCCTTTCATCTCCTGCCCTGATTCTGAAGCCTCCCCAGCCATGTGGAATTGTAAGTCCAATTAAACCTCTTTTTGTTCCCAGTTTCGGGTATGTCTTTATCAGCAGCATGAAACGAACTAATATAGCATGCAAGTTCACAGTCATAAAAGGGCCCAGTATTACAATTTTCAAATCATTCTATGAAGTATTTAGGGGAATGATCAAAACCAGACACAATAAGGGAATAAGAAAAGAGGAGTATGTGCTTCTGTCACCATGGGATCAATGGAATCATCAACATCTCATAGAAACCTAGCCGGACACCTATGCCAGCTGCCCAGCCTACTGTGTTTTTATATAAGAAATAAAATGAAATTAAGTTCTAATCCCTTTACAGCGTTTCCAAATTCCACCTTCCTTTGCCTCTGTAACAAGAACCCATATTTTTTATTCCAACTCCAACCACCTCCCTCTAGGGCCTTTCTGTACTAAAATCCTTTTCTCCATGCATACAGCTTATAGATCTTTAGAATCAGAAAGACCTGTCTGTTTAATCTGTCACAACAATAGCTGTGTTGTCTCAGGCAAATTGCTTACTTTCTCTGAGGTTCACTTCTCTCACAAGGTTCACAAGGTTGCTGTAAGCATTAAATGAAACAAGTAATGTGAGGCCCAACACCATGGCTGGTACAGGGTAAATTGTCTTCTTTTTTCTCCTGATGTGTTGCCTCCTGTTGAACTTTTAAGCCTACACAGCTTTCTCATTTTCTCCACAAACACACTTCCTAAACATGCACAGGTGCATGCACACACTTCCCCTCAGCTCTACTGCATACCTAAAGTTTCCACCTGCTTTTGGCTAACAAAGAATAAAAGAGTTTGTTCAGACTCACTTCCCAATCATTTCTTACCATATTGCAACCTGAATTTCACTCCTGCCCTCTCTTCTGAATCTGCTCCAGAAATGACCTACTAAATCACCAAATCCAACCTTCTTTCCTTCATTTTTAACCACTTTACCTGTCTTCAGCATTTAGCACCATTGAATATTTCATCCTCTCAAAAGTTTCTGTTCTCTCATCTCCAGTGAAACTGGAGGAACCCCTGGTTCTCCTCCTACCTCTCTGACAGCTCCTTCTCTGGCCCCTGCTTTGACTCCACTGTCCCGCTCTGATTCTTGGGGTGGGTCTGCCCACTCATACAAATATGAAATGGTCAGGGGTAAAACTCCGGTGGCTCCAGTCAATAAGTAGTGCCACACTGGCAATAATTTTGGCAAAATGGAGATAACTTGTTCAGATAGCCTTAAACACTATGTTGCTTCCTAACTAACCAAAACTGAGATAATCTTTAAACTGCTTCACACCCTAGCCACACAGAACAAAGTGAAAGGAAACAGGAAAATGTATACAGAGCTTTACAACAAGCACATTAGGCAATATATTTCCTTGTCTTCTTTTACTACATAAATCTGTACAGTAGCTCATAGAAGCAGAAATATCTAAAACCACACACCGCTGAATACCATATATTTAAAGTCTGAGCCCCAATCAATTGCAGATAAGTTCAGCTTTTTCTATAATTACTTTTAAAATCCGTGATCCAAAGAAGGCTTCATTTTATTGTACATCACCTAGGAATGTTATAAAGATGAGCACCAAGAAATGATGCAGAATCAGATAATTAACAAAGAAAAAGAACTGAGACTTTTGCCTTAGCCACCCTTTGCAAGGGTTTCACCAACTCTCAACTAAGAAGGTATTGGAGTTATTAATAATACAAAAATCATAGTGCATATTATCACAGTTTGTCATATGCATAGTGATTAACAACATAGGCACTTGAGTAAGAGTGCCTTAATTCAAATTCCCTTTCTATGACTTACTGGTTGCATGAAGTTGGGAAAGTTATTTTATTTTTCTAAGACCAAATTTTGCTAATATATAAATTAGGAGAATAATTATACCTATTTCACAGGGATTTTGTAAAGATGTGTGCATATTCTTATGTACATAAAGTAGTTATTACAGTTCAAGACACACGGTTTGCATTCAGATCATCATATAAATATTTTTTCTTTTGCTACATTCCCAGATTTAGCTTCTCCCTTTCTGAGAAACTATTTAATTTGTCATGATTAATTATTTTAATTTGTATTATTAATTATTTATAGATAAATGTGTGTGTGTGTGTGTGTGTGTGTGTGTGTAGATAAACTGGGAGATAAAGCAAGGGAAACTTGGTTTCAAGAAGACAGTCATTCCTGGTAAAATTTTAAAAGGTCTCAGTCTCTGTGCAGCACAAAAGGCAATCCCTTCCCTAAAGGGGATCCCTGAGATCCCTAAAGACAGAGGGTATTTCAGCTCCTGACCCAAGGAGAAGATGAAAGGTATCCAAATCCTATATCAAAAGGGTAGCAGGGAGGAACAATTACCTTCTCAAATTCATTCCCCACCAGAGTAACATTTTACTGTTTTATTATTGTGATCATTAACTTTATGTGTCACCTTGACTGGGCTAAGGGATAGCCACATAACTAGTAAAACATTATTTCTTGAAGGGTCTGTGAGATCAGCATTTGAATCAGTGGACTGAGTAAAGAAGACTGTCCTCACCAATGCAGGTGGGCAGCATCCATTCTCCTGAAGACCTGAATAGAACAAAAGGGCAAAGAAAGGGCAAATTTCCTCCCTTTTCTGGAACTGGAACATCCACCTTCTCTTGTCCTCAGATATTGATGCACCTGTTTCTCAAGCCTTCAGACTCATACCGGGACTTACACCACTGACTTCCCTGGTTCTCAGATCTTTAGACTTGGACTGGAGCTACACCAACAGTTTTCCTGGGCCTCCAGCTTGCAGACAGTAGATCATGGGACTTCTCAGCCTCCATAACTGCATAAGTTAATTCTATAATTAATTAACTAGTTAATTTGTGTATGTGTGTGTATCCTATTGTTGTTTATTTAGAGAACTCTAATACAATTATTATTATTAAGGAAGAATTCTGATTCTGAAAATTGTAAAACACAAACACATATAAAGGAAAAAGGCCAGGCATAGTGGCTCACACCTGTAATCCCAGCACTTTGGGAAGTCAAGGCAGGTGAATTGCTTGAGCCCAGTAGTTCAAGACCAACCTGGGCAACATGAGAAAATCCCATCTCTACGAAAAATACAATAAAAATTAGCCGGGTATGGTGGCATGCACCTGTAATCCCAGCTACTTGGGAAGCTGAGGTGGGAGGATTGATTGAGACTGGGTGGTTGAGGCTGCAGTGAGCCTCAACCAGGGCACCACTGCATGCCAGCCTGTACAACAGAGCAAGACCTTGTCTCAAAAAGAAAATAAAAATAAATAAAAAAGAAAACAAAAATTAACTATGACCTCACAACCCAGAGATAACCTTTATTAATATTTTGAAGCAATTTCTCTAGTCATTTCCTATACATTTATTTCCACATCTGTAATCAGTGCTATATATAGTTTTGACTACCTTTCCAATTATTCCATTATGAGTATTTTTCAATGTCACCAAAAATGTCTTCAAAGTATTCTTTACAATGACTACAAAACTGCCCTTTAGATGAATATACCACAAGTCACGTATTTATTTTAATAACTCATTATTTTCTAATCACAAAATAATTGTGTCCATTTGCAAAATTAGAAAATGTAATATATAAATCACCCATAATCTTATTGCTCAGATATAGCCACTATTAATATTTTGATATATTTCCTTTTAGTATTTTTCTATGATTAGCTATTACGTACTTAAAATAATTGAGGTCATATATTACAAGTATTTTCCAATGTCATTAAAAATGCTTTCAAAATATAATTTTTAGTGCCTGTAAAAAATTCTACATGTCTGATATCACTTCCTTACTGGTAAGAATGAAACACATTTTTAGCCAACAAGGACAGAAAATGTCCAGAAATAGAAGGAAAAAGCCTGTATAAGGTCATGCCTCCTAAGTCAAGAGGTTCTTTAGAAAAAGAATCCAGACTTGCTTGGCATACAAAAGCCGGTGGTTCCTTCTAAAACTCGGGTCACCAAATCCAAGGGAGAGTACGTGTTTGAGTCAGAGCTCTTTCACTTACAAGTAACAGAAGCCCTTCCCAAGCAAGCTTAAGAAAAAAATCAACAACAGAAAAAAAATTAATAGAGATAAGAAGGATAGAAAGGGAGGCAGAGAAGAAATTTATTAGCTGAGGTAAATAATAAGTTCCATCACTGCTGAATCCAGAGGCTCAAATGGCATCTTTATGACTTTCTTATTCATTATCTCTCATCTCTGTCTATGTTGGCATTGTTCTCTCTCAATATGGACAATGTGAGTGATATGGTTTGGCTGTGTTCTCACCCCAATCTCAACTTGAATTCTATCTCCCAGAATTCCCACCTTTTGTGGGAGGGACCCAGGAGGAGGTAATTGAATCATGGGCTCCAGTCTTTCCCATGCTATTCTAATGATAGTGAACAAGTCTCACAAGATCTGATAGATTTATCAAGGGTTTCGACTTTAGCTTCTTCCTCATTTTCTCCTGCTGCCACCATGTAAGAAGTGCCTTTCGCCTCCCACCATGATTCTGAGGCCTCCCTAGCCATGAGGAACTGTAAGTCCAATTAACCCTTTTTTCTTCCCAGTCTCGGGTATGTCTTTATCAGCAATGTGATAATGGACTAATACAGTAAATTGGTACCAGTAGAGTGGGGCGTTGCTGAAAAGATACCCAAAAATGTGGAAGCAACTTTCGAACTGGGTAACAGGCAGAGGTTGGAACAGATTGGAGGGCTCAGAAGAAGACAGGAAAATGTGGGAAAGTTTGGAACTCCATAGAGACTTGTTGAATGGCTTTGACCAAAATGCTGATAATGATATGAACAATAAGGTCCAGGCTAAAGTGGTCTCAGATGGAGATAAGAAACTTGGTGGGAACTGGCACAAAGGCGACTCTTATTATATTTTAGCAAAGAGATTGGCGGCATTTTGCCCCTGTCCTAGAGACTTGCAGAACTTTGAACTTGACAGAGATGATTTAGGGTATCTGGCAGAAGAAATTACTAAGAGCAAAGCATTCAAAATCTGACTCGGGTACCATTAAAGGCATTCGGTTTTAAAAGGGAAAGAGAGAATAAAATTTCAGAAAATTTGCAGCCTGACTATATGATAAAAAAGGAAAACCCATTTTCTGGGAAGAAATTCAAGCCGGCTGCAGAAACGTGCATAAATAACAAGGAGCCTAATATTTTTCCCCAACACTATGGGGAAAATGTCTCCAGACCATGTCAGAGACCTTCATGGCAGCCCCTCTCATCACAGGTCCTGAGGCCCAGGAGGAAAAAGTGGGTTTGTGAGCCTGGCCCAGAGTCCCATGCTGTGTGCAGCCTAGGGAATTGGTGCCCTGTGTCCAAGCCACTCCAGTAGGGGCTGAAAGGCATCAGCATATAGCATGGGTTGTGGCTTCAGAGGGTGGAAGCCCCAAGGCTTGGCAGCTTCCACATGGTGTTGAGCCTGTGCGTGGATGCACAGAAGTCAAGAATTGAGGTTTGGGAACCTCCGCCTAGATTTCAGAAGATGTATGGAAACGCCCGACGCCCAGGCAAAAGTTTGCTGCAGGGGCAGGGCCCTCATGCAGAACTTCTGCCAGGGCAGTGCAGAAGGGAAATGTGGGGTCAGAGTCCCCACACAGAGTCCCTAGCGGGGAGCTGCCTAATGGAGCTGTGAGAAGACAGTCACCATCCTCCAGACCCCAGAATGTTAGATCCACCAACAGTTTGCACCATGCACCTGGAAAAGCTGCAGACACTCAATGTCAGCCCATGAAAGCAGCCAGGAGGGAGGCTATACCCTGCAAAACCACAGAGGTGGAGCTGCCCAAATCCATGCCACCTCTTGCATCAGTGTGACCTGGAGGTGAGACCTGGGTCAAAGGAGATGATTTTGGAGCTTTAAAATTTGACTGCTCCACTGTATTTTGGACTTGCATGGGCCCTGTAAACTCCTTTGTTTTGCCCAGTTTCTCCCATTTGGAATGGCTGTATTTACCCAATACTTGTACTCTCATTGTATCTAGGAAGTAACTAGCTTGCTTTTGATTTTACAGGCTCATAGGCCAAAGGGACTTGCCTTGTCTCAGATGAGACTTTGGACTGTAGACTTTTGGGTTACTACTGAAATGAGTTAAGACTTTCGGGGACTATCGGGACGGCCTGATTGGTTTTGAAATGTGAGGACATGAGATTTGTAGAGGCCAGGGATGGAAAGATATGGTTTGGCTGTGTCCCCACCCAAGTCTCATCTTGAATTGTATATCCCAGAATTCCCATGTGCTGTGGGAGGGACCCAGGGGGAGGTAATTGAATCATGGCGGCTGGTCTTTCTCGTGTTATTCTTGTGGTAGTTAGTAAGTCTCATGAGATCTGATGGGTTCATCAGGGCTTTCCACTTTTGCTTCTTCCTCATTTTCTCTTGCCACTGCCATGTGAGAAGTGCCTTTTGCCTCTCGCCCCGATTCTGAGGCCTCCCCAGCCATGTGGAACTGTAAGTCCAATCAAACCTCTTTTTCTTCCTAGTCTCGGATATGTCTTTATCAGCAGCATGAAAACAGAACTAATACAGTGGGTATTTTCCTGAAAGACAGCTTATCTTACGACTCTCCAGGTTATAACATCTTTATAGTTATTGATCCCTGAAAGAGAGTATTTTTTTTTTCTAATGGCTGCTAAAGAAAATTGCCTGTGAGGATTCTGGTTGCTTAAGGTGAACCAATCACTGTTCTCAGGGGGAAAGAATGCCAGATTGACAAAACTGGTTCCTGGGGACCACACCTGGTGGGGTGTAGAAGAGTCAGTGCTACTAAACTGCAGAGTAAGAGAAGGGGAGTTCTCCAAATAAGGAATAAATGCTGGCAGAGTCACATCAAAACAGGTAAGAGATCAATGATTACATCATCATAGGCAGCAGGATCATGAGAGGGGAAAGGGAAGCAGGCAAGGAGTGATTCCAACATTCACACACATTCAGGAGCCAGGGGCAGGAATAGGGATCTCAGTGGGGATGGACCCTACAAATACGCCTGACTATTTAACCATGCCCCTACTGTTAACCATATAGATTGCTTTCCAGCTTCCTTCTACATCAGTTACTGATATGGTTTGGCTCTGTGTCCCCATCAAAATCTCATCTCGAATTATAATCCCCTTGTGTTGAGAGAGGGAAGTGATTGGAGCATGGGGGCAGTCTCCCCATGCTGTTCTCATGATAGTGAGTGAACTCTCATGGGATCTGATGGTTTAAAAGTGGCAGTTTTTTCCTGTACTCTCACTTCTCCCTCCTGCCACCTTGTGAAGTAGATGCCTGCTTCCCCTTCTGTCTTGATTGTAAGTTTCCTGAGGCCTCCCCAGCCTTGTGGAACTATGAGTCAATTAAACCTCTTTCCTTTATAAATTACCCAGTCTCGGATAGTATCTTTATAGCAGTGTGAAAACAGACTAAGACTGTTACTCTGCTAAGAATTACTTTCTTTTTCATTTATTTTACAGTCATATTTCTTTCTTATGATTGTAAAATAAACATATGTTCATAATAAAATGAAGGTATGTTCATAAGAAAATGCAGAAAGATAAATACCTATATTTTTGCCATCCAGGAGAAACCAAATGTCTGCATGTGTATAAACACACACATACATATGTATATATACACACACAAAATTAATATCATACTTCAAAATTTTTTGTGTATGATTTTATTTAAAACTAAACCAGAAAGATTTTCTGTCATTGAATAGTCTTTGATATCAGAATTCTGATAGCTGTATATTTCATCACATAACTTTTATCAAAAATGTTTAACCATTTCTTGATTTGGGGACATTTAAGCTATATCCATTTCTCCACTATTATATCTATATTAGGTATAAATATATGTCTGCATCTCTAATTATTTCTTTGGCATAGATTTCTGGGAGTGGTGAAACTGGGCCGAAGTATGTGAACAACCTAATGAGTACAAACACGGACTAGCCTGGAGCCAACCATAGCAAGGTGTAAGGTAAGGGGAAATGACTACATTCTACAAAGGCTCAGACAACGGGCATGAGGATGGTGGGAAGCCAAGAAGAACTGAGTCGAACATGAAGGCTATAGCACTTTCCTCATGAGGCAAAAAACAAGATTTGTTTAGGTTGCTATTCAACTAGATTAAATCTTGTTAATAGATGAATTTGGGGGTTTCTTGTTTTAGTTTAGACAGCTGTCCCTAGTGGATTGACCCATAGCAAAACAAGCCCTGCTTTACCCCTCACCCTCATTTCACTTCTAATTCAAGTTGAGTCTCATCTGCCCCCAGCTACTCAAGCTGTCCTCAAAGAGAATTATCCCCACCCAGGAATGCATATAGAACAAAGTAAAGAATTTTATTTACCAGGAATATTTCATGGTCTTTTTTCACAACACAGTCAGAGAAAGGGAGCACTTCTCAGAGCACTCCACAAACTGTTTTGTGGGAAGTAAGGAGAAACAGCTCTCCAGCGTCCTAGGGCGAACCTGACAGAACTGGCAAGTAGGGGCAGGAGCCCAGTTAGCTATAGCTAGGAAAGTAGCACTAGGGTGAAGGAGGAGGTGAAGAGGGACCACTGTGTGGACCAAAGGAAGGAGGAGAGATTTTTAGGGGCTGCCATGAATGAGCTTTGAAGAAAAGAACTATGGCTGAAGAGGATTTATGGGATGCTTTCTGGAAGGTGCTATGTCTGGTCTGGTTCTTTAGGAACACCAAGGGTAAAGATATGCATTAATCTTCAAGGCTTCCAGAGGCAAATTCATGCTTCTTTTGAATATGACTCGGTACAGAGACTGGCCCACATGAAACCTGGAATAAACTTTTGAAAGTGAGCAAAATATGAACCCACCATATTCTCCTTGGAAACAGGAACTCACTCTGTTTTGCATAGCACATGTAAAATTTATTCACTACACTTTCTTCCTCTGTAATACTCCACTTAAACTCTTAATAAATTTCTATTTTGTGGTTGGATTGACTTGTCATGTAATTGTGGAATAGGTATTCTTTTGGTCTTTGCTCTATAAGTTTCTTTCCTCACCTTACCACATCTGTTAACTAGTAATAGCCCATTATTATGGCAAAAACCTTGCTTTACTTGTCCTTGTATACTCTATAGATTTGATCCAGAACTTTATACCTAGTGTTGTAATATTTGTACTTGCTTGGTTATAGTGAAGGCGGAAAACATTAACAGTGACTGGAAGGAGAAATTTTTCAATTATTAAAGAAAAGAAATCTGCTTTATCTTCTTTTATTCATCAAATCCATAAACATGTATTGAGGATTTAATACAGATGAAACTCATTTCTTCAGTCTATTGTACAATCTGTTATCCTATTCACCTCAAGAATATGACTTTTCATCTGTTGATCATTTTAAAATTGGTTCTAAGCAAAAGACATCCTGGAATGAAGAATAAAGCAGAGTTTTGGAAGAAGAAAGTAGTTTTTCTTCCAAAGTCATGGCCTCTATTGTCCTGGGGAGTTCTGAAGGGCAAAGCACCCTTTTTGTATTGAGATGTTTATGGTTCCTTAATCAAGAAGTGCTGTGGCTGGATAATTAAGGTATGTACTTGACTTAGTTTATCCTACCTGAGGATGAGAGAAAAGAACTGCAGAGGTCCAAAGGTTTGAGAAGGGAGGAGGCCTTAGGATACTAGCCTCAAGGTGAAACAAGGTGTCTCAGAGGCAAGAGATGTCAGAATACCCTCCTCAAAGAAACCGTGGTCCTGAAGAAAACTGGGCAGGGACTTCAAGAATTAAATATGTGTGTGTGCTCTACTACACTAGAGTAAGAAGACAAATGGAGTATGTATTAGTCCACTTCCATACTGCTATGAAGAAATACCTGAGACTGGGTAATTTATAAAGAAAAAGAGGTTAAATGGACTCACAGTTCCACATGGCTGGGGAGGCCTCGCAATCATGGTGGAAGGTGAAGGAGAAGCAAAGACATGTCTTACAAGGTGGCAGGCAGGAGAGCATGTGCAGGGGACCTGCCCTTTATAAAACCATCAGATCTCATGAGACTTACTATCAGGAGAACAGCATGGGAAAACCCACCCCCATGATTCAGGTACCTTCCACTGGGTCCCTCCCACAACACGTGGGGATTATGGGAGCTAGAGTTCAAGATGAGATTTGGGTTGGGACACAGCCAAACCATATCAGAGTAGAAGGAAGATAGTAGAGTAGTGCTGTGCTCTTCAAATAATTATTGGTGTCTCCTTTCACCACTTTGCCTTCCCACCAAAAACCTGGCACACAAACCAGACATCATCCTGTTTTCTGCTAGTCTCACAGGCCATATGAAAGTAGGCACTTTGTCACTAATAAGGGAATTAGGATTACTGGGGGAGAGACAGGGGGATATTGTAGAGTGATCAATCCTTCATGTTTGCGTGGGACTCTCTAGGCGTTAACATAGAAAGTCTAGTGTCCCAGGAAACTCTCAGTTCCTTTGAAAACCATACAGTTACTCTTCTCATCTACCTGGAGTGGTCTTACAGAAAATTCAACTATGCATGGATTCATATACATACTTTTTTTTTACAGCTCCAAAATGTCTAGATTGCATCTGCACAAATATCAGTTATTCAGTTATAAAACCAGAAAGGCAGTGAGTATTGGACAAGACCAAATATGGAAAGTGTGGGAAATCAGCTTGTGAATGAATTTGGAAACATCTCATTGCAAACACAGAAGGGGGATATCTTGCCATGTTTTGAGGAAGCAAATATGAAAATATAGAGCATTTACTTTTTACTCACTTAAAATATGTTGAATGCAGTTGATATTCTCTTTATTATGGATATAAGTTTTAGTATCAATAAAGGTTTTTGTTTGTTTGTTTTAAATATAATGAATGTAACTATTTACAAGGGAGTTCCTTGGTTAGTTTGCAACCAGCCACCAGCCAGTGCTTCTCATAGTCTTCACTTTTTCAGCTTTGAATTATACTAACATGACATGAAGAATGCAAACCCTGTACTTAAAGAAGTGCTGTTTTTTCTTAATGTTCTGCCGAGAACCATCAGCTTCACATACTGCTGACACTACATATTCAGGGCCTCTAACCTAAACCAGGCACTCGACATTGCCAAGTCCTCTCCACACTCTCCTCCAAATGCTAACCTTACCACTGCCTCCCCATCTTTTCTATAATAATTCACAAAGAACACAGGATGCACTAAAATGTCACCTCCTTGCCCTCCTACCAGAAGACCCTCAACCCTAGCACCATCCACACCCATTTCACCCTTGCTCTGGTCATAGTAAAATAATGCTTTTCCTGTCCAAGGCTTATCCCCTACCTGTGCTGACTATACTGGCCCCCCATCTCGGGAACCCCAAATTGTAAACTATCATCATCTCTGCATCCATATACTTTCAGCTGCTTTTTCTCTATGGCTCCCATCTTCAGCATTTGGACATAAGCAACTCACTTCCACCTGAAAAGAAATTATTTTTCTATCCCAGTTGTTCTCAGCTCTGTCTGCTCATTAGAATCACCTGGGTGTTTAATACATTTGTGGTACCCAGACTGTACCTCATAACAATCAAGTTAGAATTGCCAGGGGTTGGGGCCAGGCATCAAAATTTTTTCAAGCTCCTCACATGATTCTAATGTGCATCCAGGGTTAAGAAACAGTGATCTAACGTAATCTATCCCTCCACCTACCCTCATTTGTCCTCATTCATCATTAAACTTGACATGCTGCCTCCTTTTACTGACTGCTTATTCATGCCTCTACCACTATAATTTGGCTCAGTGCACTCCACTCCCCAATGCCTCCCAATGCCTCAAGGTCACTGAAGAACTTTTCATTGCTAAATTCCTCTTTTCAGTCATTACCTTATTTGACTGGGCAGCATTGACCTTGCTGACCATTCCTTCCTTCTTGAAGCATTCTGCTTTTCTCTGCTAGCTTTCCTCTTATCCTCCTTGCCCTCTTTTATTCTTAGGGTCTCAGAATTCATCCTTATCCTTCTCTCGCTACACTTTCTTGTTGGGCAATCTCATTCACTCTCTGGGCTTTCACTGCCATCCATATGTTAATGACTCTCAAAAAGCCTAAATAGCTTTCTTGGACATCCCTCTATCCAACTGCCATCAAATAGCTTTATTTGGATATCTCAGTAGCACCTTCAATGCTATGACTGAAACACGTGATTTCTTCATTGTTTCCTATTTCAATTTGTATCCAGTTGCCCAAATAATGTTGGCATTACCCTTGACTTGCTCTCTCAAACCCCCATCCAGTCAGCCATGTATCTTCATTTAGAAATGCTGACTAAATCTAGAAGCCCTTAGACCTAAATGTAGTCTACAAATCTAAGCATTTTAATTCTATAAACTAGTCAGAAATAAATAACCCTAATAAAAACTCTCGGTGTATCTGTTGCAAGATTTATTATGTATTTATAAATACTATGGGCATATTAAATATTCAAAAATGTGTTATGATTTATTGTTTACTGCTTACAAATTCTACTTGCTTTCCCTTCCTAAAAAGAATCATGCAGCTGTTCATTGAAGGAGGCACATATTTTAGTTTTCTTGCACTGTTTCAGCTAAGAAGATGTGGTCCATATGTGATGGGAACCCTGGAGAAAAGATCAATTTTGGGGATGATACTATACTCCTGGTTAAAATTCTGTGACCATCAGATGTTTGTTCTCAAAGGGAACAATGCAAAAAAAAAAGCTATAAAAGCTGTTTTTCTTACCCTTTTACTAAACCACAGTTACTGAAATATAAAATAAGTTCCAGTTACCAGTTCTAAGAGGGGCTGCTTTTCCATAGGACTCCTATGTGGCTTTTAGGAATTCTTGGGGTTAACAATTTGTCTTAACATCAAACCCTGCTTCATTTCTTTTTGCCCATCTGCACATTTTGCATGCATAGAAGCTGTTAGCGTGCATATGTATCCCATCCTTTGCATATGGAATGAATATGCTTTCAAAAAGCAGGCTCATAAGAGTTCTAAAGGAGGCAGTGAGTACTTGGAGGGGGTCCAGCCTCACGCTGCAGATGGTGCCACTGCAGTGGGGAGGGAGGTGTAGTTCACAGCTCCAGATCAGCTGGTCTTTGCTCCATGGACCCTCTCTGCTCTTGAATGGATATCACCAGTTCTATGCATTTACTATGTATAAGATGCTTTCACATGGCACTAAGTAGTTAATCCATGAAGGAAAACACAAGCCTATTTTTAATGAATGCAGAATAATGTCTGCTCCTCTTTATTTGAAACTTGGAGCAAAAAATTTAGTGTAAAGGCTAAAACCAGTGTCAGTGTTTGATAATAATGAAGAAAAGAATAGTAATCATCAAACTTTCTAACTTGCTGTGAAAGGAGAAACAAATAACAATGGGCCAGTTATGATCTTGGGAGTGTCTCAATTTTTTTCACTTAGCTCCACAGAAAGCCAGTTGTCTGTGAATGTAATGGTTTATATGGGTTTAAGTCATGCTACTGCCTGAGAAGGCTGCTAGATGGGAAGGAAGGGGGAGGGAGGATTTGATGTAAGAAAGAACATTTCAAACATGAGGATGGCATAGCTGGGGAGCATTTGGAACGTCTAATCTTGAATTCAGTCTTTTTTTTACGCCTAAGTTTGTAGCTGTAAGTTAAAGTTGTAATAAAGGTTGGGATTGAGAGCAAAGTAACTAGCACTGGCTCCTTACTGGTTTTGACACTGAGCTCCAGCCACAAAGCAATTGTATTTGGGAATAGTGGCTGACAGCTCAGGTCAGGCCTGGAAACCAGAGAAAAGGGACAGAATTACTTTGGAAGATTCTTTTTACTTTTATCTTGCACTCCTCAGTGCCTAGCACAGCTCTTCATACATAGTTGGCACTCAAAAATGTTTGTTGAGCTGATGATTTGCTACCAACTGGACAAACACAATAAAGGGAGGGGATAGAAGACATGGAGATAATTAATTGAGCTTGTGCAGATGAGCAAGAATTGCCCAAAATAGTTAAGAGTGACCCCAAGGAAGGGAAAGAGGAAGGAGAGGTGGCTGATGTGCCCTGTCTCAGATCTTTTGTTGGGATGACAACACAAATGCTTTGATTCTCAGATAAGGCAAAGCAATGAGAATCAAATGTGATCTAAACCATTTACAAGGAAAGGCACAGTTTGCTTTGGAAGGATAATTTGGGGATGTCATATTTATACATACATTCATCCTGGGAATGGACATCCTACTCAGTAGGGGTCACCCTTGATCCCTCACTAAGGTTTATCCAGCTAGGAAGCAACGGAGTGGCTGCACCCTCCAAGTTACTTCTTCAACATAGGGTATTTCTCAATGGATTTTTTGAAGTACTACATTAATTTGGCAGTTGTTAAAACTGTGACGAAGTGGCTTTAGAGGAAATACATTGAAAGCAAGACATAGTCTGTGCATCTTAAGACTGAAGCATCAGCTGTCAGACAGTCAGAGTGGTGGAAAGGGTCACCAAAGGTTAACACATTGTTTTATATGCTTATTCTTTGATAATCATTTTTAAGAATTATCTGTTATTCAGAAATGAAGGCTGATGAAATCTTTTATATGAAACTTATTTATAAGCCTTCAAGTACCAACTCTGAGGGTCTGTTGAAGGGTGATTTGTATACAGAGGTTCACAGCAACTAATAGAGTAAATGAGGTTCTCCCGGGGAGGGTACAGAGAGAAAAGCATAGGGCTTGGGACAGACCAGGTGAGCTTGCATCTTTTAGGGAAGCACAGTGATGAGCCTCAAAGAAGAGAGAAGAAACAGCCAGACAGAATCACAGGAGAACCAGCAGAGGCCACTGGGGGATACAGAAATCACGGGAATTTCCAAAAAGAGGGAGTGAATTTTAATAAATTATTATAATGATGTTTATAGATTTATTCCATTATAGTATTTTATTTTGCTAATTAACTTCTTAGTTCTGCACTCACCTAGATATTTTTGGGCTTAATGATCCACAAACATATGAAACGTACCCAGATGCTTCATGAGCACGTACATTTTGAATAAGTCTACCATGACATGACTCCTGAATCAAATATTGAATCACATGGTCTGACAGTGAGGCAAAATATTTGACATTGGGTGGTGCTGGAAACTGTGAGTAAAGGCCAGCCATGGGTGTTTCCTCCCAGCCTTTGCTTTGACACTGAGGAATCATAATCATGATATCTTCATGGGGAAGTCTCTCCATCTCTCAGTAATTTTTACTTCCTATATAAAGACTACTTCCCAGGCCTTTATCCTTTTTCAAAAATAAAGATTTTTAGGATGATTTCTACTCTAAAATAGTACTCATTAGAGAAAATCCTCATTACAGAAAATATAAGAAATTGGAGAAAATTACTCATTATACCAAGATCCAGCCTCTGTTAACATTTTTAAGTGCATTTCTTTACTGTTTTTTCTCTAGAGACTTAAAGTTTTCCTTTTCGCAGTTCTGCTTCTTATGAATATTCTATAGGTCAATTTTTTTCCTACTTAACATTGTATAATACAGCTTTCCACTTTATTATAACGTCCTCATAAAGATTGTTTTTAATGTTTGCATTACATAATTTAATGAGGTCCCTATGGTTAAACATTTGTATTAATTTCTGATCTTTACTATCGTAAGGAACTCTGCCTTTCATGTATTTATTCTTAAAGCTTTTACAATTTGTCACAATATTTAATAGATTAAGAAATATGAATGTTTTTGAGGCTATTGATTTAATTTGCTAAATTATTTTCTAAGTCGATTCCCTGTGGTCTGCGATGAGCACAGGCTTTAGAGTCACATCAGGTTGAATCACAGCTCCCTGGGCTGGAGAGAGACACTTAGAGGCCCTCAGCAACGATAAGTGTGTGGGGCTACCCACCCACTCATTTAGGAAACTCAAATAAATACAACACCTAGCTGAAAATCGGTTGTGAGGATGGCTCATAATGAATGTTTCCCTGTGGTATCTACTTTAATGCTTTTACTTTTTAACATGAAATTGCAAATTCTATTTAAAGTTTTTTTCTCAAAAATATTTTTTGAGGGGGCCTCTACTTGACCAGTGTTATTGGCACATGTTTGGTTCATTTATGGAATCGTCTTTCCACAAAGGGTCCTTTGTACCAGTGAGACCTCAGCAAGTCAGTGGGTCTCTTTAAACCTTATCCTTAAACTGCAGATAAAAATAATACTCATTTCACTGGAATAAGGGTTAAATCCATTTGCTTGCTTTGCGTACTGCTTGCCATGCAGTAAGTACTCAATAAATGATAGCTGCTGTTATTGTTTTTAAAGAGCTATGGGAGTTTACATTCTCAAATGCCAGCAAAGTATGGCAGTACTCACCGTTAAAAAAATCTTTTGTCGTGTAATAGTTTTTAAAAAACAGATTCTCAATCTTGCTTAATTTGCCTTTCTTTGCTTACTAATGAGGTTGAAACTTTTTCATATGTTAATTAATCGGTTATATTCCCATTTAGAATTGCCGAAACTCCTTTTCCAAGTGTTAGTTAATTGTTTATATTTCCATTTAGAATTGTGTGTTCTACGGGTTCAAACCTCAGTTCTTCAATTTACTTGCACTGTTTAGGCCTTTGGCAGTGAGCAATGGAACACCCAGTTTCCATAGGACTAAATATTAAGGAAATGTACTATCTCCCAAAAGAGGAAGTCCCTAAATAGAGCTGCATGGGGGAAGGGATGAGTATGATTAGGGCTCAGACCTTTTTCCCTGAGATGGTGTGGCTCTGCCCCACCCACTTGATCATGAGATCATGCACTTGCAAACATTCAGTTAAAAAAAAAAAAAAAAGCATGCTATAAGGTGGACATTTCTAGTTGACCCAGGTAGAAACAGAGGGTCAGAGATGTGTAGAGGCATGCCTAGTCACTTATCTACTGAGGCACCTTATATTGTTGCCTATGAGACAGCTATTTCTTCCTAGCCCCACCTCAGCCAGGTTCATAATCAAATTCTGATTTCCTTCAGATAGCCACTCCTCCATCCTCCATCACCGTGTATTCAGGTGAAGACTTCCATGTATCACACTTACACACAACAGCATCCAGAAACAAAAAAAGGCACTGTCTGTTTATAAGGGCAAAAAATTATTTTCCAAAGCCCCTGAGATGATTTCTCCCTCTCTTGTTAGCCAGAATTTGCCATATATCCACTCCTAATCACTGGAACCACACCTTCCATTCCACACTGAGACCATTCAGAACCCACCTCCTGGTCTGGGGAGGGGCCAGCCTCCCTTGAACACAGGGAAAAAGTTCCTGCAGGGAATCAGGGTTCAATTATGAACCTGGCTGCGGTGGGGCTAGGAAGAAACAGTTATTTCCTAGGAAAAAACAAAAGATGTTCCATTAGGTGAATTACTATGCACACCCCTATATAACTCTGACCCTGAGTGTCTACCTGGGTTCACTGGACACATCCACCTTGAAGTGTTTTTATAACTGAATGTTTGCAAAGTATCCAGCACAGACCTGGCCTGGGGTAGATGTTTAGAAATTATGTTTCTGCTGATTTCAATTCATATGCATGAGCATTTTACATAATGAGCTGTTTTTCATATTGATGCAAAAGTTATTCTAAGTTTATTGAGAATGTTTTAATTGAGGAACTAAAACACTTATAGAAATTTATAATGTTTGTGTGGTCAATTGCACTATTTTTTTTCTTTTTTACATTTCTTCCAACACTTTCAAGTTTAGAAACTACCCCCGATCCTTTTTTACTTCCTCTCACAACTACTACAAAGGCATATATTTTTTCATCTTGGTATTTTATAATTTGATTTGTTATGTTCTCTTTACTCCATACTGGATTTGGTACGATGTTAACTATAAAATGAGGATCTATTCTGATTTCTTTCCTAAACATGTATTCAATTGTTTCAGTATCATTTACTAAATAATGATTTAACTTATAGATTTTGATGCCTTCTTTATGACAGATTATATTCTCACAACATCTCTCCTCATGAAAACCAGAGGAGTAGGGAGAAAGCACCTCACCCACACCCTCCTACACACACTGCAACCAAATCTATCAATTTAATAATTGACAGTTGTATAAAATTTAGTCTTTTCACCTGGTCAACTATTCTTCATTTTCTCAAATCTTCCTTTAGCACATTCAGTAGATTTTCTGTAGTTTTGAGCCAAGCTTTGGTATTACCTGGACTGTGAACAACCTAACTGGGAGAAACATCCAACATCCTGCAGAAACCCCATGACCAGCCACTGTGTGCCACTTCGCCACTTTGACACTAGCACCAGAATTTGAGAACTCCTTCAAACTACAGAAAATCAACTGAATGCACGAAAAGAAGTCCTCACAATGCTGAGTCAGATTATTATAGTTATAGTAATTCTTCCCAACACTTGTAATTTGTAGCTCTTAGAACAGCATACTGAAGTTTCCATGTGGCTGCCCCATGATTTTGTCCATGACAACTTCCTTATTTTTTTAGCAATAAATATAGTACAAATTTGCACACCTTTTTTCATGTTCACTTACCCTATCATTAGTACACTATGCAGCAGAGACTCTATTTTTACAGCTATTTCTGTTCCCAATATTCTTCAACTCCAGCCAAACAGGATTATTTGTTAATCCTTAAACACACTGTGTACTTTCTCGCCTCCATTCCTTTTTCTATGCCATTTCCTGAAGCTGACAAACACTATGCCACATCCTCTCTCCTCATCTTCTGTCCAAATCCAAACCAACGATGTTTGACATACTGGAAATAACCTAATGGTTAGATAAAGAGATTTAAATTCAATAGAATATTATACAATAACCAAAAATGAACAAGAGGGAAAAGAGGAGGAGAAATGTTTACTAAAATATGCATAAACAAATTCTATGAGTAACGTGATTATAAATAGGTATGTTGGTCAGGCTTTGATCAGCATGACATAAGGGCTACAGGAATTAGGGTAGCCATGTCAGGGCCTAGATCCTGAGACTTATCTTTGCTAAAACTAACTCTCTGTCTCTCATATCTCCTCTTCCATTTCTCATTGTTACTTTTTTCTACTTTACATAAGTCTCTTCCATCACAGACAGACTTTCTCCTTAGAGATTAAGGGAGGATTATGGCAGATAATGGCTACCAGGATTCACAACTCTTTGAGCCAGTCCTAAATTTTAAAAATCCCCAGGAAGACTCTGACAGGTCAGAATTGACACACAGCCCTACCTTAGACCAATCACCATACTCATAGGAATGGCTACCAGGAGTGGTCAGATCTAGAACAAGAGACCTTTCCTGTCATCAGGGATGAGGGTACCATGATTGACAGGCTCATCAGAATCACCTGTTGGAGTGGAGAAGCAGTAGCTTCCCAAAGGAAATGTGTGTGTGTTGGAGTGGAAAGAGGGGAGCAGAAGATAAGAGGAGAAGCAGCCAAGGTGCTGAGCAGACAAGAAAAACAACAGTTGCATTCTACAAATTGGCACGCAAGGCCATCTGTGAATTACCCCTGCCACTGCTACAGCCTCCTTTTTCATCACTCTGTCCTCTCATCCTGTGTTAGGGATATTCTGAACTAATTAGAGTTCTGCAACTTCTGGGCTCCACCTTTGCACATGTTGTTCCTTCTTTCTCTAAGCCTTCCTAGTCTTTCTGCCTCTACCTCGCTAATTCCAACTCATACTTCGGCTCATATTGCAGCTATCACCTGCTCTAAGAAGCCTACAAGGATTCTATACTTGCCCCCACTCAGAGTTTTAGAATCCCACATATGCTTATAGTGCTTGAAGCTTACCTCAAGCACAGCTCATACCATGTCATATTGTGATACACTCCAGCTAGTTTAAGCAGAACAGGACTATTACAGGATCCAAGTTAGCTTACAGAATTTCTGGGAAGCTAGGGAGCCAAGCTTGTGTATTACTCAGACTGTGAGCAACCTAGCCAGGAGAAACATCCATAATCATGCAGAAACCCCATGGCCAGCCACTGCCTGCCACTTAGCCACTTCAGCACTCCACCAGAATTTGAGAACTCCTGCAATCACTGTCCCTAGAGAACTGAGCACCTCTACTGCCCTTCCGGCCACCAGAAGAACCTGTGGCCACCACCTCATAGTAGTTGCTTTCATCTTCCAAATCTCTGCTTGGCAGAAGCTCGGTCATGTGAAGAATCTAGATGCAAGGGAAACTGAGAAATGTAGTCTTTTCCATGATAAACAGAAGGCTGAGTCATTTTGAATGAGCCAATTTCCCAGTCTTCCACCAAACCTTCCACAACAACCAATTTGTTGTTAAGGGCAAATCAATTTATTGTTGTCCTACTGTCTTGGTAAGTAGTTTCATTGTCCGTATAAGACCTTGGTTCCTAGAAATACTTTTAATTTAATATCCATTTTTATCTAGTACTAGTATTGCTAGGCCAGCTTTTTGTTGTTGTTGTTGTCACTAATTTTCTGGTATGCCTTTTTTCATGCCTTTATTTGTAATCTTTCTGTGTTATTTTGTTTGAGGTATATAACTTATAAACAGATATATACCTGCATTTTTGAAAAGCCTATCTAAAAGTCTTATCCTTTAGTAGGTGAGTTTAAATCTGACAATTTGTCTCTGACATTTTATATTGCCCATTTATGAAGTTCTTTTTTCCTCTTTTTTTTTTTGTCTTCTTTTGGATTATCCTAATTCCTTTTCTTTTTCTTCAACAGGTTTGGAAATTACATATTCTAGTTCTAATCATTTAGTGGTTTTAACAGACTTAGGTTTATATATTTTTAACAAAGTCAATAGTTAATCCATATATCTAGCTTCTTCCTGCACAAGACAGAGCAATGTGACTTCCCTCCTGACTCATCATTTTCCCCCAATGCTCATGTAATTATTGTCTAGATTTTGGTTTAAAATGTTTTTCTCTGTGCTAGAAAAAAATCACACAGAAGACACCCTTCTGTATGACCACTCCATCATCTTGATCTGGATATTACAATAGCCTCTTTATCTCTTCCTTTCTCTGAATTCTTCCTGGCTTCATAGCCTTTCACCCCCATTCTTGAGTGCCCATATCATTTCTTCCACAACTTACAAAGACCCCTAGTTCCCACACTCCTTGCCTTGCCACTTCATCACCCTGCAAACCTTCAGTTTGGGAGAGGTGCCCTCATGTATCAAGAACAAGAAAGCACTGAAGATTCTCAAGCCTTCTAACCTACTCCTGCCTTCTCTGTTTTAGCACGTGATCCTGCTTCCTACTTTGGAGGAAATAGAAACCATCAAGTAAGAACTCAACATTTTCCACTTCCTCCACCATACATTTATCTGTATCCCCACCCATATTTCCCCCTCAGTCTCACATGAAGGAATGACCTTCCTCCACTCCTAGGCTAGCTTGAGGACACAGTCCGAAATTACTACTCCTGTCTGCCATATTTTCAATTCTCCTTTATTGTACCCCAGACAATACTAGCTAAATCAATACTTTGCTTGTAGTGAACATTTGATAAACATTTATTACATTAAATAAATATAAATAAATGAATAAATTTGTCAGGTAAGACATTTACAAAATAGTCATAATAGCTACATTTTCATCTGAGATATTGTTAAGAATATGGAGATATTGTAAACACTCAGCAGTGTTACTTTTTACAAATATTTGAAGATCATATCAATTTATGGAACAAATATCTGAGTCTTACAAGTGTCTTATTCTGCGTCCTGGGAAAAGAGAGTGAATAAGACAGACGAAGACTCCACTCTCATGAGGCTGACATTCTAGAGCAAGAAAGCAGGAAATAAATAAGTAATCAAATAAGATCATTTCAAATGGTGGAAGGAGTGATGAAGAAATTAAAAGAGGATAATGGTTAGAGAGTGGCATGTGTAAGGGAAAATCAGAAGGCCAGACCTGTGCAGCAAAAGCATAAAGAACAAGGAGGAATAAAGTGTGAGATGAGAAAAGGAAGGCAGTCGCCAGACCATGATTTAATTTATAGAGTCAATTGTAAGTGCATTGGGATGCCACTGACTTTTTATAACTGAAGAAAAACATTCATTAATTATAGTGTGCACAAAAAGTGTACAACTTGATCACACAATCACACACACACACACACACACACACTGCTCATGAAACAACTATCCAGCCCAGTTCAAGATATAGAACAGTTCCAAAGCTCAGAAGATTCCCTCATGCCACTTCTCAATCTAACCACCCTGTCCCCAGTCCCTAGCAAAGGTAAAGTCCAGTAATCAATAATTGGCCTTCTGTCAAGGCAGATTAGTTTTGCCTATTCTTGAACATAAATAAATAGAATCATACAGTACAGACTTTTGTACGTGTTCACTTGCTTAATCCAGGAGATTCATCCATGTTATGGGATGTGCCAGTAGTTCATTCTTTTCTATTACTTGTTTTATTTTGTTATGTGAATATACAACCATTTATCTGTTGTACTGTTAGTAGACATTTAGGTTGTTGCCAATGTTTGTCTATTATAAATAAAGCTAGTGTAAATAGTGTTGAAACTTTTGATGGACATAGGCACTCATTTATTCTGGTATATACCTAGGAGTAGAATTGCATATATTTAGCTTTATTAGATATAGCCAAACAATTTTCCAAATGTATCATATATTCCTTTTTACTAGCAGTGCATGAAAGTTCTAGTTTCTTTACATCCTCAACAGTATTTGGTATTGTCAGTCTTTTTAATTCTTAAAATTTTAGCTATTTTGGTGTGTGCATAGTACAGGTTGAGCATCCCTAATCCAAACATTTAAAATCCAAAATGCCCCAAAATCCAAAACTTTTTGAGCACTGACATGACACCACAAGTGGAAAACACTGCAGAAAAATCACCTATAGATGACATGGTAAAAATCTATGATGGGCTTATTGAAGGACTAGAGTAGTGTGCATTCCTAACAGAGTAAGAATTCATGGCGATGTATAAAATCAGACTTCTAACGCAAAAACCATAGTTAGTGAGGCAGATGACTCTGGGGGAAATATTTTTAAAGGCCATCCAGCAGAAAGCCTCCTCATCCATAGAGGACCCACTTGCTGGTCCCTCAAGTGCTTCTGATGTTTCTTCTCACCTTTAAAAAAAGTGTATATAGTAACCTTTTAAACAGAACACAGCATCATCGGTAGAGACTGAAAGCCTGCCATTGTTTGTTGCTGCTACTGTTTAACAGCTAATACAGGTATTCTGTTGATGCTACTGTTCTGCTTAGTTTCTGTAAACCACATTATTTTTTCACTGTATTAATATTATGTCATATTTTTTACAGTTAAGTGATTATGTGTAAATAAATGTTAGAAAATGATTACTTATTGTTAGCATATAAATTCAGAGTCAGGAATGTTGGTGATGCCATGCAACCACAGATTGTCCACATGGGTGGCCAAGATAGTGACACTTTTGCTTTTTGATATACACCTTGGCTTTCAATGTACACAAACTTTGTTTCATACATAAAATTGTTTAAAATATTGTAAAGATTTATCATCAGGCTATGTGTGTAAGTTATATGCACAAAATTGTTAAAAATACATATATGAATATTGTGTTTAGGCTTGGCCTCATCACAAAATATCTTATTATGTATATAAAAATATTCCAAAATGAAAAAAGTGTAAAATTCAAAATACTTCTGGTCCCAAGCATTTTGGATAACGGCTACTCAATCTGTAGTATCTCATTGTAGCTTTAAATTTACTTTCCTTGATGATTAATGATGTTGAACACCTTTTAAATATTCTAATCATATATTTGAATTTAGACCATTGATGGTTTAGGCAGAAGTTTGATCTTTTTCATATTTCTAGAGATACCTCTTGTTGCTCCACGGAGAATTGGCTGCAGGGAAATACAGCGGAAGTGGAGGGAACATTTAAAAAACTATTGCAGTAGTCCTTTCAGTAGATGTAAGTGGCTTGGATAAATAGTGGCAAAGGAGTTAGAGAGAAGTGAAAAGATGCAAGATATATTTTGGAGGAAGCCTAGCAAATGTACCTACCCACTGGCCATGGGGGAGAAAAGGAGGAATCAAAGGTGGCCTAAACAGCAGAATGAATGCTGGTACGTTTCCCATGATGTGGAAACCCCAGAGCGGGTCCATTGAATGTTAGGAGGAAAATTATAGGAGATGAAAGAAGAGACTGAATCATACCACAGCAAACTATGCCAACCCCAAAATAAAATTTAAAAAATTCCAGTCACAAACTGTGCTCAAAGAAACATTCTGGGCAGAGAACTGCAATGGACTTTGACTTGCTTCCTGTCTTGCAAATGAACTCTGCAGCACTGTGCAGTATGAGTTTGCCAGCAAAACTTATATGACTTATTTTATCACTAATATCAGGTTTTTTGTTCTTTCCTTCCAAGAATAAATATATCTGTACATAATGAAATGAAAAATCATGAAATTCAAAATTAGATTAGTTTGGAAATTACTGGCATTTTTCTTCTTGTGTAAGGTCACTCTGCCCTTGCAGGCCAGTGCTGGGGAAGTGACACATTTCTTTCTCCATCCCACACTTCTGCTTATTTTCATGCCATAAAAAGCAGATCTTCAACATTTCGAATGCTTAGTGCATGTGGCAAATATTTTTCTCTTCATTTAAGACTTTAAGTTATGTTATGTAAAAAGTAGCATGCCAGACCACTAGTTTACTAGGCCATTTTCATACAAAAAACAAAATTCTGTCTTTGCAGAAATAATAAGCTGATTCTTCAAGTTGCCTGGTATTAGCCTGCCTGCTGCTTTTACGTAGTGCTTTTCAGTTCTCAAACCAGTGATAACTCCGCATAAAGAAAGACCTCATAGTTGTTAACAGCTTACTATAGATAGTCCCTGTGCTAAACATCAATCCTGTGAGGTATGCACTATTATTATCTCCATTGAACATATGAGAAAACTGAGTTCAGTAGCCTGCCCAGGATCACTTGGCTGATAAATAGCAGGGATGAGATCAGAACCCAGGTTTATCTGAATCTAAAACTGAAGCTTTTGATGGTTCCCAAGCTAGGACAGTGTAGGCTGGAAATAAGTGAGTGTGTGCCAAAGCCAGCCCCCATGGATTTGCATCACAGCCCTACCATTTACTGGCCATGTGGCCCTAGGCAGTCTTTTCTGGGGACCATCATGGTACCTATATCATTGGATATTGTAAGAATTAATAAATTAACATATATAAAACACTTAGAACTGTGCCTAGGTTATGCTATGAAAGTGTTAGCTATCACTTAAAAAATAGCTTTATTGAGATATAATTCACATACCATTCAATCCAAACATTTATGGTCTACAATTCAATGGTTTTTAGTATATTGAAAGAATTGTACAATCAGGCCAGGTGCGGTGGCTCATGCCTGTAATCCCAGCACTTTGGGAGGCTGAGGAGGGCAGATCACGAGGTCAAGAGATCGAGACCATCCTGGCCAACATGGTGAAACCCCATCTCTACTAAACACGCACACAAAAAATTAGCTGGGCGTGGTGGCACATGCCTGTAATCCCAGCTACTCAGGAGGCAGAGGCAGGAGAATTGCTTGAACCCGGGAGGCAGAGGTTGCAGTGAGCCGAGATGGTGCCACTGCACTCTAGCCTGGTGACAGAGCGAGACTCCATCTCAAAAAAAAAAAAAGAAAAGAAAAAAGAAAGAATTGTACAGTCATCACCACAATCAACTTTAGAACAAAAAGAAACCCAGTACCCATTAATAATCACTCCCTCTCCCATCCCACCTCCAGCCATAGGCAACCACTAATCTACTTTGTGTCTCTATAGATTTATAGATTTATAAGAATCTATAGAATATAGATTGCTTATTCTGGACATTTCATATAAATGAAATCACGTATGTGTCCTTTTGTTTCTGGCTTCTTTCACTAGCATAGCATTTCAAAGTTAATTCATATTGTAGCACATATCAATACTTCATTTCTTTTTATTGCCCAATAATATTGCATTGTGTAGATATACCTCATTTTATTTATCAGTTCATGGACATTTCATTTGTTTCCACTTTTGGCTATTGTGAATAACGATGCTATGAACACTTGTATACAAATTTTTATGTGGACCTATGTTTTTATTTTTCTTGGGCATATATCTGGGAGTGGAACTACAGCTATTGCTTGTCACTGCTTCTGTCTTTGTATATGTGAATATGCAGATGTAATTCTCTCATATAAACACAAGCCTTGGGGTTTTTACTCTAAATGACCTAATGTGGTAAGTATCCTTCCTGTTTCATATCACAAATGAAGAAACTGAGACTGGGAGATGTGCCTTACTGTTTCTTGATCTGCAGCTTTGCCCAGGCTATATCCCCTTTTGAGCTTGCCCCCCGACTCTTCCCCTTGTCAATCCTTTAGGTTTGAGCTAAGGCCTTACTTCTTGCCAGGAAGCCTTGCTTAGACCCCCTGGCTGGGGGAGGTACCTTGCTCTGTGCCTCCACGATGTCCTAAGGGTTGCTTTACCATCAGCTTTGTCACATTTTCCTGTACTACCACAACCAACCAGATGATAAGATGCTAGGGAAGGGGCACTGTCTTCCTCAACTCTGTCTTCCATGCTAAGCACAAGGGCTGGCATGCAGTGGTTGTTCAATGGATGTTGATAGAAGTTAAGAAGGAGGAAGGAATCTGGCCCAGATACATGCTTAAAAGTGACATCTCTGGTCTATCAGACTGATAAAATATTTTCTGTCACATCATATGGCCCTAGTTTGAATTGATAAAAAAGAAAAGCCAAGGAATGATTATTTAGATTGGAAAAAGAGTCTTTCCTTTTTTTTTAAATTTTTTTAAATTTACTTATTTATTACTATATTTTAAGTTCTAGGGTACATGTGTACAACGTGCAGGTTTGTTACATATGTACACATGTGCTGTGTTGGTTTGCTGCACCCATTAACTTGTCATTTACATTAGGTTTTTCTCCTAATGCTATCCCTCCCCCCTCCCCCCACCCCACAACAGGCCCCGGTGTGTGATGTTCCCTACCCTTTGTCCACGTGTTCTCATTGTTCAATTCCCACCTATAAGTGAGAACATGTGGTGTTTGATTTTCTGTCCTTGCGATAGTTTGCTCAGAATGATGGTTTCCAGCTTCATCCATGTCCCTAAAAGGACATGAACTCATCCTTTTTTATGGCTGCATAGTATTCTATGGTGTATATGTGCCACATTGTCTTAATCCAGTCTATCATTGATGGACATTTGGGTTGGTTCCAAGTCTTTGCTATTGTGAGTAGTGCCACAATAAACATACATGTGCATGTGTCTTTATAGCAGTGTGATTTATAATCCTTTGGGTATATACCCAGTAATGGGATTGCTGGGTCAAATGATATTTCTAGTTCTAGATCCTTGAGGAATCGCCACACTGTCTTCCACAATGGTTGAACTAGTTTACACTCCCACCAACAGTGTAAAAGTGTTCCTATTTCTCCACATCCTCTCCAGCACCTGTTGTTTCCTGACTTTAATGATCGCCATTCCAACTGGTGTGAGATGGTATCTCATTGTGGTTTTGATTTGCATTTCTCTGATGACCAGTGATTATGAGCATTTTTTCATGTGTCTGTTGGCTGCACAAATGTCTTCTTTTGAGAAGTGTCTGTTCATATCCTTTGCCCACTTTTTGATGGGGTTGTTTGATTTTTTCTTGTAAATTTGTTTGAGTTCTTTGTAGATTCTGGATATTAGCCCTTTGTCAGATGGGTAGATTGCAAACATTTCTCTCATTCTGATGGTAGTTTCTTTTGCTGTGCAGAAACTGTTTTATTTAATTAGATCCCATTTGTCAATTTTGGCTCTTGTTGCCATTGCTTTTGGTGTTTTAATCAGGAATACTTGCCCATGCCTATGTCCTGAATGGTATTGCCTAGGTTTTCTTCTAGGGTTTCTATGGTTTTAGGTCTAGCATTTAAGTCTTTAATCTATCTTGAATTAATTTTTGTATAAGGTGTAAGGAAGGGATCCAGTTTCAGCTTTCTACATATGGCTAGCCAGTTTTCCCAGCATCATTTATTAAATAGGGAATCCTTTCCCCATTTCTGGTTTTTGTCAGGTTTCTCAAAGATCAGATGGTTGTAGATGTATGGTGTTATTTCTGAGGCCTCTGTTCTGTTCCATTGGTCTATATCTCTTTTAGTACCAGTACCATGCTGTTTTGGTTACTGTAGCTTTATAGTATAGTTTGAAGTCAGGTAACGTGATGCCTCCAGCTTTGCTCCTTTTGCTTAGGATTGTCATGGCAATGTGGGCTCTTTTTTGGTTCCATATGAACTTTAAAGTAGTTTTTTCCAATTCTGTGAAGAAAGTCATTGGTAGCTTGATGGAGATGGCATTGAATCTATAAATTACCTTGAGGAGTATGGCTATTTTCATTATATTGATCCTTCCTATCCATGAGCATGGAATGTTCTTCCATCTGTTTGTGTCCTCTTTTATTTCATTGAGCAGTGGTTTGTAGTTCTCCTTGAAGAGGTCCTTCACATCCCTTGTAAGTTGGATTCCTAGGTATTTTATTCTCTTTGTAGCAATTGCGAATGGGAGTTCACTATGATTTGGCTCTCTGTTTGTCTGTTATTGGTGTATAGGAATGCTTGTGATTTTTGTACATTGATTTTGTACCCTGAGACTTTGCTGAAGTTGCTTATCAGCTTAAGGAGATTTTGGGCTGAGACAATGGGGTTTTCTAAATATACAATCATGTCATCTGCAAAAAGGGACAATTTGACTTCCTTGTTTCCTAATTGAATACCCTTTATTTCCTTCTCTTGTCTGATTGCCCTGGCCAGAACTTCCAACACTATGTTGAATAGGAGTGGTGAGAGAGGGCATCCCTGTCTTGTGCCAGTTTTCAAAGGGAATGCTTCCAGTTTTTGCCCATTCAGTATGATACTGGCTGTGTGTCTGTCATAAATAGCTCTTATTATTTTGAGATATGATCAATCAATGCCTAGTTTATTGAGAGTTTTTAGCATGAAGAACTGTTGAATTTTGTCAAAGGCCTTTTCTGCATCTATTGAGATAATCATGTGATTTTTGTCTTTGGTTCTGTTTATATGCTGGATTACATTTATTGATTTGCGTATGTTGAACCAGCCTTGCATCCCAGGGATGAAGCCAACTTGATCTTGGTGGATAAGCTTTTTGATGTGCTGCTGGATTCGGTTTGCCAGTATTTTATTGAGAGTCTTTGCTTTATTAAACCACTTAGAACAATCTTCTTGAAAATAGTGAGCCCCTGGGAAAGTGTTGCTTGAAAGACAGGGTGTGTGTCACAGTGATACCCAGGATGCTTTTAGGGGTATACAGAGGACAGTTTTAACTTCACAGTCTATTATTTATTTCATATGAATATAGAATATAGCTATATTATATGAATATAGCTAGGATATAAGACCCACAATATCATTTTTAGGAGCAGGCTAAGGTCTTTTTTTTTTTTTTTTTAAATTAAGACTATCTTTTTTTTTTTTTTTAATGGAGTCTTGCTTTGTCACCCAGGCTGGAGTGCAGTGGCACCATCTCGGCTCACTGTGACCTTCGCCTCCTGGGTTCAAGAGATTCTCCCTGCCTCAGCCTCCTGAGTAGCTGGGATTACAGGCGCCTGCCACCATGCCCAGCTAATTTTGTATTTTTAGTAGAGGAAGAGTTTCACCATGTTGCCCAGGCTGGTCTCAAACTCCTGACCTCAGGTGATCCACCCTCCTCGACCTCCCAAACTGCTGAGACTATTCAAAATATCTATTAAGTAAATAATGGTCCAGATGAAACACAGATATAGGAAATCTTGTATAGGTGGCATAAAATAATTCAAGTTTTAGAACACCATTTAACATTTAAAATGTGAAAAGTTCTAAGTACAAAGTACACTTTATAAAGCAGTGCATGTCCAGGTTGACTGAGCACACAAATCACCTCAAATCTTGCTACAAAGGAGATTTTGAGTCAGCAGACCTGGAAAGGGCTCTGAGGCACTGTATTTCTAATAAGTACTCAGGGAATACTGATACTGCTGATCCTGGACCACACCTGGTTATAAAGCACAAATGAAAGTATAAAGTAATAACAATAATGCTACCTGCTACCTTTGAGTTCTATGCACTAGGTTCTCTCTCTCTCTCTCTCTCTCTCTCTCTGTATATATATATATATAGGTGTTTTATAGATGTCAAACTCAGCAGTATTCGCAAAAATCCTGCAAGGTAGTTATTAATATCTCCAGTTTACAAATGAAAATTAAAAAATCAGAATAATACTACCTACTACCTTTTAAGTTCTTCCATGCACTAGGTACTCTTCAGGGTGTTTTGTAGATGTCAAACTTAGCAATGTTCACAAAAATCCTGCAAGGTAGTTATTAATATCTCCAGTTTACAAATGAAAATTTAAAAATCAGAAATGGCTTGACTTTTAGACACAACTTTTTTCCCCCACAAAGCAGGATACACAAGCAGCAAGGAAATGATAATATCCTTGTCTTTATTATTGTCATTATTATTGTAAAAGAAATCAAGCTAGAGAGGCCTGAACTACTGCCTTGATTATGGCCAGTGCAAGTTCTCAGCATTTGTTCCATTCACATGTCCTGTCTGTGACCTCAGTGTGAGACAGAAAGTAATCTGGTCTAAGGATCAAAGCCTGAAGTTTTCCCATTTCCCCACATTCAAAACAAAATAGCTCTGGGCAAGGGATGCATTTCTATCCCATGGTTATAATGAAGGAAAAAAAAAAACCTACTAAAGTCCAACTTGGATTAAAAAGCATTCTTAAAACAAGTAAAAATAAACATATACACACATACACATAAACATATATATGTTAATGCACAGAACAGTTTCAGCTGCCTGCGAAAGTTTTGTTGTTGTCTCCAGTTAATACTACTAATTCATTTTCACATGGGTACTGGTGAGTTAAACACTTTACATTTATATGGTTTTTTTTTTTTTTGTAAAGATTCCAACATGCCTAATTAAGAATGAACCCAAGGGAAAAAATAAAATAAAACCAATGATTTCCTTTCAGAGGGTTCCAGGGCCCTTTGTGGTGTGGTAGGGGGAAGGGAAGGGAGTCTTCTATTGCTAGTCACAGGCTACTAAGATGCCTTCCATAAAAGCCTTCATGAGGTAATGTTATGCCCTACCTGGCTAAATAGCAGATTTCAAAAACCTAAGGGCCTGGGCTCAATCTGGCCTGTTCTGTGTGTGTGCGTGTCGTTTTTTTTTTTTTCCCATTGGGAAATGTCCTTATAAATCTGGGCACCTGGTTTTCTGGAAAAATTGGAAGACCTGGAAACAGTGGGCCCAGATTCCTGCAATAGCTCCAGTTACTTGCCGCAAGGAGCAGCTGTCCCTCTTCACTTTCCCAGCAGGCTTCACTCATTTCCATTACCTGCCTGGCCCTGGAGGCTACTGAGTTTGGAATCCCTAGCTTATAAGTAGAGTTTATGAACAGCCAACCTTTGCTCTCCTCATTATCCTAAGAAAAATCTGTCCAAGCAACTATGTGTTGGAACAATGAAAAGCAGTGTCCTTTTAACAAAGTGAAAGCAGCTGGTTCATGCAAGAATTATTCATTGACTTCGTGGAAGCCAATGTGTCCGGATTTTAAATAATCTGTGCTGTTCAGATACGCAAGTGATAAATCCCCAGTGTTCCCCTCCGTGTCGTGCAGCTAGTCGTCAGTTGGTATACTCTTGGCCCAGTTCCTGTGAGGATCGTGTTAAGTGATGGGAGTCTAGAAGTGGCTCAGCGATTATCCTGTCCAGTTTGCTGGTAAGTGGGAGTTGAACTCCCCAGGTCCAAAAAGGTCAACAGAATGAAGGGATGGTATATAGGTATATGGTGGGGGGAGATGATACCCAGGAAACTGAGATACTTTTTTAAAAAGCAGATACTTTCTCATGCTTGATTTAGAGGTGGAGAACATTACAGTCCTCTAATCTGTTATTCATTCAATAAATACTTAGTAAGTACCAACCGTATGCTATGCACTGTGCTAAAAAAGGAACACAACAATGAATGAGACTGAATCCCCTGCCCTGGAGAAGTTCAGTCTGGAGGTTGTTATCCAAATATATGCACCTTGATAGCTACGTGAAAAGTGACTGATGCCACCTTATAGGTGGAGCAAAGACCTGTCCATTGTGTCATATTCCTAATCCCAGAGAGATTCCACAATATTCCCATCAGTTTCATTCATCCTTCTACAAACACAGATATATTTTGCTTTGAAAAAGCAGTAGCAGAGGTGGGTAGAGCAGACCAAAACTGGGGCTGTGCTGAACTGCAAAGGAACTGTCATTACTCAGGTACGGCCAACTCTTAGTAGGCAGGAACGCTGCAAGGTTGCCAGAATGTTGGAGTTTGTGAGGAAAGCCAGAAATTGGATTTTTTAATATGACATCTTCTTTTTTGATAGTGTTTTAAGACATTTTGAAACCCAGTGTAGATTAACAAAAGTGAGTTTTCAGGCAGGTTTAATTAGGGAGTCCCAAGACTATGACCTCTGATTTCAGGAGTCCTCGTGCCTAACCTTTTCATTGTATTTAACATCGCATCTTACCAAGAACTGGAAGCCTGGAATTTGCTTTTTCCAGGAAGTCCCTTTGGGTCTCTCATGTTTTTAAAAATCCAACACATTGAAATACTCAGACTTCCTGTATATTTCTTTCATTTCTCTCTCTCCTCCCGCCTTCCACTGCCTCTCTTTCTCTCTCTCTCTCCCTTTCTCTCATTCTGTTACCTAAAAATAATTATCTTAATTAAAAGAGTGGTAATTTGAACACATTTATCAACAAGTTATTCTTTAAGAGTAACCTTTGAAATATATAAATAATTAAAGCCATCATTTGGTTCTTCTGACATGACTCTTTAACTTTTCATATTCATGTCACTCTGTCTTGGAATCAAAATCCTTCACCAGACACTTGTCCTTTACTGGTCTTGAGCTAAAATGCCCCTGAGTGACTTATCGTTCAATGCTTACAAAGGCTTCATTCTCTATTATTCACAGGTGTTCCATTCACCTTGCCTAGACAGTATAAGGTAATTACATGAATGGTTTTGTTTGTATCTCCCGGTTCTCAGAGCTGCTTTCTTTTTATCTGACTGCAGCTAAAGAGAAATAAGATAGAATTTTGAGAGGGTAAAGCCTCCCTGGCTTTTCTTTTTATTCAGAGAAAATATTTTCATTCTTTAACTATTCACTGCAATTTCTCACCTCATTAGGACCTAATTTATGGACAATAAGTAGAATTAATTTTACTTAGTAGCCCTGGATTTCTGACTTTCCTTAGCAACATCCCAGAAAGTCTTCAGCTTTAATAATGCTTCGTCTTCCTTGCTTTTCTAGAATCATATTCTTTTTTTTTTTTTTTTTTTTTTTTTTTGAGACGGAGTCTTGCTCTGTCGCCCAGGCTGGAGTGCAATGGCGCAATCTCGGCTCACTGCAAGCTCCGCCTCCCGGGTTCACGCCATTCTCCTGCCTCAGCCTCTCCGAGTAGCTGGGACTACAGGCGCCCGCCACCACGCCCGGCTAATTTTTTTTTTTTTTTTTGTATTTTTTTTAGTAGAGACAGGGTTTCACTGTGGTCTCAATCTCCTGACCTCGTGATCCGCCTGACCTCGTGATCCGCCTGACCTCGTGATCCGCCTGCCTCGGCCTCCCAAAGTGCTGGGATTACAAGCGTGAGCCACTGCGCCCGGCCTCTAGAATCATATTCTAAAAATCCAAAGCAAAACAGATAAACCAGTGTCCCTAATACAATATATTCATTTAAAACATTCTAACATCTTGGGATGCTCTGATATTTGGTCTTATTTTTCCAATCTCCTTATATTTGCCATCAAAAGTATATGTGTTGAGCATGGTACTAGCATAAAAGGCACATAGACCAATGGAACAGAATAGAGAACTGATAAATAAGCCCAAATACTTACAGCCAACTGATCTTCGACAAAGCAAACAAAAACATAAACTGGGGAGAGGACACCCTTTTCAACAAATGGTGCTGGGATAATTGGCTAGCCACATGTAGGAGAATGAAACTGGTTCCTCACTCTCACCTCATACAAAAATCAACTCAATGGATTAAGGACTTAAATATAAGATCTAAAAGTATAAAAATTCTAGAAGATAACACTGGAAAAACCCTTCTAGACCTTGGCTTAGCAAGGATTTCATGACCAAGAACCCAAAAGCAAATGTAATAAAAACAAAGATACATAGTTGGGACTTAATTAAACTAAATAGCTTTTGCACAGCAAAAGGAACACTCAACAGAGTAAACGGACAACCCACAGAGTGGGAGAAAATCTTCACAATCTATACATCTGACAAAGGACTAATATCCAGAATCTACAAAGAACTCAAACAAATCAGTAAGAAAACAAAAATCCCATCAAAAAGTGGGCTAAGGACATGAATAGACAATTCTCAAAAGAAGATGTACAAGTGGCCAACAAACATATGAAAAAATGCTCAACATCACTAATGATCAGGGAAATGCAAGTCAAAACCACAGTGTGATTTCACCCCACTCCTGCAAGACAGGCCATAATCAAAAAATAAAAAAAAAAACAGTAGATGTTGGCATGGATGTGGTGATCAGGGAACACTTCTACACTGATGGTGGAAATGTAAACTAGTACAGCCAATATGGAAAGCAATGTAGAGATTCCTTAAAGAACTAAAAGTAGAACTACCATTTGACCCAGCAGTCCCACTACTGGGTATCTACCCAGAGGAAAAGAAGTCATTATACAAAAAAGAGACTTGCACACACATGTTTATAGCATCACAATTCACAATTGCAAAATCATGGAACCAACCCAATGCTCATCAATCAACGAGTGGATAAAGAAACTGTGGCATATATATACGATGGAATACTACTCAGGCATAAAAAGGAATGAATTAACAGCATTTGCAGTGACCTGGATGAGACTGGAGACTATTATTCTAAGTGAAATAACTCAGGAATGGAAAACCAAACATTATATGTTCTCACTGATATGTGGGAGCTAAGCTACGAGGATGCAAAGGCATAAGAATGATACAATGGACTTTGGGGACTTAGGGGGAAGAGTGTGTCGGGGGTGAAGGATAAAAGACTACAAATAGGGCACAGTGTATATTGCTTGAGTGATGGGTGCACCAAAATCTCACAAATCACCACTAAATAACTGATTTATGTAACCTAATACCACCTGTACCCCAATGACTTATGAAATAATAATTTTTTTAAAAAAAGGGAAAAAAGTATATGTGTTGAGTATTGCCAACACTGACTCCTCTGGAAATACCTTGTCCGTCAGGAATTTAAAAGTGATGGTTTTACCATTATGACTTCAAGCTGAGGACTTAGTAGTTAGTAATGCCTAAATGTGATCTAATTTTCTGATAATGAGGAAAGTGACAATTTACAGAGCCCAAGACAATAATAGCAGCTGGCATTTTTTAAGTTGCTTACTACATGCCAGCATTTTTCAAATCACTCTGCCTCTCAGCTCATTTAACTACTGTTATCATCCCATTCTTATAGGTGGCACAGCTGAGGCATGAGGAGGCACTGTAACTTGCTCAAGGTCACAGAGGTGATGGCAGAGCATGTATTTGAATCCAGGCCTCTGGCCCCAGTCTGTAGCCTTAACTAGTTGGCTGCCCTACCTCCTGGAATTGGGATAAAGCAAAGCAGAGATATGGTTAAAGCTGATGTGTTTTTCCCTTACAAGTTTGCCTTGAGAACATTCAGTTCTTTCTTTTGTCCCAAATTCTTCATTTGTAAATTCCAACAGTCTATTTACCAGAATGTTGTGGCAGCTCATTATTTAAATGTGTTCATAGTTCCTTGCAAGAAAGGCTACATAAATATTACAGAACTGTTTTAAAAATATGTGAAATGTGTTCACCTGAATATAAGACAGTTGTATTTCTCACTATAAATAAATAAATGAGTGCTGATTTTCTGAGTCCTATGGACGTGGTTGCACCAGGTCCCTCTTCATGAGCTCACAGTTCAGGCTGCTGAGGCTATGGGGCTGAAGGTCAAACTCTGCCCCAGGTGACAGTCCCCTGAGGCCTCAGGAAAGTGCCTCCAGGGCAGTGGCTAGGCCTCCTCATGCCTTTGCATTCAAACCTTATACAATGCTGAGTGCCATGGGAAAAATATGAATAAGCAGCGAGAAAATGGATAAATTGTGGTTCACTCACACAGCGACCTACTAACTCAGCAAGAAAGAAAGAATGAATTAAATAAATGTACAACATGGATGAATTTCACAAGCATTGATGTTGAAAGAAGCAGGCATAAAATAATACATATTATATAATTTCATTTATATAAAGTTTAAGAACAGAGAAAACCTGGAGTGGTAAGTGGAGCATGTACAGACTAAGAAGGACACCAGAGAAATTTGTGGAGTAGAGAAAATGTTTTGTGTATTGACCTGAGTGTGGTTACATACAGATTCATACATACGTAAATATCATAAGGTTGTATCCTGTTGATTAGTATACATTATGTATATTATACCTCAATACAAAATAAAATGAAATAAAAATTACATGGAAGACTGTCAAGCTGAAATTACCTTGGGATTTGAGGCCAGCACTGAAGGCAAGGACTAGCTCACAATAGGGTTTGAATGCCAAGCTAAGCAGTTTGGACTTCATTTAGGAAGCCCAGGGGTCTAGTGAAGAAATGACAGGATTGATTTCTAGTGTTGAAAGCTCATTCAGCATCGTTCTGTATAGAGGGAGCCCTGCAGCTGGGGCAAGGCAGAAAGCAAGGAGACGAGATTACCCTAAAATTCCTCTTCTGGGAAAAACCTAATTATATTCCTATCAATTTGGTGAGTGCACACTTTCTTTAAATAGAAAATGTTCCCCCCATGAAGTTGGGGCAGGAGAAGGAGGTAGCTACATGTATTCACCTTGCCACACTTGGCACGCTGACAATTTAGAACTGTTTTTCACCACACAGGCTCATAGAGCCTTCATGTTCCCCAGGGCAGGCCTTTCTGGCTTCTTGCCTTTCTCAGCTTCTCACACTTCCCAACCCCCAACCCCTGTCATTGTCACAGTTTTCTTCCTTTCCTCACAGCAATTGCATGGAGGAGGGCAAGGTAGTTACTGCTGGCCATGCTGCCCTAAATAAAATGCAGGGGTCACAAGGTCATTTCCATGGGGATTGTGTACAATTTGCATACTCTCAGTCAGACATGCTGTCAAAATCCAAGCAATTTTCCATATTAAATATTGGTCACTTAAAAATTAACATTATGAAAAATGGAACTGGGCATAGATAATTTTTAGTGTATCTATATCATAACTGCAGGTCTTTTTACTTTTTTATATTTGTTTGGAGCTGTTTCCATTTATTTAATAAACATTTTTAATATAAAACTGCTTAAAGAATATCTAGTTATGCATTTTAAAGACATACACATAGAAGAATGCTGTATCAGTAACGTGGGCTCTTTTCTGTAAGCTACTTCAGGTACACTCTCGTATTTTTCATTAACCCTAAAGTATCCACTTGCAGACCATTAAATGAAGTAGGATATTTAGACTTAAAATCAACACATTTCAGCATATGTAAGTCTCTAATTAAAAAAATGGCCAGGTGCAGTGGCTCATGCCTGTAATCCCAGTGCTTTGGGAGGCTGAGGTGAGAGGATTGCTTGAGCTCAGGAGTGTGAGACCAGCCTGGGCAACATGGCGAGATCTCATCTCTACTAAATATTAAAAAAAAAAAAAAAAAATCAAGCATGCTGGTGGTGCTCACCTGCAGTTCCAGCTACTCAGGAGGCTGAGGTAGGAGGATCGCTTGAGCCTAGAAGATTGAGGCTGCAGTGAAGTACAATTGAGCCACTGCATTCCAGCTTGGGTGACAGAGTGAGACCCTGCCTCAAAAAAAAAAAAAAAGTGTGTGTGTGTGTGTGTGTGTGTGTGTGTGCATGCACTGAGAAAGACAGGATAATGAGAGAACAATGTTGAACTTGATCACATCCGTAAGAAGGAAGAAAGAAAAAACTGATGGTAGGGGGTCAGCTTTGTGCACTAGCCACTAATTGATACTGTACTGTTAATCTAGGGTGACTTGGTCACTGCCTAGATTGATGGAAATGGGAGGAAGGTTGAAAGGCAATTTAGATATATAAGATGGTTTTTTAAAAATGAAATTAATGCAAAAATTAAATGATGAACAAACTATAAAAATTTAAATAACAGGATCTAACCCTGCATTTGCATGACCTTGTCTTATTTGCCTTACCCTAATCCTGGCCCTGGTCCCCACAAAACTTTATTTACAAAAATAGGCAACTGACCTGTGAGCCATGGTTTGCCAATTTGCTTTTTTAAAGCATTGCATTAAAATACAGTCATGAATTGCTTAACGATCGGGATGCATTCTGAGAAATCCATCACTAGGTGATTCTGTCATTGAGCAAACATCATAGAATGTAGTTACACAAACCTAAATGGTATCGCCAACCACACACCCAGGCTATATGGTATAGCCTATTCCTCCTAGGCTACAAACCTATACATTACGTTACTGTACTGAGTACTATAGGCAGTTGTAGCACACGTGTTGTTTATCTACACGTATCACTTAGGCTACACTAAGTTTATTATAAAAGTTTTCTCTCTTCAAGAATACATTGACCTTGGCTAGCTGTAACTTTTCTACTTTATAAACTTTTAATTTTAAAAAACTTTTAGATGTGTTTATAACAACACAGCTTAAAACACAACACATTGTACCGCTGTACAAAAATATTTTCTTTATATCTTTATCTCACAAGCTTTTTTTTCTATTTTTAAAAGTTTTTAAACACTTTTTTTTGTTAAAAACTAAGACACAGACATACTTAGCCTTGGCCTTCACAGAGTTAGGAACATCAATATCACTACGTTCCACCTCCACATCCTACCCTACTGGAAGGTTTTCAGGGGTGATAATACACATTGAGCTGTCATCTCCTATGATAACAATGCCTCCTTCTGGAATACCTCCTGGAGGACCTGCCTGAGGCCACTTTACAGCTAACTGTTTTTTAATAAGTAGAAAGAGTACAAAGAGTACACTCTAAAATAAGGATAAAAAGTATAGTGTAGTAAATATATAAACCAGTAACATGGTCATTTATTATCATTATCAAGTATTATGTACTGAACATGATTTTGTTGCTATACTTTCACATGACTGGTAGTGCAGTGAGTTTGTTTACACCAGCATCACCACAAATACATGAGTAATTTGTTGCACTAGGACATTATGACAGCTACAATGTCCCTAGGTGATAAGAATTTTCAGCTCCACTATAATCTTATGGGGCCACCAACTGATAAAATATATTTAAGGTATCTTTATATTTTACATGTGGTTCATCATTGACCAGGATGTTGTTATGTGGACTTATATTTTTTATCTTGATTACTGAGTATTTTTTGCATTACCTTAAACTGTGTGTCTAAGGTGTGTACTTTACTCACCTCACCCTAATCCTGGCTTTGAGTGGAACTGGTAAATTGTGACTTCCTTTCAGGTTAAATGACAAAGAAGTTTGAATGTAAAACAAAGTTATGCAAAATTTATCATGTAAAACAAAATGAAGTTACACGTGCATTATGTTTATGTAATTCTTCTTACATATAACTGCCTTAGACTCCAGATAGTACAATTTTTATGAGTGAGAGAGAAAACAGACCCCATGGTACCTTCTAGTCCCAGGTGGAGTAGACCTAGGCACAAGAATCTACCAGATCAAAAGCTCTTTCAGCCAATCAGGAGCAAAGGAGCAGTGCCAATAGATCCAGAGCTGACACTAGGGTTTCAGCAATTCCCACATTACTTTATTGTATAGTATCCTCTAAGCTCATATTTTTGTGGTATGTCTAAGATTTGTGTCTCCTGAAGCTTCATGTCAGAGCTACTTGATAGGTCGTAAGCACACATTATGGTTCAAAATCAACTCAGGGTTTCAAAGAAAACCACAGTCTACAGATGAGGTCAGAACTTCTTCAGGGTATAAGTGGTGATTTGTCTCAGTCTCATGATTTTCATGTACTCATTTCCCAAATAACTCCAGTCTCAAAGAGCACATCTGAAATGTTACACTTCTTGCAAGAAAGTACAGTACAGTGATTCCCTGTTCCAGGACATTATATGCTTTAGTGAGTCATTAACAGCATATTTCATTTTCCTACTAAGGTGTCAACTAAACTCATAATCCCTTCTAGGGTCAGCATGATTTCCTTCTAATTGATTTAGTACATACTTACAGATTTCCTGATGTCCAGTTCTGGGAACATCACCATCCATGGGGTCATCATGAAAGTGGTCACAGTTGTCTTTAAAATCTGCAAACAGTTCTCAGAACGGTTAATGTGATGTTTATGCACATCTACCCCTAGAAAACCAAACTATTAATTTGCTTGTGTGGGAACACTTTGGGCTCATCTGTACAGTCATTTATTTTGGGGCAAGTTCATTCCTTGCCATGAGAATTTTAACTATTTATATTATAGCTTTTGGACTTAGTTGTTGTCAGTTGGGATAATTGTATCCAGTAAAGCTTTTTTCCTTCTCCCCTTTTTTTTTTTAAAAAAAGTTTTCTTTTGTTATTATTGTTGTTGACTTTGAACATATGGTAAGGTTTTTTCTCTTTATATTTTACCAGCTAACTTATTTGATATATTACAAATAAGTAACACATAGTACACAGTAATTTACTAAAGAAGATAAAGTTAAGTCACAATGAGTTTCCTGGAGACAAAGAACACCCCTTTCTTTTCTCTCAGGTCATTTGGGATATAAAATTCGAACAAACCTAAGAACATGTTGGTATGTATCTTTGTGCTTTGGTTGCCAAGTACAAGAGGTGAAACATGTCTCAATAAATATCTTTGGGGGTACACACTCGTGCTGGACAACCCGAAAAGAAAAACTGGTGCTGGAAAGAACAGAGTGCTCCCTTCAGTAATTTAAAAGCTTCTTTTCCTGATTGTGGCTGCCCATACATGCTGGGTAGTTCAGTTGGCAGGATCATTAAGTACTAAATGCTCCACCGGAGAGAACAAGCCCAACGTGCTCCAGGAGTGCAACAGTGGGAATGCTCAGTGCAGACCTGAGAAGAGAGAGTCCAGAGGTCAGCCCAGAAGAGCCAACCACATTCCGGCAGGATGGGGAGCAGTCTGGCTAGCAGGGCCTCCCAGAAGTTAAGGGACACCAGGGCCACTTCCATTTTTTTAAGGGTCCTGGTATATTAAAAAATAAAAGCTGAAGAGGGTGTTTAGATTGTGGTATATTTTGGGTGTTTACAACAATTACAATTACAAGTTGAATATATTTATATCCCACTGATATATTTCCAGGGTTGTTCCACCTCATTGGAGATCACAACCAAAGTCCACATTTGAGGCTACCAGTGAATGGTAGGCCCCAGCTAAACACCTTCCTGGCTGCCACTGCCACACAGTTCACCACCAGTTTGGATCAAACAGTCCAACTGGCAAGGTACATGCTGTCCTTAGAGTTTCTTTCTTACCCTGTAACCTGGAAGGCCCGTGCCCCAAGCAGGCCCTTAATAAGTACATGTTGAATAAATGAATAGACCAGTTTTGAAACATCAGCAAGACCGTTCTCATCTTGTTCTGTTCCAAAAATGCTTCCCCTTCCCAAGTTGACTCCCCTCAACCATGTATCCTACTCACCTTTGAAGTTCTAGCCAAGCACCATGTTTTCTGTGAAGTCTGTCTACTGCTGTTACTATATCTACTTTACTCTATATGCTCAAAAGTCTTCCTGCGTTTACAGTTAGAACCATGTATAATAGTTTGGCACCCCCACTCCCACCCCAGCCTAGAGAATTCAAGCTCTTTACAGCCAAGGACTATGTCTTACTCTTCTTTTGGATCTATAGTGTAAGGCCTAAAGTTTTCTGTGCCGCCTTGACATCTTTGAGCTTCCTGGAGCCCCCAAAGACTAACTGTGAGTTCTGCTTTTGCCAGATATGCCCTCCCCAGTCGAAAAGACTCCTCACCTGGCTAGTTTCCCTATTAGCTAAATGAGCTGCACGCTACCTGATCTTCAACCTAAAAGGTTCTACTTCCCTGCCAGCCTGTGAAATTATTCAAATAAGCCAGTCATCCTCCAGAGGGAACCAGGGGTCACCCCAGCCTGTGTTGCTACAAAACTTGCCTCCCATAGGCCATGCTTGTCCACTCTACTCCTGAGTGCAACCCCAAGTGACCTTGCATGGTGTCCTGTGCCCTTCCCTAGGCTGTGAGCTTATGTGAGTCATAAACTGCCATCAATCTCATCTGTCCAGTGTTGGGTGCTGGGTGTTCCACCACCTCATATTATTTAGGGTGGGGAATTCCTCTTTCAATAATGGAGTGAATAGAAGGTGATCAGAACAGTATCCCACACAGAGGTGTCACTCAATAAATTTGTGCTGATTGCATCATCTTCATTTGATGAAGTTCCTAGCCAAGTAGAAGACTGGAAATTAATTAAATATTTGCTGTAGATGACTACAGATTTTTCTACAAATAATCCATTTGAAACATATAGCAACAGCTTCTATTTGCATAATTATGCTTCAAGCAATCTTTTTCTTTACTGCTCACCGTACTGTTAACCAATAAAAGCAAAATTGCCTAAGAGCAAATCTGTACTTAATTTCTGTATTACTGACCTGACATTTACATTGCAATTCTTAATAACTAATCGAGGTAAATTGTAACTGTGTCCAATCATGGAAATAAGATTCCAGTATCAGTCAACATTGGGTATAATCAAGAGACTAAAAACAACTGAAAGTGCATTAGAACTCAGACTTTCCCCCCACAATGACCTACTTAATGTACTTCATTGTCTCCCTTTATCTCACTTCTTTGTAAGCAAAATGGTAACACTTGGAGGCACTGAAAGAGAGACTTGTCCTAGAATCTGCAATTAGTTTTCTTATTAGTGTTTCAGGGAGAGTTTCATTCGCATTACTGTTATTTTATCACTTGGTTTCCAAGGTCCAAGAGGAAAAAAAAAAAAAAGCCACGTACTTTCCCCTCTGGGAGCTCCTGCTTTTTATCTTAAAGCAGTGGGGGTGGGGGGAAACGTACACCAGCAAGCAGTTCTCCTGTCCAGTTTCCAAGTCACACTCATTAGTAACGGGCCTCAGCCCCTCCCAGCACCCCGCCACTTCTCTCCTCTGCTGAGGGCTGGAGAAGGTGGGGACTGGGGCTCTGAGAGGGACCAGGGGATCAGGAAAGCTCAGATCCACGCCTTACCGCTCCTTGACCACAGTGGAATGTGATGACTAGCTTTTTTCAGCCTGGGCTCTGCATGACAAAAGTTAGTGGAAAACGGTCATCAAACATTTCCAGCAAGCTTCAGACTTCTCCAAAGGACAGGGCCCTTCTCCGAAAGACAGCCTGGCGCCTGGATTAGGCAGCCCCTAGCCTAGCCTCCCTGCTGCTCCTTTTCCCGGAGTGGTCGGTACACAGGACGTGCCGAACGTGCGATTATTACAAGGCTATTACCAGAAGCAAGGGGATGTGCTCAGGGTGAGGCGCAGGCAAGGAAAAGGCATTTCCAAACAACCCAAACAGCTTGCTACTGGGGACAAACCATTTCACCAGGGCGGTGGGGAGGCAGCCGGCCGGCTGGCCGGCCGACCCGGGGTGCGTGTGCCCATTAGCTGTGCGGGCTCAGTGTGCAGACGCTCTGGCTGCGCACCGCGCGTGCTTAAGTTCCAAAGCGCTGCTCTCCACAGCGGCTGGAAAAGGTGGAAGAAAGAACAAAATAAAACGAACTTTCCCCACACATCGCTAAAGGGAGGGGTCAGGCAGGGGGCCAAGCTCTGAAGAAAAGCTCTAAGAGATCTGTAGTGAATGGAGGAGAGGCCCAGGGCAGAGGCTGGTGCTGTATTTATGTCCAAAATTTGCCCGCTTTCCTGCTGTTTGCTGCTGACTTGATTGGCCAGAAACAGTCCCCACATTTTACCCCTGGATATGGAGACCTTTCTCAGTACTCCACACACATATTATCCAGATTTATTTAAATAAGAAAAAAAGCAGAGGGAAAAATATTTTTCATAAATATCTAGTACTAATAGTTTCATGTGTAAACTGCCAGTAACTGCATATATACATATATGTATATGTTTTTAAACCAGAACATACCATAGTTGTGTAATCTATTTTAAAAATAATTTTATTGTGGTAGAAAACTCATACTTTAAATTTACCATCCTAACCATTTTTCAGTGTATAGTTCAGGAGGGCTAAACATATTTACATTGTTGTGCAACAGATCTCTAGGACTTTTCCGTCTTGCAAAAGTGAAACCCCATTAAACGCTAATTCGCTCTCCACTCTGCTTTAGTAACTGCCTTTCAACTTTCTGTTTAATTTTGACTATTTTAGACTGTATATCTGAGTGGAATCATGCAGTATTTGTACTTTTGTGACTGTTTAGCATAATGTCCTCAAGGTTCATCCGTGTTGTAGCATGTGACAGAATTTCCTTCTCTCTTAAGGCAGCGTAATATTCCATTAGATGTATATACTATTTACATTTTCTTCATCCATTCATCTGTTGGTAGGCATTTGGGTTGCTTTCACCACTTGGCTATTTTGAATAATGCTGTGATAAACCTGGGTGTGCAAATATCTCCTCAAAGTCCTGCTTTGAATTCTTTTGGATATATACCCAGAAGTGAGATTGCTGGATCATATGGAAATTCTATTTTTAATTTTTTGAGGAACTTCCATACCGTTTTTATAGTGGTTGAACCATTTTACATTCCCACCAACAGTGTTCAAGGATTCCAATTTCTCTGTATTCTTGCCAACATTTGTTATTTTCTGTTTTTCGGATATTGGCCATCCAAATAGGTATGAGGTGATATGTAATTATGGTTTTGATTTATCTTTCTCTTATGATTAGTGATGTTGTGCATTCTTTTCATATGTTTGTTAGCCACTCGTACATCGTCTTTGGAGGATTATCCAAGTCTTTTGCTCATTTTAAAAATCAGTTTATTTGTGGTTTTGTTATTGAGTTATAGAAGTTCCTTATATATTCCGGATATTAACTCCTTATTAGGTATATAATTTGCAAATATCTTCTCCCATTCCACAGGTTGCCTTTTCACTCTGTTGATTGTTTCCTTTGATGTGCAGAAGTTTTCAGGTTTGATGTAGTCCCACTTGTCTACTTTTGCTTTTGTTGCCTGTGCTTTAGGTGTCATAGCCGTGAAATCATTGCCAAATTCAATATTCTGAAGCATTTCCCTTATGTTTTCTTCTAGGAGTTTCATAGTTTTAGGTGTTAAATTTTGTTCTTTAATCTATTTTGAGTTAATTATTGTATATGGTATAAGGTAAGAATCTAACTTTATTCCTTTGCATGTGGATATACAGTTTTCCCAGCACCACTTGTTGAAGAGACTGTCTTTCCCCAATTGTATCACACTTATCTTTTCATGTTAAGAAATATATTCAACTTCATAGCTTTTAAGGCTGCATAGTATTTCATACAAGCAGATACATCATGATTTACCCAACCAGTCTTCTATTATTCAATAGCATAGATATGTTCAATTGTTTCTGGATCATAAAATAAAATTTCCCTCTCTATGTATTTGGCTTCTAGAGTTGTCACTTTAGCCAGGCTTTTTGAAGTTTCCATATTCTTTCCAGCACTGCTGCTCACGAACTCTCACCTCCACGCCCTTACAAATGCTACTTTTTTACTGCTAAGAATTTTATCATACTCCATACAAATATTATGCAGAAATTCAGTATTCTTTTCATTGTGGTAAGAAAGTGCAGCTGGGAGTTGGGAAATGTGGGTCTTAAACTGAGCTCTAGTGTTGTGGTAAGAAAAGCACAGTGTAACAGGTATGGGCTGAATTGTGTCACAACAAAGTTCATAAATTGAATCCCTAACTCCTAGTGCCTCACAATGTGACAATATTTGGAGATAAAGCCTTTAAAAAGGGATTAAGTTAAAATGAAGTCATTGGGGTGGGCCCGAATTCAATCTTACTGGTATCCTTATAAGAAGACGAAATTTGGACACACAGAAAAAGTCCGGGGTCTTGTGCACAGAGAGGAGAAACCATGTGAAAACATAGCCAGAAGTTTGCTATCTGCAAGCTAAGGCGAGAGGCCTCAAAAGAAACCAAACCTGCTGCACCTTGATCTTGGACTTCTAGTCTCCAGAACTGTCAGAAAATACAGTTTTTCTGTCTAAGCCACCCAGTTTGTGGTGCTTTGTAAAAGTAGCCCTGGCAAATTAATACAGCAATGCTTGAGTAAATTACTTGAATCTGTGAGCTTCAGTTTCTTTCAAACAAACTAGAGGATGAGATTATGAGACCTGGACTATTCTTAAACCTTAAATATGTGATTTATTTTAATGGGGTTGCACTAAAGAGAACACTAGCACACATAACCAAAAGTACAGAGAAAGGACAGACTTCAGGGTTGATTCTGTGGATTAATCTTTCAAAGGCCCAGGTGTTTGTTTGTTTGTTTGCCTCTTTGCTCCGCACACCACAGTGTGGACTTTTTCCTAAGTCTAGGTATCTTTACGATGCCGAGATAGATGACTGCCAGCAGCAATAAGGGCAAAATCCTTTCTTATTTACATCTAAAAGAGGCCAGCACACTTCTACTCATATTTCATGAGTCCGAATGGCTTAAACATGTCCATTCCCAACTCACCCACTCATTTAGAATTAAAGGTACTGTGAAAGGCTTGGAGCAATAATCTGGCTGGAAAGGACATAGAGAGGCAATAGTCACGTCCACTAACACTAGGAATAAATCATTTAATTTCTGGTTAGCTGTGATTTCTATGTAATCATCATGCATACTCAGGAAAGTGAGATCATAATCTACAAATACATTTCAAACATAACATTTTATGAATACTAACCTTAACAGTTAATATATTAAGTATATTTTGTAGAGATATTTAACTAAATATTTAATAATTTTTGATATCATTGTTTCCTTTGTGCAGTTAGAAACCAATATATTATTTTCAGGTCTTAAATATTCAGGCCTTGAAAAGCTCTTAGACTTTAGGCATTGTGTGCAACGAATGAAAAGGCCCTAGAGGCAAGACTGAAATATGATGATAATTAAGAAAATCCAAAATGTGATAAACTATTTTGTTCTTTGCTAGAAGAAAAACTATGTTTATGGGAGGAACAAAGTCCCTCTGGAAGCTGGGAAAGGAGAAACAAAAATTGTAAAAATTTTGAATGTGTATCCAGCACCATCCACTGAAATAAATTTTGACTAAAAAAATCCAAGAAGTTGTGGGCAGGCACTACTAGAAACCCCTTTTCCTTACTAATATATCCTTGCAGCTATGTGTCCAGCAAAACAAAAACAAAAACAAAAGCCAACAAAAAGAGCAACAAATAACAACAGCAACAATACAACAGGAAAAACAGAAAGAACTGTATTTTTCACTTTTGCAAACCCGGGTATCATTTGACATAATACTAGCCAATGAAATACAAGCAAAAGTCTGCTGAAGATTTCTGGAAATTTTTGCTTTACTATAGATGTCTCCTTTCCTCCTTTTTACTTTCTTTTTCTTCCTCTACCTAAAATGCAGACATATGGCTGGAAGTGGAATAGCCATTCTTTGACTAGAAAGTGACCAGGGCTTACGGTGAAACAGGAAAGGCAGAAAGAGTCTGGAGGTTGATGATGTCGGGAAGCTGCCACTCCAGTCCAGGAGTGCCCACCTCTAGACACATGAGAAAGAGAAATACCTATTTGGTTGAGGTATCTAATGTGGTTTCTGTTGCATGCTGATCTGATTAATGTAACCACATGGAAAAAGTTAAAAAAAAAGGTAAAATTAATTTAAATAATACATTTTATTTATCCTATATACATGCCATTTTTACATGTAGTCAATGTAAAAATTATTAACAATGTATTTTACAATTTTTCACTGGAAGTTTTCAAAATATGGTATGTCTTACAGCACCTCTCAGTTAGGACCAGCCACATTTCAAGTGCTCAATAGCCCATGAGTGTGTCTAGTGAGTAATATATTAGATAGTGCAATTTTATAGCCTTAAGTATCATATTCAAAAGCTTTGAACTTTAACTACGGAATATAAACAGAATTATAATTTAATTTCTAAGAAAAATGAATATATTCGAAACATTAACGGCATTGTGTTTATTTCAAATTGTTATGGCTTATAGTTTTTGAAAATGAAAACCAAAAATGTAGTCAATTTCCAAGATGTTAACGCAAAGTCAGGGATATCTGCTGAGTCTTCTTAACCTTAGGTCACTTCTTTCATAATAACATTTTGGGGGTATTGTAAAGAAGAAATAGAAACCAATAAGAAATAAAACTAAATCAGTTACCACAAATAACTATAATCAGCATGTTAAGAAACTGTCTTCTTGATTTTTTTTTTTTTTTTAGACAGAGTCTCGCTGTGTTCCCCAGGCTGGAGTACAGTGGCAGGATCTCGGCTCACTGCAACCTCTGCCTCTCAGGTTCAAGCAATTCTCCTATCTCAGCCTCCCAAGTAGCTGGGATTACGGGCATGCACCGCCACGCCCTGCTAATTTTGTATTTTTAGTAGAGACAGGGTTTCTCCATGTTGGTCAGGCTGGTCTCAAACTCCCGACCTCAGGCGATCTGCCTGCCTTGGCCCCCCAAAGTGCTGGGATTACAGGCGTGAGCCACCGCACCTGGCCCTTGAATTTTTTATGTATCAATACCTTCCCCCTGCCCACCCCCCACCCCCCGAGATGGAGTCTTGCTGTGTCACCCAGGCTGGAGTGCAGTGGCACGATCTCTGCTCCCTGCAACTTTTGCTTCCTGGGTTCAAGCAATTCTTCCTGCCTCAGCCTCCCACGTAGCTGGGATTACAGGTGCCCATCACCACACCCAGCTAATTTTTGTATTTTTTAGTAGAGATGGGGTTTCACCATGTTGGCCAGGCTGGTCTTGAACTCCTCATCTCAGGTGATCCACCCGCCTCGGCCTCCCAAAGTGCTGGGATTACAGGCATAAGCCACCATGCCCAGCCTATCAATACTTTTAAGACAGTTGAGTTTACACATTTTATACTAATTTTTATTTTTAACATTATTTCATAAGCATTTTTTATATCATTAAAATTTTTTTAAAAACATTCTCAATGATTACTTTATACTATGTCTTCATATGAATAAACTATAATTTGTCCATTACTTTAATGCAGATACTTAGGTTGTTCCAAACTTTTATTACCGTAAATAATTTGTTCCACTATCTTCATACATAAAACTATTCTCACAACTTGCTTTATCTTCTTAGGATAGATTCCCAGAGGTGAAATTACTGAGACAAAATGCGTGAACACTTCTTAATCTTCTGATATAGACTTGCCAGACTGCTTCCCAGGAAGATTTGAACCAATTTACACTCACAACAAAATTGTGTGAGCCTTTATATCCCTACATACTGTTACAAGCATTCTGTATTAATCCTTCCTTCCTTCCTTCTTTCTTTCCTTCCTTCCTTCCTTCCTTCCTTCCTTCCTTCCTTCCTTCCTTTCTGCCTCTCTCTCTCTCTTTCTTTCTTTCTTTTGAGACAGGATCTTGCTTTGTCACCCAGGCCAGAGTACAGTGGCATGGATCAAAGCTCATTGCAAACTCCACCTCCCTGGGCTCAAGTGATCCTCTTACCTCAGCCTCTTAACTATCTGGGACTACAGGTGTTGTGCCACTATGACCAGAAAATGTTTTTATTTTTTGTAGAGAAGTGTTCTCACTGTGTTGCCCAGGTTGGTCTGAAACTCCTGGGCTCAAGCAATCCTCTTGCCTTCCAAATGCTGGGATTACAGGTGAGAGCCACTGTGCCTGGCCCTGTATTAACCTTTTAGAAAAGGTAATGGGGTAAGAGAGGAAAGGTGCTAATTTATGAGGAAACTATCTCAGTGTGCTTTAATTTTGATTAGTTGATTACTAGTTAGAATAAACATTGTTTGCTTTTGTTATGTAACAACTGCTGTTTGTCTTATAATTTTTTATGCAGCTTATGTATTAACAAGATGAATACTTCATCATGCTTGTTTTAAACACTTTTCCAGTTTGCTTACCTTTAAATTTTATTTTTTAAAGTCAAGTTTATTGTGGTATACTTTACATACAGGAAAATTCATCCTTTTTAGTATAAAGTTCTATGCATTTTCAAAAAATGTATAAAGTTTGGTAATTAGCATCATGATCAAAATATAGAATACTCCATTACTTCCAAAAATTTTCCCCGTGACCTTTTATAGTCAACCCTTCTCCCACCTCCAGCCCCTGGCAACCACCCATCTGTTTTCTGTCCCTATAGTTTTGCCTTTTCCAGGATGTAATATAAATTGAATCATATAGAATATAGCTTTTTGAGTCTGGCTTCTTTCAATTAGCATAAAGCATTTGAAAAAAAAGCCATGTTATTTGTGTATGTCAGCACTTTGTTCTTTTCTATTGCTGAGTAATATTCTATTGTATGGAATCCCACGTTTTGTTTATGCGTATACTAATTGAAGGACATTTGGGTTATTTCTAGTTTTTGTCAAAAATAAAGCCACTATAAACATTCACGTACAGGCCGGGTGCGGTGGCTCACGCTTGTAATCCCAGCACTTTGGGAGGCTGAGGCGGGCGGATCACAAGGTCAGGAGATCGAGACCACGGTGAAACCCCGTCTCTACTAAAAATACAAAAAATTAGACGGGCGTGGTGGCGGGCGCCTGCAGTCCCAGCTACTCGGAGAGGCTGAGGCAAGAGAATGGTGTGAACCCGGGAGGCGGAGCTTGCAGTGAGCCGAGATTGCGCCACTGCACTCCAGCCTGGGTGACAGAGCGAGACTCGGTCTCAAAAAAAAAAAAAAAAAAAAAAAAACATTCACATACAAGTACTGGAACACAAACTTTTATTTCTCTTGGTAAAAATCTAGTGGGATTACTAGATTGCATGGCAAGTGTATATTTAACTTCACATGAAACTGTCAAACTATTTTAAAAAAAAGAAACTGGTCAAACTATTTTCCAAAATGGTGCTACCATTTTGTATTCCCACCAGGATTGTATGAAAGGTTCAGTTGTTCTACATCTTTGCTGTCTCTTGGTATTGCTGGTGTCATTTTTCATTTTGAGTTTTTAAATTGTCATTTATTTGGATTTTTTAGCTATTCTAATAGATATATAGTGGTATTTCATTATAACTTTAATTTGCATTTCCCTGAGAGTGCAAAAACAAGCAAATAATATCTAATGAAATAAATATCCTAAAGAAATTAACAGTGTTTGTGAATTTAAATTTATTGATCTTTTAATATATTTTTCCACTTGTTTTAGATTAGAAAGTTCTTTCTCAATGAGAAATCAGAAGAAAATTTAGCTATAATTTTAGGGTTTTCAAAAATTATTTGCTCTAAATTATCCACATTTTAATCTATCTGGGTACACATTTATTTAATTAGCTACTTGTATGATGATGGTATCTATATTCATGTTTTTCCCAAAAAAAGGCTGATCAGGTTTTTCTATAATTTTATTGACCAATCTATTCATCTAATTTACTTGTGAAGTTTCACTTATTAAAAAATAGGAGCGGCTTCTAGGCAATCAAGTCAGTTACAGGTATCTATCTATCCATGCATTCAACAATTACGTATTAAGCACTTACTATGTGCCAGGCACAATTCCAGTTTCTGGGACTATAACAGCTAAAGAAGTAAAGCCCCTGATTACTTGGAGCTTATATTCTAGTCAGGACAGACAGATAATAATTAAAGAAATTAGTAATTGTATAATATTTTGTGTGGTGATAAATGCTAAGAAGGAAAGTAAAGAAGGTAAGTGACATGTAATGACAAGCAAGCACCCTTTTGGGCAGGTTGGTCAGACTGACCTTTCTGAGAGAGATTTGAGTAGAAACCTGAATGTATTAAAGTAGCAAGACATGGAGATATCTGGAGAAGAAGCATTCTGGGCAGAGCCACCCCAAAATGTAAAGACTTCATAATAGGAAGGAGGCTGGCATGCAGAGGAAACAGCAAGGAGGCCATTGTGCATGAAGCTAAGCCATGGAGGTGGTGAATAGAGATGAGGTGAGAAGTGAACTCTGAGGGCTCAGATCACATACAGCTGTGCAGACAATTTTTATACTAAATCAGACATAAAGCTACTAGAGTACTGAGCATAAGGTGATGTGATCTGACTGACATTTTTAGATCACCCTGGCTACTGTGTGGATTATTGTTTAATACATTTAATTTAAATAAGAATGAGTCTATTGAAAGAAAAATAATAAGTCAATGATAGTGCAAATGGTACTTGGATACAGTAAAAATGATGAAGGTAGTATGTTAATGCCCAAAGTATGGGAAACAGTGGTTTAACTGGTTACTGCTACTACCCAGGCAACTGCAAATTCCTGCAAGATTCTCTTATGACCAGCCATTTTCCTTAACCTTCTTGATAATTCTAAGAGTTCTTCTACTGATTCCTCAATAGGGATTTGTCACCTTTCTGGTATTCAAGTTTGGTTCCAGGGCTTCACACTTTACAAAGTTATTGCACATTTATTATTACAACAGATCTTGAGGGAACTCATCTCAGAAAAGTCTGAAATCTTGAGGTGAATCAAAGCTCTCCCAGCCTCCATCAGTGATCCAGCTGTGTGCTCTCAGGGCACCAGAGAGAGAAGGCTGCATAATCACAGATAAACTGCCTTGAAGGCACATTCAGGCACAACTTCCTCAATTACAGCACCTGTAGTTTTGGACTGGCATTATCAACAAGCAGTTCAGAGAGTTGTGGTGTGATTCCAGATGTGCCGAGGCAATCTCCACAGTTTCAGGTCATGATTCCATGAACAGAGTTTGAAAAATGCCATGTTACCCAACTGAATGAACCGGGGAAAAGTGTCTATTTGTCTTTGAAGAGTAATCTACACTCATGGTTAAAAAAAAATCCAAACAGCATAAGAGCACACAGTGAAAAGTTTAAAAAGAAGCAGTATGTACACATGGCTATGAATGTCTTAGCATATGCATGGAATGTTTCTGGAAGGATGCATAAGAAATTATTTACTCTGGTTGCCTCTGCAGAGGGAAACCACAGGGGTCTGAAGTGGAAGGAAAATTAAGAATTTACTTTTCACAGATTCTTTGTACTTTCTGAATCATTATTGAATGTTTAATTATGTGCTTATATTAATTTTTCAATTAAAACAAGTTGATAGAAAACAATACAAATATGGCATTCATTCTGTCACTCCCATTAGGGGTTCTTGAAGCTCTCACAGCAGAGGCATTTAGACAGGGTACCTCAATTCTAGCCAGAGCAAAAGACAGTTACCTGAGCCTTAGCTTCCTAGCTGCTGTTGAGCCAGGATGGCCTGGAGCCCCCTCCTAGAAGTAGAACTATAGCCTTACCTTACCTCGAAATAGAACTGTAGAAAGAAAGGGAGAGTTCAGTTTGAATACCAGCTCTGTGACCCATTGTAGGACAGGAGGCAAATTACTTAGCCACTCTGAGCTTTACTTTCTTCATCTGTGAAATGGGGGAAAGAATACCTGTTGTTGATTTTTTAATGACAGAGAGGGCTTTTGTGTATGCAAGGGAGCACTTCCAATTACTTGGGTTTTAATTAATTTACATTATATTAAAGGATTTCATTTTAAAATCTGATGTTTCTTAAGTCATTAAGCACAATATCCAAATATTATCTTTATATTATATTTTAAGCTATTACATATTAGATGATATATTTTCATAAATCAGATGGAATACAAATGGCAGATACAGAAAGCTCAAAGGAGTTCTAGTCCCAGATGACCATGGAGTACCATGCTACTCTTGGACTGACTACGTAAAGATTTAAATGAAAGAAAAATAAAGTTCTATCTTGCTGAAGTTACTGTTTTTCAGGTCTCTATTACTCACATCTAGATTAATCCTGACACATATCTTATTTGTTTCACCTTCCTCAATATCACAACCCTTTATTATGAGCTAGAAGATCTAGCATGCCACATATGATTAGATACATAGACAGAGTCCTTATAAAATCCATAGTTTTAATTGTTGCCACATTAGGGTAAGAGGTTCATGGGCATTTAAATTTTTCTTTTATGACATGTTTCAGATAAATTAGGACTAAATAATAAGGTCAAATTGATTATTTAAAGAATATCCAAAATGTCCCCTTTCAAAATGAAAATAAAATAACATGAATAAGTGATGCCTGCCCCATGCCAGGATCTGTGTGAGATGCGGGCCCCTCTGTGGTGCACGAAGCAAGCCCTGGGCCCTCAGCCAAGGTAACTGGAGTCTTGGGACTAGCTGATTGTGCCTCACCTATGAGCCCTTCTAGCCTTTGGCTCAACCTCCTCCCCATCACATCACACTGTCAGGCTGTCTTTTCTCATCTATTGTTCCTAAAGAACCGTGGCAGAACTATAACAAGAGGTTGGAGATTTTTCTTTCATTTAGCACTTAAAATATTTGAAATTGTATGGGATGACTCAATTCCAGGAAACTTCAAGTATCCTGTGACACTTGTTCAGTGAAGTGTTGAAAAAAGGCCTGCTCTAGGGTCTTATGGAAAGATGTGAGCAAGCCAACTTGTAGGAGGTAAGAACAAAATGTAACTTCAAGAGTGTCTCTTTCATTCCCTTGTGGTTTGCAACATCATCTTCTCTGCCCTACTCCTACAATGTTCTCTTGAGCCAAGCCTCTGTGTGTTGGCATCAGAAAAGCTCTGCATCCCTGCCACTGGCTTTCCCATAGCAACTGGCTAGCACCCTCCTCCAAATTCTATTTATGAAAGTGTGTGTGTCTGTGTGTACTTTAATTATAAACTCCTTTGAAGGGAATACTTATCAAATAATTTTAAAAGCCTTGATATTAAACACTATCTTCTTTAGTTCTTTTATCTACCCTTTAAGGATGGCACTGTGAGGCCCATTTCATATTCAGGAAAACTAAAACTCAGAGGTTAAGAAACTTTCCCAGGGTCCCAAAGCAAGGATGTATTGAAGCTAGGCATTAATCCCAAATTCATATGATTTTCTCTATTACCTCCCTCAGCCATGCCAGAAACAAACTGGGGTATAAATGTCACTTGCTGCCAACAAAATGGAAAGGTCACAGGCTTTGGAATCCAACATACCTGGGTTTAATTTCATTTGGTTATTTCCTAGCTACATGACCTCGGATAATAGACTTAAACTCATTTATCTCATCTATAAAATGGGAATAGTGCCTACTTGATTCAATTGTCAAGAGAATGTAAAAAAGAATTTGACACAGGCTAGATGCTACAGTAGCAATGATGGCTCTTTAAAATTAAATTTTAATCTTCAAGGTAATGGCTGAGAATCTAGCACATGCCAGGCCTAGGAGTTCCACTTGATTTAATTTAATTTATTTATTTATTTATTTTTAGAGACAGTGTCATACTCTGTCACCTAGGCTGGAGTGCCGTGATGTGATTATAGCTCATTGCAGCCTCAACCTCCTAGGCTCAAGCAGTTTTCCCACTTCAGCTTCCCAAGTAGTTGGGACCACAGGCGTATGCTACCATGCTGGGCTAATTTTTCAATTTTTTGTAGAGATTGGGTCTCCCTAGACAGCCTAGGTTGGTCTTGAACTTCTGTACTCAAGTGATCCTCCCACCCTAGCCTCCAAAAGTGCTGGGGTTACAGATGTGAGCCACTGCACCCAGTCTTGATTATTATACTTTTAAAATAGCATAGAGGAAATATAAATTCATTCCTTCTACAAATGTTTATTGAACACCTACTCTAGCCCAGGACTATTTGAGGGACTAGGAATCCTGGAACTTATATTCTAGCAAGGTACTGGTAGGAGAAACAGTAAAGATAACAAATAAGTTAATTATATAGTGTGATAGAAGATGCTAAGTGCCATGGGGCGGAACAAAAGCAAAGGCATGAAGGAACAAGTTGCAGAATTATACAGAGAGGTCATAGCAGGCCTCACTGACAAGGAAAGATTAGAACAAAGCTTTGAAGGAGGGAAGGAGTCAGCCAAGCAGACATTTGAAAGAAGAAAGTAGGTGCATTTACTATTGAAGCTAGTGAAATTTACATTTCAAGGTCCCCAACTTGCAGGGGCCCCTTCAAGGCCTGGAATCTAATTTTGTATTTGTGGTTTCTTAATGAGGATCCATAAAATTGCATATGTTTCAAGATTTATCCCCACAGGAACATATTTTTTGGCAAAAGAACCACTTAGAGCAAAGGCTCTGTGGTAAATGTGCCTGACCTGCTCAAGAAATAGCAAGGAAACCACCATGGCAGGAGCAGAATGAACAAGAGAGGTGAGAGGATCATGGAAGGTCTTGGAGGCCACTTTACGAATTTTGATTTTTATGAGGAGTCATAAGAGCTTGAGGCAGAGTTGCAATATGATCTGACTTACATTTCGAAACATTTCTTTGCCTAGTATATTGGGATCAGACTTAAGAGAGGCCAGGGCAGAGCACAGGAATTGTTGGGGGCCATGGCAGTAATCCAGCAGGGAGAGATGATGGTGGCTTGGACCAGTATGGAGGCAATGACAGTGGTGAGAAGTAGCTGGATTCTGGATATTTTGAAGGTCAAGTCAATAGGACTTCCTGATGGACAGATGTGGGTTGTGAAGACAGATGAGTATTAAAAGTGATGAGACGGCATGAGGTCACCAACAAAGTGAGTCTAAGGAGAAAAGAGGACCGAGTTCTAAGGCAGGAGGCATGCAAACCTTTCAAGAAAAGAGTTTGGAGACATTATCCTTATATGTGATTGAAGTAACTATTTCAGGTAAAGGTATATTGAGATTTAATTCATTCAGTATTATAGCTTTACTATACAGATTGTTTAATTAAACTAAACTAAACTGTAGTGTGTATGAGGCTCAATCTTCCCTCTCCCACTCTGTGAAATTTAACTGAGAAAACGTATTACGTTAGGTCAAGGAATTCGAGTCTACAGACAAGTGCTCTAGTACCAGTTATACTGATAATAGGACTACAGGCCAGTCATTCAAACCGTCTGTTCTCAATTGCCTCATCAGTGAGATGTGAATTGGAACAAATGTTCCTTCTTTTACTGCATTGATGTTCTTCATCTTGAGATAAGTCTGTACCCGATCATTTTGTTTTGTTTTGTTCTTGCTATGGTGTAAGGAAGGTAATTTTGAGCAAAGGCAACTTGAGTGCTTTATTTCTCTCCTTCACACCCATGTTGGTCTGTAAGGGAAGGACACAGACTGAACCAAATGCTTCAAGCAAAACTGAGTCAAAATATAATCCCCTGTCTCCTTGCAGGATTCCTCTGGCAATATACAGCGAAGCTCCTGAAGTTCAATGCAATAAGAAGTGCTTCACTGGTGCGGCAAAGTGGGAATCTTCTACAGGTATTTCATCAGATTTTTGCCATTAAAGAGAGTACAAGGCTGAAGCCAGAGGCAGCAGCTCTTAACTGTGTTGGATCATGAACCCCCTTGAGAGTCTGATGCAACTACTCCTCTATCAGGTCAACAGGAAAAACATCATGACCACCAAATCTTAGAAATGGAACCCTCGTTCTTTTTTTTTTTTTCGAAACGGAGTCTCGCTCTGTAGCCCAGGCTAGAGTGCAGTGGCTCAATCTTGGCTCACTGCAAGCTCCGCCTCCTGGGTTCACTCCATTCTCCTGCCTCAGCCTCCTGAGTAGCTGGGACTACAGACACCTGTCACCACGCCTGGCTAATTTTTTTGTATTTTTAGTAGAGACGAGGTTTCACCGTGTTAGCCAGGATGGTCTCGATCTCCTGACCTCGTGATGTGCCCACCTCGGCCTCCCAAAGTTCTGGGATTACAGGCGTGAGCCACTGTGCCTGGCTGGAACCCTCATTCTTTAATAAATAAGGAGGCTGAAAATAGAGGTTAAGAGACTTGCCCTAGCCCTTGCTGTTAGTAAGTAATGACTGCAAGCCTAAAATCTAGGTCTTGACTCTCAATGTTCTTTCCTTTATATGAAGTTGCTTGGTAAATTTCATATTTCCCCTATTTTTGCTACAAAACTAGTTTCCTTTTTTGGTCAGTGAGTGAGGGGCTATGTTTTGTTCTTAACAGCATTATTGAGATATAACTCACATACCATAAAATTCAACCATTTAAAATGTAGAATTCAGTAGTTTTTAGTGTTTTCAACTTGTACAAACATTGCCACTATCTAATTTTAGAAACTTTTTTCTCCTACACAAGGAAATGCCATACGTATTAGCAGTCATTTCCATTCTTTCTATACCCCAGACCTAATCTACTTTCTGTCTCTGTGGAATTTTTTATTCTGGGGATTTCATATAAATTGAAGCATATAATATGTGGTCTTTTGTGATTGGCTTATTTCATTTAGCATAATGTTTTCAAGGTTCATTCACATTGTAGCATGCATCAGACCTCCTTTTGATTGCCAAATAATTTTCCATTACATAGAATGTTTTGTTAACCTTTTGGTAAACAAATGACAGACCTTTGGGTTTTGTCCACTTTTTGGCTATTATGAATAATGAAGCTATAAACACTTATATACAGGTTCTTCTGTGAACATGTTTTCATTTCTTTTTGTATATGTCTAGGAGAATTGTTGGGTCATGTAATAACTTATGTTTAACATTTTGAGGAATTGCCAAACTGTTTTTCAAGGGGGCCACATCATTTTACATTCCTACCAGCAATGTATACAGGTTCCAATTTCTCCACATCCTTGCCAACAGCTGTTATTTTTTAAATTATTTATCATCATCATCATTATTTTTATTATTATAGCTGTCCTAGTAAGTGTGAAGGGGTGATACATGTAGTTAGTGGCTACCATATTAGACAAAGCAGAGTCAGGGGCTAAAATGAAATTAAAAAGCCACATCATACATTCTACACTAATTTTTTTCAAGCCAACACTTATTGAAATTTTACTATGTGGCAGTTACTATACTAAGCATTATCTTCGATTATCTCATTTAATTCTCACAATATATGATGGAATAAGTACTGTTACTGGCTATAAGGGAAATGGCTGCACTTTAGTCAGGAGTAGGCTGAGGTGGCCTTCAGTCGCACCATGACTCAGTGGGTTTGGAGCACCAGCGCACAACCCTGCACATTATGTCATGTGAGGCACATTAGGTGATCACCCACGTGAGCTTGTGCTTGGCTCAGAGCCACTATTGTCTGTAAAAGGTATAATTACTCTGCTGATGCTGTACCTATGGCTCGCTTGTGCCCAGAGAGAGAGTAAAGCCACGTCAAAACTGTCTATGATTCCTTGAGTGTTTTTCCAGCTACCCACCACTCACCCACTGACTCCCCTCAGACATTAGTTAGAACCTAACAATTGGCATCATGAACAGGATCCTGAGGTGAGTGAGCCTTCAGTCCCCACTGATTCTAGGTCAGCCATGTGGCCACAACATGGCTTATGGTACCCGGTGGCAGCTGCGCTGCTCAGATAGGCTCTGGTGGAAACCTGAATGGTAGTAGTTGGGTCCTCTGTGAGCATGAAGAAGGCACTGAAGCAGCTGGAAGTGCAGAGCACCGAGAAGGAGCGAACTTTTGCCAGCAGAGTTGGATGGGCATTTTTAACTGTGCTATGAGAAGTACACACACAGTCCCTAAGAGATGCAGCACAGCATTTGCAAGTGAGCAGGTGTCTGGCACAGGGCAAGGTGACCACGTCCTGATTGAGTGGCTATGGGCAGCCATACACACTGTGTGGAACAAGATCAGTGAAATACCGAAAATAGTGAGTAAATGGGAGTTGTATGCTGAGTTGGTGCAAGTCATCTGGGAGATGGGTATGTGGCAGGCTGTGTTTGACCTGAATACCCAGAGGCCAGATGATGAACGTTTCACCTCCCACATGAAAGATCTCATGTTGGGTTCTGTGCTCCGGAGTGCCTCTGCCTCCCTAGCTGCTCTCCTCACCCTGTACATGGGGCACTGCATACATGAAGTGTCCACTGCTATGACAGCTCTTGGGGAAGCAGAAGGCTGTCAGCAGGACTGAGGGGTCTCCGCCATAAAGAAGGGGAAGATGCCCTGCCCACATGGCTCCCACCATGGGAGAAAAGAGGGCCCCAACAAGTAACATGCTCACAGATGTGGATAGATTTGATTTTGGCCGGGGTTGACTGAGAGACAATCAATAAGCAGCCCAATGAAGTACCCTTAACTTTGTGGAGACAGTTGTCTCTGGAGCAGCAATTCCAGAAAATGCCCAAGGGGGAGAAGGACATTGCTGCGTGACCCAGTCCCACCCAGGCACTTCAGCTCAAAGACTACTTGCTGCAGCCAGGTGGAAATGTAGAGCCTTTTCTGTTTGATTAGGGAACTGGCTGAGGTGCCCATCTTGGGGGGACACCAGACAACCAGCGGCCACCTGTGGAATTAGTGATCCACTGGTCTTCCACTAGTGTACAGTGGGGTGCTGGTGCTGGTAGATACTGGCACAGATTGTGGCCTTGTTTATGGGAACCCAGATAAGTTTCTGGGCTAATCTGCTTACATTGATGGATATGGAGGCCGGTCAGTGGAAGTAAAACCTGTATTTCTGCACCTTGGTATCTGCCATTTGGCTCCCCATTTATATACTGTGTATTTCTCTCCCATACCAGAACACATTCTGGGGATGGACATTTTACATGGCTTGGCATTACAAACCACACTCAGGGAATTCAGACTCCGAGTGCATGTGGTGAAGCCAATGCTGCGTGGACATACACGTCACCAGTCTCAGGTCCTGCCACAACCCTGACAGGTTACTTCCACCTATCAATACTGTTTGCCAGGTGGGCATACAGAGATAACTGAGACAATTAAAAAGCTGGAGGAGGTGCAGATAGTGTGTGGCACCCACAGCCCCTACAATTCTCCAATGTGGCCAGTTAGAAAGCCTAATGGAACTTGGATGATTGTGGACTATTGGGAACTGCATAAAGCCTAATGGAACTTGTTGGATGATGGTGGACTATTGGGAACTGAACAAAGTAACACCCCCTTTGCATGCAGCTGTACTGTCAATCATGGATTTGATGGACTGATGACAGAACTGGGACAGTATCACTATGTAATGGACTTGACCAATGCATTTTTCTCCATTGACATTGCTCCAGAGAGCTAGGAAGAGTTTGCCTTCATGTGGGACAGGCAACAATGGACTTTTACAGTGTTGCTGCAGGGCTATGTGCATAGCCCTACCATATGTCATGGTCTAGTTGCAATAGATTTAGCTGCCTGGCAATGTCCAGAAAGGGTCCACCTATTCCATTATATTGATGATATTATGTTAACCTCTGATTCTCTTGCAGACTTAGAAGTGGCGGCACCCCTCTTGCAGCAACATGTAGCAGCACGTGGTTGGGCCATCAATGAATCCAAGGTCCAAGGGCCTGGATTAGCTGGCAAATTCTTGGGAGTTATCTGGTCAGGTAAGACAAAGGCCATCCCAGAGGCTATGATTGATAAGATTCAGGCATATCCCTGGCCCACCACGGTGAAGAAGCTGCAGATTTTTGCGGGGCTCCTGGGATATTGGCGGGCATTTGTGCCCTTTTTAGCTCAAATGATGAAACTGTTGCATTGGTTAACAAAGAAGGGAGCTCCCTGGGTTTGGGATGATGCGGCTGAGACCACCTTCTTGGTAGCCAAGCGGGCTATTCAGCAGGCACAAGCCCTATGGGTAGTTGACTTGGGGCACCCATTTGAGCTGGATGTGCATGTGACTACAGATGGTTTTGGCTGGGGGCCTGTGGCAGTGCATAGAGTGCTTGCAAGTGCCAGTAGGCTTTTGGTCTCAAGTATGGAAGGGAGTTGAGCTCCAGTATTCCCTGATAGAGAAACACTAGCAGCTATATATGCCGCCCTTCAAGCTTGTGAGAGTGTGACAGGATGGGCTGCAGTCATCATGTGGATAACTTACCCAAGTTAGTGAGATGGGTGCATTCATGGGTAACGACCCCCCGGACTGGGACGGTGCAGACATCCACTTTGGCAAAGTGGGGTGCCTACGTGGAGCAGCAGAGTACACTGAGTACAAGCCCCTTAGTGGCAGAGTTGCAAGAGGTCTTGGGACTTGTAGTTCTAATGCAAGATAAAGCCATGGGGCCTGAGGCAGCCCTAGACCCTGAGCCTTCACCATTTAAGGAAGGGCATCCCTCCATTCCTGGTGGGGCATGGTAAACAGATGGGTCTAACTGAGGTGCTACTGCTGCCTGGACCGCCGTTGCAGTCCAACCTAGTACTGACACCATATGGTTGAAACCGAGTGTGAACAAAATAGCCAATGGGCTGAACTTAGAGCAGCATGGATGGTGATCACAAAGGAGGTGACACCTATGGTAATCTGTACCAATAGCTGGGTGATCTCTTGAGGCTTAACCTGTGGTTAACTACCTAGCAAATACAGAAGTGGCTAGTTGGCCACCCACCCATTTGGGGCCAAGCCACGTGGCAAGACCTCTGGGAAACGGATCATCAGAAAGAGGTAACTATTTATCACGTGTCAGGCTGTATGCCTTTGGCCACCCCCAGCAATGATGAAGCAGATGCCTTGGCCAAGGTCTGACGGTTAGAGTCAGCACCTCCACAAGATGTGGCCTTGTGGCTACTCTGGAAACTGGGACATGCGGGGGGTAAACTGATGCAACATGTCAATAAGTGTTGGGGTCTGTACCTGCCTATACAAGATATTTGGGAGGCTTGTCAGAAATGTCTGGCATGTACTCAGGCATACCTTAAACAGAAGCAGCTGCCCAGTGTTACATAAGTGACGATAGGGCGACTGCCCTTGACCAGGTGGCAAGTAGACTACAAGGGTATATGCATGCACTACAGCTGTGGACACGGCTGCAAGCATGTTGTTCACCTACCCTTGCAGGATGGCCAACCAACAGAACACCATCTGGCCTCTGCAACACTTAGGTGCCCTGTATCGTCACCCTCTGGCCATTGAGATTGATAGGGGAGCACATTTCACTGGAAAACAGGTATAAGAATGGGCACAAGAAATGGACATAAAGTGGGGATTCCATGTGCCATACAACCCGCACACTGCAGATATGACTGAGCGATATAACAGGCTCTTGAAGAATGGGTTACGCTTGCCTGTCACACCCTCGTCTTTGCGGGGCTGGAGTTCCAGGCTGGACCTGATGCTCCAGACCTTGAATGAACAGCCACAGAAAGGCAGCCTGGCCTCAGTGGAGGCTTTGTTACACCGGGCCACCACCCTCATTCAGTTACAGATACGTACCAAAGATTACCTCCTCCGACCAGGTATGGGGATGAACAGTAACCTGCCGTGATGAATGTTGCCTGCCCCAACACCCATGAAGGCAAGGGAACAGAAAACCTGGCTGTGGCCATGGACCCTCCAAGCCCCCACTGGTGGTTGGCCATTGTAGCTCCCTTGGGGGAGGGCCTACAGTATGACTTGCATGTCAGTCCTTGGGTGTTCAATGCATAGTCCCCACGGTTGACTGTTCATAGAGGAATGGCCAGGGAAGGAACCCTCCTCAGGGGACATATGTACTGTCTGTGTGGCCTGTTATGAGCTCCCCCGTGACTTTTGCATGGAGACAGGACTCAAAGGAACCATGGGGAGCTGAGAAAGTACGGTACCAACTCCCAGGGCAAAAGCCCTTGGTGACCACGTTGTTACCCAGGGATGAAAGTTTAGCTTGTATTTTGCCTGAGGGACGTGATTTACCTCTGTTAGTACCTGTGCCTGCTCTATCATTTTGGCTGTAGGTTAACATGCTCCAACTGCATTGTGGACTGGGCCCACACCTATGCTGAGGTGACCAGTGTTTCCAACTGTTCGATCTGTACCACCCTTCCAGCAATAGCTGCGGACTGCTTGCCTTGGCACATACACCCTGCGTCTTCAGTGAACTGGACATGGTTGGAGGCTTGGGGTCCCATGGCTGATGCCTCGAATGCAATGCAGCAAGCTTTGGACAAAGGATGCCAAAAGGCCCATGGTGCACCCACCCCCTGGCTGGCCCATAGTGTTTATAATGGGTAGGGCTGCCTAATGGGGGAACATGTAGTACCCCCAGCCCAGGTGCCATGATGCATAGAGCAACATTGGGGTAACACCACTGTGAGATGCCTACCCATCACAGCCTGTTTAAACATAACGCATGTCACCATATCGAAGGTATGGTGGAACAAGTGGCACCACCAAGGTTGGTCCCCGATAGATGTTGTGCCCCCGGGGAGTTTATGGATCTGTGGGGACACAGAGTGGCCTTACCTACTGGACTGGACTGGACATTGTACCTGGGGGTGGCCTCATGTACCTGCCACCCCCATGCCACCTGCCATGTGTTTTTCCCACATTGCCCAGATACCCACATAAATGGGAGGCACTACACTCTCAGTTTTTGTGAGTGCAACAAGCCCCCTGATGGTTCTACCCCTTGGCAATGACTATCCCTGGAGCAGGTGTCATAACTGTAGAAGCACAAGTTACTGCTCTTGCAGAGCACAGCACTCGGGCTCTGAATTACACCCCAGTGGCCCTCCTGTTAACAGATGAGGTTGATCAGATCAGAGAGGTTTTGTGGCAAAACTGAATGGCCTTAGACATAGTAATAGCTGCCCAAGGAGGCACCTGTGCCTTTTTAGAAACACAATGTTGTACCTTTACCCCTAACAATCAGCAGAACATAACAGTAGCTCTGCAACAGGTCTCATGGGAGATTAAGGTGGTCCAGAGCCTTACTGACGACCCCCTGCAGAAATAGTGGGCATCCCTAGGCTCTGGCCTACTCTGGGCCCTAATAGTCATAAGTAGCACAGCTGGGATCCTAGTAGTGAGCTGTTGCTCTCTGTATTGTTGTTATTGTTATTGTTATTGTTATGGATGCAGGGCTCTGCCCTACAGACACATGTCCCTGCCCAGAGGGTACCCTCAGCCTAGGGGGTAGAGTGTAAGGGAAATGGCTAAGCTTTAGTCAGGAGTAGGCTGAAGTGCCCTTCCAGCGCAGCATGACTCATCCGGTTTGGAGTACAGGTGCACAACCCCACACATTATGTAACCATACCATGTGAGGTGCATTAGGTATCACCCACATGATCTCATGCTTAGCTCGAAGCCACTGTTGTCTGTAAAATGTATAATTACCCTGCTAACGCTGTACATATAGGTTGCTCATGCCCAGAGAGAGAGAGTAAAGCCACGTCAAAACTGTCTACAATTCCTTAAGTGTTTTTCCAGCTACCCACCACTCGCCCACTGACTCCCCTTGGACCTCAGTTAGAACCTGACATTTTATAAATAAGGAAAACAGTTTGGAAGTTTAGTTACTTATGGCTGGTAAGTGGCAAGGCCAGGATTTAAGCTTAGTTCTGTTTGTCTCCTGAACCAAAGTCTTTAACCACTACACTGTACTGCTGAATATTTTATTTAGTAGATTCACTTTTGCAAAATGATTCTAATCACTCATTACTTTTCGAATTCAAAGTTTTACCCTCACCATGTGTTCTGTCTACCTCCTAAGGATATCTAGTACAGTTGTTTTCAAACTTGGTTAGGTATCAGAATCACCTACTTGAATATGCTTCATTCACTTTGTAGGTGTTTCTGATATATACCAAATTTTGAGAACCACTGAGTCTGTTAGAATAAGGTTTAGCTATAATGAACAGAAATAGTGCTATAAACTAGTTTCTTTTTCTCCTCCATTAAGAAGCCCAGAATAGTCATTCTAGAGCTGGTATCAAGCTTGGTGTGGGGAACCAGACTCCTTCTACGTTCTTTGTTTTGTGTGGCTTCCATTCTTCTAAAGTCATCTCATTGACCAATTGCCTGTTGGAGCTTCATCTATGTCTGCATTCTAGCTAGCAAGAAGGTGGAAGAGTGGAAGAATACATACCTTATTTTTAATGATTGTCAGGAATATGCACCACTTCCACTTAATCCCATGGGTCAGAATTGAAACATACAGCCATGCCCTCCTGCAAGGAAGGTTGGGAAAAGTAGTCTTTATTCTGTGTGGCTATGTAGGCAGCTAAAAATTAGACATTCTCTTATGATGGAGGAATTAGGAGGAATAAACCTTCAAGAATAATTAATCTCTGTCACACTCAGCAGGGAGGAAAATTTACCTAATCCTTATATCTACATTTGACCATGAGACCTAAGAGAAATTCTTTCTATAAGAGGTTTTTAGATCTCATAATGAAGGTGACTAAGGCATTGGCTCTCAAACTCTGCTGCACATTAGAATCAACTAGGATCTTATAAACTAATGATGCCTGGCTTCCACACCCAATCATTCTGACTTAGTTGGTATGAAATAGAACCTAGACATTACGGTATTTAAAAGCCCCCCATAATGATTCTGATTTGCAGGAAAAGTTTGGACTAAAGGGGGGAAAACACTCCTAAATCTTTTCCTTAACTCTATCACAGGATCTTCAATCTAAGATAAAAGTAGTGTGGATAAGATCCACTGAGTGTTGCTTTGCTTCGTTGACAGGCTCCTATTTTTTCCTGTGCCACTGACATCTCAGCAGTTGAACTAGTGAATGTCACTGGTAATAAAGTTACATGTGACCAGGGAAGATTCATTATCAGTATCACAAAAGACAAAGACAACTCAGACGATATGTCCTACTCACAAAAGCCGGTGACATTTTCATGTACAAAGAACACATTTTAATTGTAGCTATATTTATACACATGTTATTTGTTTGTGGCATGAAAATAGCTATTTTGGTTTTCTGTGTGTGCATGCATGTAGCAGGACCCAGACACAGTAGTGAATCATCCTTAAGTACAGCATTTACATTTTAAACACAGGAACCTATTGAAGTCAAATGTGGAAGGCCCTCTCTATTTGGCAGTATATTTGTCATCCAGAAGCTCAAAATAGTCTTTTAGAGATCTAAGCAGTTTGAGCTAGTGACATCTCAACCTATTACTAGCTGTCAGATATTTTATCCATTCAAGCAGATAGGTGGGCAAAGGTTATGTTTTCTTTGAATTGCTAATGCAGAGGTCTGCCTTTTAAGTTGAGATGTGAAATGAGAAGAAGAGGAGTAAAAGAGGAAATTCTCAAAGACGAGAAAGCTAGATAGGTCATTTCATTCACCTCTTCACCTTCAGAAAGAATGACATTAAAACATTCTAAACAGACGAGAATCTATACTATTTTTATAGCTCTTCAATGACAGGATTGCACAACCACATTCCTACCACGCCACATTTCATTGCAACAATTTGCAGCTAGGAAATTTCTTTTTACATCTAACCCAAGGATTCTGACCAGGTTGATCCCATTTCCTCCTCGCTGTTCTTCAGTTCAGAGGGACAACACCATTCTTTATAAAATTATTTTGGTACTTACATAATTAAATTAATCTTCAGGTTTCTCTTTTACAATCCAAATATTAATAACATCCCTTCACACCTTCCTTTTAAATAGTTTTCAAATATAATCATCTTTGCAGCAATCTTCTTTTAACCTAGGGGTTCCCAGGCTTGTTTGCACATTAGAATCATCTGAGGAGCTTCAAAAACTACTGATGCCTTTGTCCCACCCCCAGAGATTCTGATTTAAGTGTCTAGAGTATGTACTAAAGTGGGGATTTTTTTAAAAAGATTCCCAAGTGCTTCAAAAGTGCATCAAGTTTGGAAACCACTGTCTGAACCTGCTGCAGCCTATTACCCACTTCTCTTTGTGTTTGCTAATAGAACCTTGATAATAGTCCCAGATGAGAAATCATGACTGGCCTAAAACAGTGGTTTTCAGTTCTGCTACCATTAGAATCATCTGGAGAGCTTTGACTATAAGGAAGCCTGGACTCCACCAACAAATTAAATCAGAACATCTAGGGGTGGGACCAGGAAACGGTATCTTTAAAAATGCTCTCCAAATGTTTTTAATGCACCACCAGGGTTGAGAGCCATTGGTGGAGGTCAGTGACTCTCAAAGTGTTTTTGAAAGTCCAGAAGCATCCGCATCAACTGAGATATTTAAGTAATACAAATTCTTAGGTCCAAACCCAGGCCTACTGAATCAGCATCTCTGTGGGTGGAGCCCAGCAATCAGTGTTTTAACAAGCCCTCCAGGGGATTTCAATGCTTGCTAGAGTTTGAGAAGCACTAGTCTAAGTCCATTATGATAAGCCTGTTCCCTGATTTCCCAGCCTTCCTTCAACAACAGGTGGCTATGTGACCCAGTTCAAGCCAATGCCACCCAGCAGAGTTCTACTGAGAAAAGGTGGTTTCTGGGAAAACTTTTGCTTTCTTGGTACAAGGCAACACACATCATGCACTTCTGCTTCTTCTTTCCTTACAGTCTTGGGGGTAGGTTGTCCGTGAAGCCTCAGCTGCCATTTTGGGACCATGAGCAAAACACACTTGTGGAAAGTCCAAGAAAATCACAGCGATGCTGCCCAATCAATACTAGCAGTAACCTACCCGCAGACTTCTAGTTATAAGAAAAACCCTATTTGTTTAAGCCATTGTTAGTAGAAATTTATGTTGCTTGCAGCTGAACAAAATCTTTATACAGAGTCAAATTTCCAAGTACCTTTTACATGGAGAAAACTCAGAAGTGAACCCAATACTTTTACTTGGAGCCAGTAACACTAAATTTCAGGGAAGGTCGTCTTCTAATTGTGATATTCTAAACACTTCATCAGTAGATCCTAAACCTGGCTGCCTATCAGGATTACCTGAGGAAGCTTATCTTAAATGATTCGTGGACCTCACCCCAGATATACTGAATTTGAATCTCTCAAATTTGGACTGGGAGACTCTGTAACTTAACAAGGCAATTAGTATGCCCTCAGCTGACCCCAGTCCACAGCATGGCTGAGACTAGGGTGAGGCAAGTAAAGAGCCCAGGGTGCAAAATTTAAGGAGGCACTCACTCTCAGGGTTGTGCAAGCATAGGGTCAACAGTTGCATGTCCAGAGAGTAGATGCCTTCTTAAATTTTGTGTCCTAGGCACCTCATTTGGCCTCTTCCTAGCCTCCACCCTGATTCAGATAAGGTAGATGTAACAGGTGGTGCCAGTCATTTGTCATGACATGGTGGCAACCCCAGCCAAATATTCCTTTACAAAAATTCACTGATTGTTCCAACTGAATTTTTTTTTAGTGGTGGTTCCTGCATCATAAAGACATAGCCTATACTCTATAAATAATATGTAGTTTATTTTCAATTTAGGTTATGCATCTAGGTTTCAAATGACAACAATTTCCTTCTGAGTTGAAAAGTTACTACAGCACTGATTCAGTCCCGGTTCACCCACATAAAAACAGGAATGTGATCCTGAGAGAATATCACAATTAGAAGACGACCTTCCCTAAAATTTAGTATTACTAGCTCCAAGTAAAAGTATTGGGTTCACTTCTGAGTTTTCTCCATGTAAAAGGTACTTGGAAATTTGACTCTGTATAAAGATTTGTTCAGCTGCAAGCAACATAAATTTCTACTAACAATGGCTTAAACAAATAGGGTTTTTCTTATAACTAGAAGTCTGCGGGTAGGTTACTGCTAGTATTGGGCAGCATCGCTGTGATTTTCTTGGACTTTCCACAAGTGTGTTTTATTTTAATTAGGTGAGTCAATAGGTGTCAGATATCAGCATGTTGGTGGCAGAATCCAGGGCTGCAGTCCTCATGTAGCTACTAAATAATCAAGTATTGGTTACTTGAATTAAAAGTGGAAACTAGTAGGTGTTGGTAAAAATGTGTTGAGCTTGGCTACTCCTGATTTCCAAAATCATTTTAGGACACATATATGCTGCAGTATCCCAGAAATAGAAGTGTGGGTAACTTAACCCAAAGTTGTGGTTTCTGTGTCCAGCCTGTGTTGGATGGTGTGTCAGCACAATGAATGCTGAAGAATCTCTGTGGACTGTCATTCTAGAGCTTCCTAAGAATGCCTCACTAGGGTTGGCAGAGAGGTAGGGGTGCTGGCCAGGCAGACGAAGGGAAGTCCACGGACGGCTTTGGCTGAAGCAGTGCCAAAGGCCAGGATAAAAGCTGTAGACCTGTTTAACTCCAGATTTTAGGGCTCTAGCTTTTGATTTTATAGATGTAGTGCTGATGGGAATAGCTGGTGGTATGTAGCGGGAGGACAGCCTGAACAAAGTGAAATATACGAGGTTCCTCTCATCATCCCTCCCTACTTCTGCAGAGATGGCATTAGAGCAACTTTCATCTTAATGTGACTGGTGAATACCCTAGCATCAGGCAGATATTTTACACATGCTTGCCAAAAATAATAACCACTCTTTTCTGCCCGATGGATGCTAGACACTCTGATTCTTCGATCTATGATTGTCCCTCAGGTCTATGGCAGCAGAAATAGATGTCCTACATCTTACCATGGAGAGGGAATTAGTTACAGTTCTACTGGTGAATCAGGAATTGAGTAACTCTCCTGGAGGCAGCTTCTGTACCTCCTTTCCTGACAGTCATTAAAGCAGGCAAGGTGGCACTCAGCAGCAATTGACAAGGTGGAACTGAATTAAATCAACACCTGAATGGTCAGAGGGTTTAGAAGGAGCCAAAAATGTGTTTTCCAGCCAGGATGATTGAGAACCCACACCTGGTGCCAGAGTACAACACACAGGGGCCTGCCAGGGCACCCAGGCAGATATGCTATGCTCCTGGTATAGGGTGGGTGGAGGGGGTTCTGCCTGCAATGTCACACTCCTTTAAACACAGGTCAGGTGTTGCTACAAGATGCATCCTGAGGTATGAAGAGAAGAAATGACACAATGCCTGGGGCTTGTTTTAACATACTTCAATTTAAGAACTTCAGCAAAGAAAAATAATAAAGGAGGCCAGATAAAGCAAATGTAGCAAAATTGTGATCATTATTGAATCTGGATGTTGGATAAATAGGGATTTTCTATTAGGGTAAACAGGATTATTCTATTGCCCCAATAAGACAAAAAGGAATAGAATAATTTTATGGCAAATAGGATTATTCTAATTGTTCTTATTTTGTGTATCTGAACACTTTCATAATTAAAAGTCTGTTTAAAAATTCCAATCAATCATTATAAAGCTTGTAAACCTCACATTAAGTTGATGTATGCCTTTAATACTACTCATTTCTTTCAGGTGACAGCAAGCAACAGGGAGCCAGAACTGCATGGAATTTGGTTTGAAATGTCCTCCTCACCCAGCCCCATCCACCACCACCTACTTGGGCTCAGAACCCTTATTTTTTAGTGAAAAGATGGCAGGACTGAGGCTTATGAAATCTGAACATGAGTTCTTGTTCGTTCATTAATAGTGAGACCTGAAACAACTCACTTGCCTGCTTGGAAGCCTCCTTTCTTCCTCTGTAAAATGGGGTGATCCTTTAATACCAGCTTTGCAGGTTAGTGGAGAATCACACGAAATAACGTACACTGTGAAGTGTGAAGGCAGTGTTGGTTGTTATTAACACCAGCAGCCTGACCTTGAACCAGGCAACCAAATGCTCTGTCTCAGAGCCCTCGTCTATGAGATGAGTGAGGGGATTACATCATGGTACACGGGCTCTGTGAGAACCACTTAGGAGGCATGTTAAAATTGAGATTCCAGGCCTGCTGTGGTTTAGATATTTGACCCTCCAAATGTCTTGTTGAAATTCAACCCCTAATATTAAAGGTAGGGCCTAACGGGAGGTGTCTGGGTCATGGGGGCCAATCCTTCATGAATGGCTTGGTGCCAGTTGATGAGGTAATGAGTGAATTCTTGCTCTATCAGTTACCATGACACTTGATTGTTTCCTCTCTGGCTATGTGACCTCTGCATACACCAGGTCCTCTTCCCCTTCTACCAAGAGCTTGTCCCATGGTGAGCTGAAGCCCTCACCAGAAGCAGATGCTGGTACCATGCTTCTTGTACAGCCTGCAGAACTGTGAGCCAAATAAACTTCTCTTCTTTATAAATTGCCCAGCCTCAAGTATTCCTTTATAGCCACACAAATGGACTAAAACAGGGGCCCACCACAATCTACTGATCAGGATTTCCAGAGAAGTTACACGGCTGATTCTGCTTTGCAGCCTAGTTGGGGGCAGCTGAATTCAGTAACTGTTGAGGTCCTTTCATGCTCTAACAGCCGAAATGGCTGTTTGGGAATTTCAAGTCGATTGAGCCAAGTTATTTTGATGGTTAGGTGCTGATCACAGATTTGGGGTAATTTCATGGTGATAAACAGTGAAAGAGAGTCAGAATAAACAAAGGAGAGGAAGCTGAGCACTGGCGTGGTGGACTGAGGCCTTCATAGCTAGGAGTAGACACACACATTAATAGAGTGGAGGGGGCCAGCTGTTCTGCCCATGCAGCTGTCATATAAAAATGACTGGTGACAGGGGCTTCCAAAGCCACCTGAAAGAGCTTATAGGAGGAGAGTGAATTGTCTCAAGTCACCTATAACTCATACAGTCTGTGGGACTCTTAGGGTGGCTTGTCCAGGCAGCAGGCCACATGTGGGAGGGTGGCCTTGAAGTCCTGGCTTCAGGCCTGCAGCTCCTTCACTGCCAGGCCCACGTGATTGGCTGCCTACCACGCCTGCACTCATCCTACTGGCTGCTCCTCTGCTTATCCTCACAGTACATTCCAACATTTGTGAACACTTGCTCACAAGTCTTTCTTCCCACATTCTAACTTCTTTCAGAATTCTTGTCTCGTCTGAAAAGCAATCCAGTTCAGTATTTGTTGACTGCCTGTTATATTCAAGGCCTTGTGCTAAGGACCTCAGTTAATACAAACAAGAGGAGAAAGGAGTTGTGCCCTTGAAGCATCAGTCAAATGTGGGGAGAGAGGAGAGAATCAGACAAAGCACACAGATAACCCAAACCCCAAAAAACTAGCAAGTACCCTGAGAATAGTGTAAGTTGTGAAAGGATTTCAAGGAGGATGATCACATTCAAAACACTTCATGGCAAAAGTGGTATTAGAAATTGGTTTTGAATGGTAAGTAGATTTTTACCAGGCAGGGAAGGATTGGGGGACAGTAGGAGCAAAGACACAGAGGTGCGGAAAGAGGATATGTGTTTGGAGAAAAGCAAGCAGTGACATCTTGACGAGGTCTTGGAAAAAGGAGGAGGCCAAAGGACCCAAAGGTAGGCTGGGGCCAAACAGAAGCAGCACTTACTTCAACTTGGTAAATAAGAAAGGTTCCTGAAGGTTTTTGAGAAGAGGCCTGACATGATCCAAGCAGTACTTCGAGAATTTTGACTTAGTGCCAGTGTGCAGACTAGAGAGCCAGATGGACTAAGCAAAGTAGAGGGCATGGGACAAGAGAGTAATGGGCCACAGGGGTTCCCCAACACCTCAGCTCCCAGAGTCCAAGAAACCATGGAGTCAGGGCTAAGAAGGAGGGTGTCATGAGGTGTTATTCTTAAAACTCTTAGGATAAGATAAGAAGCCCTCCACTCTAGACCTATACCTGAGGTAGGGAGAGGTCAGCATTTTCCTGCTGTAAACCAAAGGCATACAATCACCATTCCTGAGAGAGCTTTTTTTGAACATTGGCCAATTTACCTTCCACTAATATTAACAGCCATTCCGTGGGGATCTGCAAAACAAAAATAAACAAAACTGATTGAAATGAAGGCTAGGGCACCTTGCCTTCTTTGCATCTCAGAACTTCTAAACAGTCCCTCAGTGTAGATTTTACTCTTTCATGGAAGTTTCTCTCCTCCCCGTTTATAGGATCTGCAAGATCCCGCTCTCTGATGGCTTCATCCCCTAGCATCATCTGGCTACTTCTCCTGCTCCAAACCACCACCCCTCCTGCTCCAAACTGCCATCTCTCATCTCAACTACTGCCAGAGCCTTTTAGCTGCCTGCTTGTACTCATGCCTTCTCCCTGTTCCCCCTCCAAGTCACAGACAGCCAGAAACAAACATCCAGTTCTGTTAAAGCATAAATAACACCATATCACTGCCTGGTGTCAGCCCTCCGATAGGCCTCTCAAACTTAGGTTAACATCTGAAGTCCTTAGTGTGACCCATGTGGTCTTCAATGATCTGGCCCCTGTGTCCCCCTTTACCCTTACTCTCCAGCCGCTCTGGCCTTTCTGCTGTTTTCACACCCACTGAGCATGTGTCAGACTCAAGCCTTGCCCTTGCTTTCCCTTCTGCCTGGAATGCTCTCCCCCAGATATTTGCATGGCCAGCAACCTCACTTCCTTTAGAGTTCTTTTTAAATGTCACCTCCTCAGAGAGGCCTTTCTGAATCCTCTAGTCCCTTTCTACCCACTTGCCCTGCTTCATTTTTCTTCATAGAGTTAACCACAATAGACACTTGTATAATGTCTGTGTGCTCTGGTAGAATGTAAGATCCCTGAGGATAGATCTCCATTCTGCCTACCTTGGTTTGTTCGGGGCCTGGATAAGGGCTAAGTTCTCAATAAATAGTTGTCAAATGAATAAATTGTAGTTCTTCTCTCTAGCAAACACCTTCCTCTGGCTCTGCCTTTGTTTCTCAGTTCTCATTCTCTTTAGTCTTTGCAGAGTTTGATCTAACTTAGCACCATGTCTTTCCCTTTGATCAGCATGGAGCTGAATTCATCTATTATAGCTCTGATACTTTCATGGGCTTCCTAAATATAAATACGCCTGAGGATTCAGTCTTTACTCTTCAGCTCTTTTCTTTACTTCCCTCCCTCTGCCTTTCCTCCATCTTCATCTCTTCCCTCTGTGCATATGATACCCTAATATTTACTTTCAGCCTGGACTCCTCTAGAAACTCTCCTTCCAAATGCCTCCTGGGCATTCTAAAGGCACCTTATGTCTCATATACTTAAAAACTTCATTCTCTTCTTCACTTTTCTATGTCTGCTAATGGCACCACTATTTTCTTGACCCCTGAGTTAGAAGCCTTAGTGTTGTTTTTTCCTTCCTTCTTCAGATCCCCTTTCAATTAGTCACAAAGTACCTATTGAATCTTTCTTTTAAATGGCTCCTACATCACTCCCACTGTTTCCATTGCCACAGCCATGTTCCTGGTCCAGCCTTTACCTACATGGCCAGAACCAGCTTGACCTCTTTGTTGGTAACTTTCCTGCTTATAGGACCCTATTCGAGGCCCCCTTCTCCTATATCTCTACTTCAAGGAACTCCTCCAGGCTCTGAGCCAACTAACCTAACCTCACTGATGACTACGCATTTCCAGTCCAAGTTTGGTTGCCTGTTCACCCCTGCACTGCCCAAACCTGCCAACCCTGATCTTAATGTCTAGAAGCCACATGGGCCAGGCCCACCAATTCCACAGCCTGCACCCAGCTCCTAGCTCCCATTTCCCCAGGTGTTTTACTCTGTTTGTGCAGCTAATGAAATACCTGAGACCAGGTAATTTATAAAGAATAGAAATTTATTCTATTTATGCTATTCCAAGGAGGCTTGGAAGTCCAAGATTAAGGCACTAGTGGGTTAGGTGTCTGGTGAGGGCCAGGTCTCTGCTTCCAAGATGGTGCCTTGAACTCTGCTTCTTCCTGAGGGAATGAACACTCTGTCCTCGCATAGTGGAAGACATAAGTGCAAAAGGGCCTACAGTGCTTCCTCCAACCTCTTTTACAAGGTTGCTAATCTATTCACAAGGGTTCTGTCCTCATGACTTAATCACTTCCTAAAGGCCCCACCTCTTAATACTATCACATTGGTGATTAAGTTTCATAAGAATTTGGGGGAGATACATCCAGACCATAGCACCAGGCAATGAGGTTTGAACCCCTTGCCTTTACTTTCCTATCCTCATTCCCAGCCTCAGATAAAATTCAGAATATTTTTTCAGAATCATTTTGAAAGAGCTGTTTTAAGCCTTGGCTTCTCTCCCCAAAAATTATTAATGGGGCCAGGTGTGGTGGCTCATGCCTGTAATCCCAGAACTTTGGGAGGCTGAGGCAGGTAGATCTCTTGAGGTCAGGAGTTTGAGACCAGCCTGGCCAACATGTTGAAACTCCGTCTCTACTAAAAATACAAAAATTAGCCAGGCATGGTGGTGGGTGCCTGTAATCCCAGCTACTCAGGAGGTTGAGGCAGGAGGATCATTTGAACCCGGGAGGCAGAGGTTGCAGTGAGCCGAGATCATGCTACTGCACTCCGGCCTGGGCAACAAAGTGAGACTCTGTCTCAAAAAAAAAAAAAAAATTATTAATGGCTCTCTATTTCCTATAGAACGAAGACCAAATTCCTTAGCTTGGAACTTGAGCTTGACTACAATCCACCTTTTAAGCCATAGAATTCATAAAACAGGCATAAGACTCAAATGCCAAGTCCTACCCCAGGTAGACTTCAGAGGGGCTGGGAAGATAATAGAAGTGAAAAATATGGGTCCTACATAAACAGTAAGGAGTAGTATGGACTGTGGCAAATGGGAGAACATGTGTCCTATTTAAAGGCAAGAGCTGGCTGTTGCTGTGAAGAAATTTGGGCTGAAGGTTGCCAGATGTTCTATTTATTCAACAGAGGTTAGAAATCTGAATTTTTAGGCAAAATTTCCTGAGTTTTTAAATGTTGGCTCAAAACAAAAAGTAAAGTGCAGTGCAAATAAATCATATCTGCAGGCTGGATCCAGCCTCAAAGACACCTGTCTGGAATTCTGCCCTCTATAGCAACCAAATTGGTTTATTCACTGTCTATCAAACACTCCTTACGAGTTTTTTTTCGCTGTTCCTGATCAACCTGGCATGCATTCTCTGTTGGTCTTCAATTGGAAGTCCTGGCTCCTTCTAGTCCCTTTACTCCCTCCATGAAGCTTTCTCGGGCAACTCTGACCCTGAGTAATCTTTTACCTTTGCTGTCATAGTACTCATAGCCCCCAGCCAACACAGAGAGTGAAATAACTAAACCAAGTGTCAGAGGAACTGGGTCACACTGCTCCCTGCTAACCAGTTAGGTGACCTTGGCAAGGACCAGCCTCTTTCAGAGAATCAATTTTCCCATCTACAAGTTGGAGCCAATAATTTTTTGTCCTACCCCAGGTAGACTTCAGATAAAATAACACAATTATAAACTGTAGAACATAATATAAATTAATAATCATAAACCTAAGTAGTACCTTTTATATGGCCTGAGAAGCATGTTTCACTTCCCTGATCCATTCAAACTTCTACTCTCCTAGATAACTATTTCATACCCTTCTTTCTGTCTTCAAAACTTCGTCCCTAGGCTAGGCTGATAACCTTGTTTCCTATTTCACTGAGAAAATGAAAACAATCAGAAGAGAATTTCTACAAGTTCCCACCAACACATCTACCACCCACCAGCATATGCATCCAAACTCTGCCCTCTTTCATTACTGTGGATGAATCTAGCAAAGATCTAAGTGTGCACTTGATCCTATTGCTTCTCACCTACTGAAGGGCACTTCTTCAACAATTCTCCTTTGTTCTGCATCATCAGATTTTTCCTTTCTACTAGACCTTTCTCATCAGCTTAGATCTTTCTCATTGGCCTATAAAACTTAGAGTAAACAAAAAAAACCTCTGTCTTGATTCTACTGCTTCCTTCATGTATCTCCTCGATTTTATACCGAAACTCAAGAGTTGTCTATGATTGTTGCCTCCAACTCCTCTCTTCCCATTTCCTCTTCCCCACTCCCCCTGTCTTTTTGCCTCTGTGTAGAGCCTACCCTAATCAGGCTTTTGCTCCCATCCCTCCACCTGTATTGCTTTTGTCAAAATCTCCAGGCCCCTCTACACTGCTAAATCCAGTGGCAGCTCTTAGCCTTCATCTTATTTGGCTCACGAGCAGCATTAACAGAGTTGATCATTAGGCTTCCAGAATACCATACTCACCCGCTTTGTCTCCTACCATGCTTCTGACTGCCTCTGTTGTCTTTGCTGATGCTTTCTCATCTCTACAACATCTAAATGTTGAAGTGTCCCAGGTCTCGGTCTTTCAACATCTTATCATTTCTTTTGTATTAACTCTCTTCGTGATCTCATCTAATCTCGTGGCTTTTAATGCCATCTCAATACTGCCAATACTGATGATTCCCAAATTTATATAAGTCTAACCCTTCACTACACTCCTAACCTAGAAATCAAACTGCCTATTCACTTGATGCTAATAATGATCTCAAACTTAGCATGGCCAAACCTGAGCTCTAGCTTCCCTTCATACCCCCAAATCTCTCCTCCCGAAGTATTTTCTTCTCTGGCAGAGCCCATTCCTTCATCTATTAAATATTTATTGAGTACCTATTCTGTGCTAGAGCCTGGTGCAGATGCTTATAGGCTTACTGATGGCCTGGGGGTAGAAACAGCAAAATTCATATAGGGTTGGCATCACCCATGACGCCTCAGTTTTTCATGCTCTCAGCTTTACTTTCAAAACATATCCAGGGTTTGGCCACTTATCATCACTTCTACTGCTGTGATTCTGGTCCAAGCTGCCTTACCTCTCACCTGGCTTATAGCATTACAGTCCTAATTGCTTTCCCTACTTTTTTACTTTTGCTCTTCTATGGTCCATTCTCATGCCAGCAGCCAGAGCGATCCTCTTAAAATGCAAGTCAGAGCATTGTCACTTTGCTGCTCAAAATCCCCTGATGGCTACTCATCTCACTCCACACAAAGTCAAAGTCACTGCAATGGCCAACAAAGTCTTTCCCACATCTTGCAATTTCTGATTGCCCCTCTGATCTCATTCCCTACAGCCCTCTCTCTTACTTACTGTGCTCTAATCATTCTGTCCTGTTTTTTGTTTGTTGGTTTGATTCTTTCTTTCTTTCTTTCTTTCTTTCTTTCTTTCTTTCTTTCTTTCTTTCTGTCTGTCTGTCTGTCTGTCTCTCTGTCTGTCTGTCTTTGTCTGTCTGTCTGTCTTTCTTTCCTTTCTTTCTTTCTTTCCTTTCTTTTTCTTTCTTTCTCTTTCTTTCTTTTTTCTTTCTGTCTTTTCTTTTTTTCTTCTCTTTCTTTCCTTTCTTTCTTTGGAAAGATGAAAGAATAAATGAAAGAACTGGATAAATGAAAGAATGTCTACATGCCACTAAAAATAAAAACACTGTGAAGGGCTTTCCCTCCCTCCCTCCCTCCCTTCCTCCTTCCTTCCTTCCTTCCTTCCTTCCTTCCTTCTTTCCTTTTTTCCCTCCTTCCTTCTTTTCTTTTTCTTTCTTCTTTCTGGAACCTTTTTGGCATGACCCTGTCTCAGGCCTTTGGACTTGCTATTCCTTCTTCCCACAAGGCTCTTCCCCCAGATATCACCATGGCTCACTCCCTCAACTCCATCACATCTTTACTTAAGTGGTATCTTCTTTGCAAGGCTTTCCCAGGTCCCCCTATTAAAACACTAATTTCCCTTTCTCCCTCATGCACATTTCCTTACATTCCATATTTTCTTTTTATCTGTTGTTAGATGTGAAAGGGGCTGGGCAGAGACCAAACTACACCGGTCGCGGTCAAGAGATCTTTATTGGAGGTATCGAGCGGCACCACGCAAGAAGGAAGAGAAGAGAGAGGGCTGCTGGTGTGCTGGGTTTTATATCCCTTGGGCCTACATGGATTGGGCTAGGGGCGGGCCCAAGGGAAGGTGGGAGATGCTTCTTTCTGATTGGCCCTCCTTTGGCGGGTTCAGACAGTGCCCGGTCAAGGAGGGGAGAAGAACCCGGAACCGGCCCCATCTTAAGGTACGGTGCCATTTTAAGGTACCCCATGTTACCTAACAAGATGGTATCAAATCTATTGCATTTGTCAACATCTAACATACTGTATATTCAGTTAACTTGGTTTTATCTGTCTCCCACACTAGAATGTAAGCTCTACGTGAGCAGGAATTTGTTTGTTCATTTGTTTGTTAGTTTGTTTTCGTTGATCTGTAGCACTGAAACAGCACCTAGCATATAGTAGGCATTCAATAAATATTTGGGGGAATGAATAAATGAATTTGGCAATTGATCTTGTCATCTCTTTGTATTTTTTGTTGTATTTCATGTACATTTTATTAGCCTTTCCTGTGAATATTTTAATACCTTTTACCAAATTATAAAATCATGAATTTACATATTTTTGTTCCATAACCCAAATAGTACTTCCAACTGCACACAGAAGGTTCCTTTAAAATGGGAACAGTTTTAATAGTTCTATTCTTCCCTAGACTTCAACTCATGCAATATTTATTTCTTTTGTTTGTTTGTTTGTTTGTTTGAGATGGAGTCTCACTCTGTTGCCCAGGCTGGAGTACAGTGGCATGACCTTGGGTCACTGCAACCTCCGCCTCCTGGGTTGAAGTGATTCTCCTGCCTCAGCCTCCCCAGTAGCTGGGACTACAGGCAACTGCCATCACACCCAGCTAATTTTTGTATTTTTGTACAGGTGAGGGTTTCACCATGTTAGCCAGGCTGGTCTCCAACTCCTGACCTCAGGTGATCCGCCCACCTTGGCCTCCCAAAGTGCTGGGATTACAGACATGAGCCACCATACCTGGCCCCTCATGCACTATTTCTAAGGTCCAGTGGCTTGTCTTCTATTTTGCACTCAGCCATGGGTAGCCCCAGGTCTACTCAGTACTGGGAACAGGCAAGGGGATTTCCCATTTGGGTGGAATGGGCAGATCTGTTCACCAAGACAAAGTTGCAGTCAGAGACAATCCAGGCAAACAAAAAATTATAGAAATGCAGCCTTGTTAATTTACATTTGCAAATTATGGCTAACAAATTCTCACACTCCTGCTTGTCTTCATGATGGCTTTGTGGAAAATAAAAAAACTAAACTTCCTAGATTGGATTATTGCCATGATGGATGTTAAAAGCCTCCCTCAGAAGGATTTTAGCCATTCTGGCTAATGACCATCCTCCACTTGCTTGATCCAGGGACAGCTTGATCCAGGGTGAGGTGCCCACCTCACCCACCTGCCTTGAGGATATCTCTCTGAGGCATTAGAGAACAGGGAAGTGCATGGAATTAGCTCAGTACTGATTCTATTACATTACATTTCTATTATATTTAGACTCTTACTCATGGGTCCTGACAACCAATTGCTTTGTAATATATATTCTGTCTTCTGTATTACATTATAAGCTTCCTGGAGTTTTAATTAATTTATTTTTAACTTATCTCTTGTTATAGTCATCCTTTTCTACTCCCCTCTACCCCTACCTCCTGGGGTTTTGTGTAATATCTTGCACATAGTAGATACTCTCTGTTGGATAAATGAAAGAATGTCTAGATGGTACTAAAAATAAAACAACTGTGAAGGGCTTTCTCAACCTGGGTAGGCCAGTATTCCCTCTGAACTATCTTTAGGATTAACTTGCTTGATTTTGCTTAGGCAGAACTCACCTTCTACTTCCAAAGTGTGATGGAACCAGGAGCAGTTGCTCATATCTGTAATCCAAGCACTTTGGGAGGCTAAGGTGAGAGGCTCACCTGAGGTCAGGAGTTCAAGAAAAGCCTGGCCAACATGGCGAAACCCCATCTCTACAAAACATATAAAAAAATTAGCCGGGCATAGTGGAGTGTGCCTGTCATCATCCCAGCTACTCGGGAGGCTGAGGTACGACAATCACTTGAACCCAAGAGGCAGAGGTTGCAGTGAGCTGAGATGGCGCCACTGCACTCCAGCCTGGGAGACAAAGCGAGACTACATCTTAAAAAATAAATAAATAAATAACAACGTGTGATGGGATGCTGGTCCATGGGGGTTGTAAGAATTCTGTGGCAAGGTAAGTGCAGAAACAGAAAGTAAGCATTTAATAACTTATATAGCAACATGATATTGTCCTTAGACCCAAGCACATGATAATGTTTATAATAATTTATTTTTACGATATTTTACAGCAGCAATTGGTCATGATAAATTAAAAACGGTTTTAAAAAAACCCTAGTTGTTCCCTATGGGTAGCAAGAAACACTGTTTTAATGAGTTTGCTTTCAGTATTTTTCTTTATCAAGGTGCTCTATAATATGTGAATGCTGGGTTTCCCAAATTTTTGAACATGCTTTTGCCACGTTGCACAACATCATAACTATTTCTTTCTTTAAATAGAACTTTTATGTCTGACTTAAGTTTATTTTTTAAAATATATGATCACAACATAAAGGGAAGACCAATATCAATGGCCATGAACAGAAGTTAATTATAAAAATAAATGCAACAAAAACAAAGCAAACAAATTAAATTCTAGCCAGAAACCTGCCAAAAAGCTCTGAACATATGGCCTGTTAAAACTGTAATAAGAGTAACAAGCAAGTGTTGGAAAGGTGTTCAAATCCATCAGCTCCAAACTGAAACAACCTCCTTGTTGTAATCAGAAGGAAAGAGAATTAGAGGGTCTCACTGTGTAATTCAAGGGCACTTCCTGCCCTGTCATTGTACATCCCAGAGCACTAGCCGCAGTGACCCAGTTTATGAAAGCACTGACAGTGTTTCCAAGCCTGGCATAGGATGCATGAGACATGTTTGTTTTAGTAAATAGGTGGCATTTCCAGAGGCTACAAGACATTATTCTTTAAAGAGTCTGTGTTTCCGATGTTTGTTTATCAGGGTTTTGTTTTTTGCAATATAGAGCACACTTTCTCCAGAAACAATGATATAAATAGGACCACAGAAGCAAGAATGCAGATGGATTACTTCACATTTGCAATGAAGAAGAGTAGCAAAGAAGGCTGTTGCAAATGTGTGATGAGGCGTTTCAAACTCACAGGCTTCCTCTGCCCTAGTGGCTGCTGGTTCTAAGCTTCTGGCAGGCAGTCCTTTCGGGAGAATGGACAGAAGGGCCAGGGACAGTCTTTGGCAGACCACAGGGCTTCTGAAGTCCCTGGGAGGGAAAGTGTCAGCCCTCCAACCACTCCCTGGACTTAGCAGTTATCACAGGAATGGCCCTTCTTTGAAGCTGGGGGGCTTAGTGGTTATGGCCAGAGCAAGGAAGGTGAGCGCATACCGTGAGGAGCATCCCTCCTGCCAACCTAGAGCTTCAGGGAGCCATGGGGCAATCCAACTGTCCTTCCTGACGAGAGCTAGCACAGCGAGGCTGAGTGTGGGGAGGGAGCAAATCCGGAAATATCTCCAATTTATTCAGGGCAGGGGTCCCTCTCACCTGCCTACACCTTCTTCCCAGTATTGCCTCTGCCTGGAAGCCGGCTGGAGGCATGTCCTTTACCTAGTATTTCACTCTTTCTCCAGAGGCTCAGCAAGTAGAGCTGACAGTACCCCAGGGGACTCCTACAATTTCCTCAGTCTCCAGGGAGATGCCTCCTGAATGAAAGGATCTAAGAAAAGAAACACACACAAATACACACTCCTTCCTGTTCTCTCTCAAGCACCAGAATATTTTCTGCACTGGGCTCCCACACTCAACAGCCTCATTATTCTCTCTGAGATTTTCCTCTCCTTCCTCATTCCCCTGCCTCTGCTACCACTCCCACCTTCCACGCAAACACATGCGTGCCTGCACATACACACACACTCATGCGGTTTCCGCACAGCTATCTCTGAGGGTAGTGACAGCCACCAAACAGAGAGGAGGAACTAGATCATCTATCTTGAAAATTTGCCTCAAGCTCAGTAGGTGAAAACTAAGAAAGCTGTTCTCAGAGGTACTGGAGGGCACATAACTCTTTTCCCATTCCCCTGTTGAGTGTGGGAGCTCAGAGCAGAAAATAGTTTCCTCCCCTCAACCCATCCCCCTCCATCAGTGAGCCTATAACTCATTTCAAGCCTGCTGTTGAAACCTAACTTTCCTCAGCCAGGACAGCCACAAGAAGTTATGGCTTCTCTTCCTCCTCCTCCCTTGCTCTGCTCTGCCATCCCCCCAGTTTAGAAGACTATGTCTGGCTTTTCTATTTTTGCTGTTGATGAGATAGATACAGTGCTAAGGGTAAGACAGTGTGTTCAAAATAGTGAGGATACATAGGATGAATTTGTTTTAAACAGTATTTTAGTTATATTTCCAAATAATATGCTGAATATTTTTTTCTTCAACCTCCAGACCCCCTTTCAGGTGAAGCATCTCTAAAAATAATGCAATGGGTCCAATTGTCGATCTGAAAAAAGTACAATAAAAACACTACAAGAGCATCCAGAAGTCTGGAAACACAGGTGGAATTGTGCACTTATTGTTTCAGATTTACAACTAAATCCACCGCCTTAAATGTAGAGATTCATCACCTGAAACATAGTTGAAAACAAAAATATATTGAGTATTTTTCAAATGTGAATACCATAATTTTAAAATGCCAGTTTCTCCTAGGCTTTGTCTTGTAATTTAAAAATTTAACAAGTGGACACTATGATTGGTGTACATTCCTGTCTACAATCTTCCAAGTTAATTGGATTAATGTAAGAGCTACTTATCTACACATAAACCATCCTATGAAAAAGACTGACCAATTCAAATTAGGAGTGAGCTTCTAATAATATATTTATCAGAAAATACCAAAACTGAGCATGATTTGGAGCTTTGCATTTTAATGAAATCCTGAAGCCTCCAATAAGAGTAGGAAAGGGTCACAGTATCCTATTTCTCTTTTACTCTGAAAATAAAATTCTAATTACATAAATATTCTGTCTGTATTACACAATAAATCTAAATAAGTGAGAGAAAACTTTTGCCTACAATCTTGTCACCTCAGCAGATCCAGCTTTTTGTTTGGCCCTGATCTTTTCTAGCCATTGTGGATAATCACAGTGGGTGCATTCTGCCATTTTCAATTAATACAATTTCAGAAGCATGTTCCACGTTGCTGTATAGTCCTTGTAATCTACATTTTAATAGCTACATCATCTTTTACATTATTTTCCTGTTGTCCAACATACCTTTCATAATCTTTTCTATAAGAAATAATGCAGCGAATCTTTGTTTATTTGGCTTTTTTTCCCTTATGGATTTCTTGTTCAGAACCTATTCTAAGAGGTAGGATCAAAGGTCAAAACCCTGGATATGAGGAGGTTTTTATTTCATCTAGTGACTGAAGAACTCTGAAGGTTCCACCCACAGCCTCCCACCTTTTACATTTGAGATAAGACATTTCTCCATCAGAAATGTATCCAGCCACTGCAGCAGCCCCACTGGAATGCTGGGACAAGCTCAGGGTTCATTTTCGGAAAAGTAGAGTCTGAAACAGTATGATTTAACCCATACAAGCTTGTTATATGTTACACATAGTTCCTACAAGGAGTATCACCAACACTTTAAGATTATAACAATTTCACTGAAAAAACAACTCATAATCAAGTAGTGACATTGAAAGAGTTGTGTGCCCCTTTAATAAGTACAAAATAGTCCTCACTTTTGTTTTAATTTGCATTTCTTTTACCTCTAGTGAGGTTGAAATCCTTTCCATGTATTTGTTTACTGGTTATTTCCTCTTGGAAGAGGCATCTCTTTCCTCAGCTCATTTTTGTATGAGCATTTTATAGAACATAGATTTTAAGCTTTTTCATTAACGCTAGTGACATTTTCCAGTTTCTTTTCCCACTTTAATGTAATTTTAAAGTTATATTAATGAGCTATATTCACCTTCCGTTGTCACAGAATTGCTTCAGAAAACTTTGGATACTGGTTTTTGTTCAAAGGGCAGATACAAATCAATAATATGCATGTTTCCAAAGACAACAATAGAAAAGTATCAAGTGTTTGCATTTTTATAACACGCCAGGTATAAAGAATACAAATGTTTTTGTCAATGCTAAATTTATGTGGTTAACTCACTGTTTTGCACAGTATAAAAAGAACAATCAATTAAAATAGACTAGGACTCTGGGGAACCTCGAGGTAGGTCATGGGGTTAGAGCCTTTGGAATGTGGAGAGACAGGAGCTGGGCTTTCTTGGGATGGCATAAGATAAAGGCATGTGATGCAGGATGGATATATGCAGGTGGACTGGCAAGCAATGAGGTAAGAGAACGTTTTCCTTTCTCTCATCTTTCCCATTTACTTCTTCTTACTCTTTTCTTATCACTGCATCTGATTTCCTTAAGAAGTAGTTTGCAATTATTTTTAATATCTTGCTTCCTTTCCTTTCTTTCTGCTCATTCCTTCCCAACTCCTTTCTTTTCCTTTTCTCATTTGATGGCAGTATAACACAATTACACTAGGGTCAGACAATCTGGGTCCAGGCCTTACCATTTCATATTGTTTGACTTTTGCCAGGTTACTCTCTGAGCCTTAGTTTGTTCATCTCTAAAATAGAACAATAATAGTACCTATTTCTAGAAGGCTGTTATGAAGACAAAAGGAGAAAATATTTGAGTGCTTAGTACAGTATAGCAGATTACTTTATCGTTTGCAAATATTTGGTGTTTCCCCCTGGGGGAGCATTAGACTTCCCAACCCCACTGATGTCGGCCTAGGCCATGAGACTTGATTTCACCAATGAAATATGAGTGAACAGGACACATGACATTTTGAGGAAGAAGACTGAAGAGCCAGTACACCATTTGCCATGTTTCTCTTTTCCCTCTACCATAATGACCTGCAATGTTCCAGACAGCTATTGCTCCATTCCTCAAAGTCTCATAGAAAAGAAAATATAGGCTGGGCGCGGTGGCTCACGCTTGTAATCCCAGCACTTTGGGAGGCTGAGGTGGGCGGATCACGAGGTCAGGAGATTGAGACCACGGTGAAACCCCTTCTCTACTAAAAAAATACAAAAAATTAGCCGGGCGTGGTGGCGGGCGCCTGTAGTCCCAGCTACTCAGAGAGGCTGAGGCAGGAGAATGGCGTGAACCCGGGAGGCGGAGCTTGCAGTAAGCCGAGGTTGCGCCACTGCACTCTTGCCTGGGCGACAGAGCGAGACTCTGTCTCAAGAAAAAAAAAAAAAAAGAAAAGAAAATATAGACTAAAGTCATAGCCAGCATACAATAAAGATCTAAAATAGCAAGAAAGAAATCTTTGTTATTACAAGGTATAAGTCACTGAGCTTTGGGGGTTGCTTGTTATCACAGCAAACCTAGGCTATATTGACTAATGAATGCAATATATGGCATATTGAAAGTGCTTAATATTCAATGCTAATATTATTCATGATTATTCTCTTTTCTCCTTTTATTCTCCTACCATAAATCCTAACTCTGCCTCATGGGGTGAAGTAAAAATTGAGGAAAGAAGTAGATCAGAAGCTTTGAAGAGTTTTTTTCCAGGTGATGGTAGGACCAGCCACTGGGAAGAAGTCATATTCAGCAGACATAGGAGAGAAAAGAGAGTTCCTGAAGATTCCTTTATTTATCTGTAACTAATGTATGGAAGTTTGACTGGGTTTTTCTGAACATTCACATAATGCAAATATATAACATGGAATGTATTTCTGCTTTACATCTATTATCCCTGGAGAAAGAAGATGAATGAATGCATACTAAGTTATGAAATAGGTCATAATTAATGTGAGATATATGTAAACGTATTATTTATGAATGAATAAATAAGCATTACTTGCCGAAATCCTAAAAGCTGGCAAGAATCATTAGAATCCTTAGGAATATTAGCTCTGGCTTAATTCAAACAGAATAATCAACCCCTGATGTCAGGGGTACTAGTTAAACTACTTTTCAGAGTTCCTGAAACTTTTGAAATCTAAATATTTCCAGTATTTTTCAATGGATTTTCTCCTTTTAAAATTCACCTTAGTTTATGTAAGCTATAATTTGTGAATATTGCAGTACTTTGGCTTCTTTTCAAAAGTTACTGAATTCTGTTTCTAATCATGATGGAGTAACTGGGTCTAGACATACCTTCCCACTCTAAGGAAAAGGTATGAACAATTGTTTGTAGTCATTGAACAACAACAGGTAATTCAGTGCTCTGAACCCTGAGAAAAATGAGATGAGCTCTGCAATAGTACTAGCTTTCTTCCTAGGATACTTTTCATATGGTGGTGTGGCATGGCCAAGCAGAGTGTGGCAGTCTTGCCAAGTTGAAAGATTAGAAATTCAGAAGGTGGGAACAGCTGGGATTGGAATAGCAGAGCTGCAGGAGGGGGAATTCTACTAACAAAAGAGAGAGAGGGAGAGCTTCAGAAAATTGAGTAGGGGTAGGGTTGCCCTTGAGATCGTTGCTGAATAAGTCATCATGAAGACATAGGGGGAAATTCCAAAGAAGTTTCATTACGAAATGACTGGCGAGTTGTAAACCAAACAATTCACAGTGTTCTCAAAGGCCTGGAAGTCATTTGACTTCTTTCCAGCTGGAGAAGTGTGTCCTTAATGACACCTAATAACACAGCTTCCAAATACATGAAGTGAAAACTAATAGAACTGTAAGGAAAAATAGACAAATCCACAATTAACAGTCAGAGGTTTCAATATTTCCCTCTTGATAATAATCAATAGAACAAGTAGACAAAAAATTAGTAAGGACAGAAGACTTGAACAACACTACCAACCAATTTGATCTAATTGACATTTGTAGTCTACTCTACCCAACAACAGCAGAATACACATTCTTTTCAAATACACATAGAATAATCATCAAGATAGACCATATTCTAGGCCATTAAACAAGTGTCAATAAATTGAAATCATTCAGAGTATAATATCTGACCACAAGGGAATTTAATTAGGAATCAAAAATAGATATCTGAAAAATTCCTAATTATTTGGAAATTACACTACAACTTCTAAATAATTTATACAGCAGAGAAAAAAATACAAGAGAAATTAGGAAACATCTTGAAAATAATAAAAATGAAAATATGACATATCAAAATTTATGGGATGCAGCAAAAGCAGTGCTTAGAGGGAGATTTATAGCTCTAAATGCTTATATTAGAAAAGAAGAAAGGTCTAAAATCAATAAAGCTTTCAACTTACATGATAAAAAGAGGAAATAAAGTAAGCAGAAAGAATAAAATAATAAGGATAAGAGCAGAAATCAATAAAATAGAACACAAAAGACAAAATCAATGAAATCAAAAGCTGGTTCTTTGAAAAGATCAATAAAACTGTTAAGTCTCTAGTTAGACTGATCAAAAAGAAAAACATACCAACATTGGAAGTTAAAGAGGGAACATTACTACATATTCTATAAATATTAAAAGCATAAGAATGGAATATGAACACCTCTGACAATAAATTTGACAACTTAAATGAAATGAACAAATTCCTTGAAAGACATAAATAACCAACCTTGATTCAAGAAGAAATAGAAAACCTTATTAGCCTCATATTTATTAAAGAAACTGAAGTTCTAAGCTGGGTTTTACTGCAGGCCCAGGTGGCTTTAGTGGTGAATTTCATCAAACACTTAAGGAAAAAAATAGTATCAATTCTTTACAAAATTGAGGGGGCAAATTTCTCAACCCATTTTGTGATGCCGCCACTACTGTGATATCAAAACCTGATAAAGACATTACAACAAGAAAAGGAAAACACCGACTAATACCTCTCATGAACATAGTTGCAAAGATCCTCAGTAGATATTAGCAAATCATATCTGGTAGTATTTAAAAGGATGCTGTATCATAATCCAGTGAAATCTCAGGCAAATGAGGTTGATTTGAAATTCAAATGTGATCAATGGAATTCACCATATTAACAGAAAAAAGGAAAACACTATATGGTCATCTCAATAGATACAGAAAAAGCATTTCATAAATGCTTCATTTATGACAGTCTCTCAGCATATCAAGAACAGAAGGGAACTTCCTTAACATAGTAAAGGACATTTACGAAAGTCTGCAACTAACCACATACTTAATCATGAAAGACTAGATGAGAAAACATGGGAGAAAATTTTTGTGAACTTGGGATAGGCAAAAGTTTGTTAGAATAAAAATAAGGACAAATCATTAAGGAATGATAAATTGGACTTCATAAAATGAAACCCTCTGCTCTTAGAAAGACAAAATTAAGGAAATGAACAGACAGGCCACAAACTGGGAGGACAGATTTGCAAAATGTATATTTGACAAAAGACTGATATCCAGAATATATTTTTAAAAACCCTCAATAGTAAGTAGTCAACTCAATAATAAGAAAAAATCTAATGAAACAAGGGGCAAATGATTTGAAAACAAGATATATGAATGTTGTGTAAATACAAGAAAAGATACTCACTATTTATCTTCAAGGAACGACAAATTAAAACCACAGTGTGTCACCACTGCATATCCATTAGACATTAGAAACGCCAAAATTAAGAAGACTGAAATACTCGCTATTGACAAGGACATGGATGGTCAGAACTCTCATACGTTGCTAGTGGGACCATAAAACACTACAACTACTTTGGAAAATAATTTGGCAGTTTCTTTTTTTTTTTTTTTTTTTTTTTTTTTTTTGAGATGGAGTCTCACTCTGTCACCCAGGCTGGAGTGCAGTGGCGCGATCTCTGCTCTCTGCAAGCTCTGCCTCCTGGGTTCACGCCATTCTCCTGCCTCAGCCTCCCGAGTAGCTGGGACTACAGGAGCCTGCCACCATGCCCGGCTAATTTTTTTGTATTTTTTTTATAGTAGAGACGGGGTTTCACAGTGTTAGCCAGGAAGGTCTCCATCTCCTGACCTCGTGATGCGCCCACCTCGGCCTCCCAATGTGCTGGGATTACAGGCGTGAGCCACCGCGCCCGGCCGCAGTTTCTACAAAAGTTAAACACATATTTACTATATAACCCACCAATCTCATTTGTAGGTATTTATCCTAAATAAATTAAACCCTACATTTGCTTACATTAGTACATGAATGCTTACAGCAGCTTTATTCATAGTAGTCAAAGATGCAAACAACCCAAGGGTCCATCAACAAATGAACTGATAAACAAATAACAGTAGTATATTACTCAACTGTTAAAAGAAACTACTAACACCTGCAACAACATCAGTGATCTCAAAAAAAGTTTACTGAGCAAAAGAAGCTAGACGGAAAGCAAAAGAAGCTAGATGGAAAGAGTACTGTTTGAATTTATTTATATGAAATTATAGGAAGGAAAATCTATCTAATCTATAATTAAGCAGTTTAGTGATTGCCTAAAACTAAGGGTTATGGGTCAGGGAGCACGGACTGCAAAAGGGCTCAAGGGAACATTTTAAGGTGATGAAAATGTGCAATTTCTTGATTAAGCTGTGCATGGTTGTAGTCACTTGTTAAAATTCATTGAACCATAACTTAAATTGGACGCATTTTATTGTATGTCAGTTATACCTCAGTTAAAAAAAATTTTTTTAAGTTGCACACAGTGGCCGGGTGCGGTGGCTCACGCTTGTAATCCCAGCACTTTGGGAGGCCGAGGCGGGCGGATCACGAGGTCAGGAGATCGAGACCACGGTGAAACCCCGTCTCTACTAAAAATACAAAAAATTAGCTCGGCGTGGTGGCGGGCGCCTGTAGTCCCAGCTACTCGAAGAGGCTGAGGCAGGAGAATGGCGTGAACCCGGGAGGCGGAGCTTGCAGTGAGCCGAGATTGCGCCACCGCACTCCAGCCTGGGCGACTGAGCGAGACTCCGTCTCAAAAAAAAAAAAAAAAAAAAAAAGTTGCACACAGTGGTTAAGGGTACATACTCTGAGTGTGTCAGCCTGGGTTGGAAACCCAGCTCCAACTGTTATTAACTGTGTGACCTTGAGCAAGTGACCTAACCTCCCTTTGCCTCAGTTTCATCACTTGTAGCATCAGGATAATAATAATAGTACCTGCCTCATAGGGTTGTTGTAAAGATTAAATGAATTAATATAACTAAAGTGCTTAGATAGTATTAATATTATTACTGGTGTTTTAGTTGGTCGACTGGCCTCCAGAGGCACCAATTTCTGAAAATGGGCCACTCTCTCCATTGTTTATTCTTTTCATCTCACATTGTTCTCATTGCTCATCTCTAGTTTCTAACAGAGGGTTACACCGGTGGTAGATACTTGATAACTATTTGTTTAATGGATGAACTATTTCTTAATGAATAAACATTTATTTAACATATTGCATGAAAAGTGTACCTGATGATAGAGTTTCTGTTTGGGGTGATGGAAAAGTTTTGGAAATAGTGGCGATGATTGCATAACATTGTGAATGTTGCTAATGCCACTGAATTGTATACTTAAAGTGATTAAAATGGCACATTTTGTTACAGATATTTTGCCATAATGAAATAAAAAGTTTATATATACCTAATGGAAAAAAAAAAACCCTACAGCTTTGTATTCCAGCTTTGCAGGGACTTTATAACAGAAGAGTCAATATACTTGTTTCATCTTGTCTATGGCTAAAACATGCAGGAAAATGACATTCATTTGTAAAGTTCTTTAAAGTCTTAAGGTGGGGGATGTTTGTGAGCATCTCGAAAGTAAAAAGAAGTGAAATTTGGATCTATTGTGAGACACTTTAAGTACCAAAAATGCTTGATTTATCAAGCATTTGTCTAGTAAGATAAAATTGCCACCAACTCCACTACAGCTTGCTTCCCACACAAAAGCTATAAAAATATAGAAAATTCTGCACCTGTTAGCAAAATTATGAATTGAAATATCTTGAGTTCCGGTGTTAAGTTGCTCAATAACTATATGATTAACACCCTTCATCTTCAGAACTTATGTAACATGATTTATCTGAATGTCTTAAATACCTCTATAGAAACACTGATTTTGCTAATAATGGTCAGTTTTTAGGAAGTGTTCTCAAAGTGGCAGCTTGAAAACAGACCCGTTTAAAGCACGTGGATGAGTGTTCATCTTATGTATATAAAATATTTACATATTCTTCCTTTCCTTGACAAAAATTACTTCTTGAGAATCCATGCTGTCTGAAATGCTTAAAATTACATATACATGTTCAAAGGAAGAACAAAGAGCTTTAGTAGTTAAATTAGTTTGGACTAGTGTGTAGTGTTACTTCCTACCATTAAGGCAGGATAAAAAGAAATCCAATAGTTTCACTAAAAAGGAAAGTTTTGTTCATTTCTTTCTCTTCATTTCTCTGTTTACTGCTGCATGACAAGTAGAGAAAAGACGAAGCATGTTAGAATCCATGGCAGAGTCTGCTATGTATCTTGGCTCTGGTAGACTATCAAAACCTCAATTAACTCATTTTCAAAATACCACTATGATAGAAGTTTCTCTCCCTCAAGGAACCCAATTCACTTACAGTTACTAATCTGCAAAAAGACACAGGGAGACTTTCATGAAGAAAAAAAATACATATGGTAAACAAACCTATGTATTATTTTCTTTACAAAAAACACAGGCTAAAGCTTTGAATGAAACACCAGGTGGGGGTTGGCAAGATATTTTAAATATTTCAAAAAGCTCAGTAAAAATTTTATTGACATTAAAACAAAAGTACCTGATCTTGCTTTTGGCTTGCATTGCTATGTTGACTAAATGCCCTAATTAGGGGTTATATATGTCTAATTGGGGATTACATATGATTTAAAGTGAAAAATAATTATCACATGGTAAATGTAGTTTGTTTAATAGGCAAATGTTTTCAAAAATATGAGGTCCTTGTGGGAAAAAGCATAATGAACAAATCCTTACTGATGAAAATGAAATCATGAGCCTGTACTAATCATTTGGCAATTAATTGTCTTCTGTACTGCTGCTGCCAGTATTTATTATTTATATCTTAACTTCTGCTGAAAGTATTTACATAGTCTCACACTACATATTGTTCTTTCAATATTTTTATTATTTTTTAATCTGCCCTATGAAATCATAGAATCTTTAAGGAAAAGGAGATATAGATATCTATAAGAACATTCTGTTTCTCTAACAGGCAGTTTCTGGCACTTAGTGAGTAGTTTCCCTTTGTCCTCATTGCTGACCAACGGGTTATTGGTAGAATTTTTCCAGTTACATCCATTCATTGCACTCATTCAACAAATACTGAGGGCCTACTATGTATCAATTGCTGTGCCAAATGTTAAGTGTAGTTAGGCAAAAGATATATATATATATACATACATACACATACATATATATGGAGTAGGCAGAGAGTGTTCAAGGAAAAGGGAACAATTTATGCAAAGCCTTGAAGCAGGAGAAAGCTGGGCTAGCCCCAGGAACTGAAAGGACAGCAGGTTTAAGCTCTGTGGGTGAAGAAGAGAACGGAATGAGATGAGCTTGGAGAGACTAGCAAAAGCCAAATCATGCATGGCCTTGTGGGCCACAGCAAGTTCTTAAAAGTTTACTTTCCGGCTGTTCTCAGTGAAGATATTGGGGCAGAGTTGGACTGAAGATGTCAGGAAGTATATCAGAGAAATCAGTTTGGAGGCCATTTCCAGAGTCCAGGTGTTGGCTTATATCAAAATGGTGAAAGGATAGTAGGAACCAGAGAACTTACAGATGAATTAGATGTGGGAGATGAGGGAAAGGGAGAGATTTCTGATCTGTATGAAATGGCGTGCCGTTTACTGAGCTGGAAAGACTTGGGACTCACAGAGCTGGGAGGCTTTCAAGGGAATCTAGATTCTGATGGAGAGTATGTTATGTTTGAGATGCCTGAGAGACATCGAGAGAGAGAGAGAGAAAGAGAGAGAGAAAGTTTGAGCTACTAATTACATTTTCAGGTCTGGAGCCTATTAGAAATATAGCTTATCAGCATATATTGATAGTATTTAAAGAAATGTAAGAAGAACTCTGTATTTTAGAAGTTGAAGAGAAGAAGACTATATACAAATAGCCAAAGTAGACGGGAAACTAGATGGGTAATATACCAGAGGTGAAGAGAGAATGGTCAGCTGAGAAGTATGCAGCTTGAATGCTGTTGAGCAATGAGCATGAAGACAAGCAAAGAGACTATTCAATTGCATGCTACCAGGGTCACTGGAGGCTTTAACCGGGCAGCTTCAGAAATATCTAGGATGCTGAAGACGGATCAGAGAACATGGGAGAAGTAAAGCATTTTGAGACAGCACAAGTAGACAACTCTCTTTGGGAGTTCGGGAGAGTACATAAAAAGAAAATTCAAGAGGAGGAGAGAGAGTTAGGGGAGGGAGATGGAGGTGAGATGTGAACTAAGTTTTTAGGTATGATGAGCTTCATTCAGGTAGCTGCAGAGCATCCAAGTGAAAATATCTTACAGAAGGCTGGATTATGACTCGAGAGAGAGCTTGGAAAGCATGCATGTGCAGCCAAAGCTGGGATAAGAATCTTTAGCCCGGCCAGGCGTGGTGGCTCACGCCTGTAATCCCAGGACTTTGGAAGGCCGAGGTGGGAAGATCATGAGGTCAGAAGATAGAGACCTTCCTGGCCAACATGGTGAAACCCCATCTCTACTAAAAATACAAAAATTAGGTGGGTGTGGTGGTGCACACCTGTACTCCCAGCTACTCAGGAGGCTGAGGCAGGAGAATCACTTGAACCCAGGAGCCAGAGGCTGCAGTGAGCCAAGTTTGTGCTACTGTACTCCAGCCTGGTGACAGAGTGAGACTCTGTCTCAAGAAAAAAGAAAAAAAAAATAGAATGTTTAGCCCAGATCCCCTTTTGACATTACCCTGTCTGCTCCTATAGTCCACACTCAAGGTCCTGACATAAAAAGGGAGATTTAACACAAAACCCCTCTTCCAGGCATAAGTCCTGGACTACTCTGCTCAGCTAGCAACCATTGGCTCTATCTTCTCTCTAGAATCTATAAGCCACTGAGTCCCTTATCTTGCCCTTTGACTTTTTTTTCTGCAAGCTAAATTTCTACAAGTAGCATTTCTGGACCACAGTATGTTTTGATCTGATGGGTCACAGGCAGTCGTGCACCCTCTTAGGGGACGTTGAAATGGGATGTGGTATGTTTCTATGTTCTTGCTCTGAATGGCACCTCACTTCTCCTTGGTTTCTGTAGGCTTTGCTAAATAAATTAGAAACTTAATATTTCCTGGGATCAGTTAGTGTGGTCTGTTGGGCCATCTGTGGCCCAAGACTTTCCTCCAATATTAGGGAGAGGAGAGAAGTTATGAAAGTCAAAGGAGGTGGGTGGACTTTTGAAAGTGGAACCCATTATGTATGACTACCGAGTTTTCTCAGCACTTTTGTGAAAACTGGTTTAATAAAGATTCCTCATGAGAAGTGCTTTCTCATGAAAGTAGCATACAAGTATATTTATAGGCTTATTTTCCTTTTTTCAAAATAACTTTAGCATACACCTACTCAAATAAGCTACCAGTCTCATATGAACTGACTCATTTGTCAATAATAAATGCAGACGCCAGTGTGGGGGCTGACTACTCCATCAAGAACACATAAAGTATATTGTGTTTTTAGCTTAAGCATGTTGGGAAGCAGTAGACTTTTCTTTTTCTTGTTGTTCTAATGGCATCCGCTGACTCAAACATGGTTTCTCTGTCCTGAGAGAGACTGTAAGTTCATTGCAAAGGAGACAAAAACACAACATGCGCAGAATGTAGGAGAGATGATTTATGACACACCAAGAAAGGAATATCTCAACTTTATTGTATTAGTTTCCTGGGGCTGCTGTAACAAAGTATCACAACCTGGGTGACTTAAAACAACACAAATTTACTGTCTCAGTGTTGTGGAAGACAGAAGTCAACATTAAGGTGTCAGCAGGGTCATGGTTCTTCTTAAACCTATTGAGGAATCCTTCTTTCTCCCTTCATAGCTTCTGGTGGTTTTGGCCTTCCTTGGTTAACAACTGCATAACATTAATCTCTGCCTTCATTATCACATGGCATTCTCACTGTATGTCTCTGTGTCTGCATGTGGCCATCTTCTTATAAGGATGCCAATTATATTGTGTTAGGGACCCATCTTAACTGATTACATATATTTCCAAATTATCATGACTCTATTTCCAAATAAGGTCATATTCTGAGGTACTAAAGGTTAGGACTTCAATAGATCTTTTTCAGGGGAGATACAGTTCAATCCACAACACTCATATTCACAAAAAGAAAAAAATGAAAAAGAATAGTTACGGATAATGGGTTGAGAGGCTAGTTGACCCTATTACTGTTCTCAAACTACTATTTCTTTACCCTCATGTAACAAAAAGAAAAAAATTGCTTCCTGGGTACTCCTGCTATTTGGCTAAATTGCCCTCTCTTCCTTTCTTCAGGTAGATATGGTTATGTACTTATTGATCACTTACTACTCACCACTAAATATTGGGTAGAGGTTCTCAAATTTTGTTGTGTATTTCATACTACCTGAGAACTTGTTGAAAACATACAGAAGCCCAGGCCCTATCCTATTTCAATAAGCCTGGGCCCCTCTATCTTCTAATGGCTCTCTAGGTGGATTCTAATATGCTCTAAAGTTTAAGAACCACTGGCCTTGGTCTTGCAGTCTTTCAACCCCAACCTTTGCCAGCATCATGGAAGAATTCATTATCTACAAAGATGACTCAGCCATCACCAAGTCTTCTCATACCTTGCCTTCTTCACCCTCAATGACCTTCTAGTCCACTCCATCAGAGCCAGCTACTTCCACAGCCACACTCTGGACCTTGTTATCATTATTTTACTAACCCGATGTAATCAGTATTACAGTGAATGAACTGAATTTTATAGAGCAGAATGATAATACAAGTTTTTTTTTTCCCCTAAATCATTCTATTAGTCCATTCTTGCACTGCTATAAAGAAATACCAGGGACTGGGTAATTTGTGAAGCAAAGAAGTTTGACTGGCTTACAATTCTGCAGGCTGTACAGGCAGCATAGCAGCTTCTGCTTCTGGAGAGGCCTCAGGAAGCTTTCAATCATGGAGGAAGGCAAAGGGAGAGCAGACATATCACATGGTAGGAACAGGAGCAAGAGTGGGGAGGTGCTATGCACTTTCAAACAGCCAGATCTCGCAAGAACTCACTCACTATCTTAAGGATAGCATCAAGAGCAGTGGTGCTAAACCATTCATGAGAAACCACCACCATGATCCAATCACCTCCCACCAGGCCCCACCACCAACATTGGGGATTGCAATTGAACATGAAATTGGGGTGGCGACACAGATCTAAACCACATCAATCATGCTTTTCCAACTCCTCTATAGGCTAGTTGTTTTTTTGTTTGTTTTCCTTGTCCCTAGTGCAGACTTACTTTCCTGGCTTCTTTCAGGTCATAAAAATTCTCCTGGTAACTCAGCCACAAGAATGGTCTCAGTTCAGTAATTAAAATGTTCAATAAAATTTGAATGACACTCATAAAATTTGAACTTCCCCACCCCCATCTTGTTGCTGCAGCAGACTGGAAAACCTAGGGGGTGGGGAGAAGGGATGGAAATACAGGTGGCTGCTTCTTCCCTCTCCTTGCTCTCTGTCCACCCACACCCACCTTCTTAACCCCCCAGTTAACTACCTCTGTGTCCTTCAGGGTTGGATCAGGAAAAGGGAGGAGAGGTCATCAAGGTCCCACTTGGTAGGCACAGACACAGTCACTTATGGCAGCCTCTTGGTATGGCAGAATCCTGTTGCCCACTCTTTACTTCACTTGGTATTTTTGTGAATTTCAGGGAGATACTGCCCTTGGAACATCCAACTATGCTCCCATTGTGAAGGCAATGTCTCTCCTCAGGCTGGCCGCCTATAATTCTCTCCTCAGCCCCTAGCTATTTGGTGGCCACTCCCCTCCCTGTGGTCACATACCCCCTCCAGCCAGTTTTGGAATCTGAAGTTGCCCCAGGCAAGCTTCTCCACAGGCCCACATCTGGCTCAGGAGAAATAGTCACTCACCCTTGCCTCACTGCTTATGGATGTGCAGTTTGCTCCCAGTGCCCCTGCCCACTTCTCCCCTTTCCTCCCCACCATCTCTAACCTGGATGATTTGCACAGAGCTACTCGTACCAGTCCTTAATGCTCTTCAAACTCCAGAGGCACATTTAAACCTCTTCAGGTGGTTTCGATAAAGTATCCTTTTTATTTGAGCTAAGGAGACAGGGACGCCACTACCTTTCCCCGGGACAGAGGAAAGAAACACCCAAAGCACTCCAACGATTCTCCAAAGAAAATAGGTCCCCTCTATTTTCTCCCTCATCACTAGCCCTCTCGTACTACTAATTCCCTCCCAGGTTAGATTTCATGGTACATACTTTCAGTAATCTCCTTGCCAACACCATAAATTCTCTTGTCTATCTTTTCCTCACATCCATCTGGAAAAACCTCAATCCTGGATGAACTCAACCACCCACACTCTCCATGCCTGCACCAAGGCAGCTGAGCCACTGACAGCTGAAGTAAGAAACACAAAAGGGCAGACTGAAAGAACTATAATTTTAAGGTCAGTAACTCTGGGCACTCCACACTGCCAACAATGCTGTTATAGTTATTTGGCCAGCTGGCTCTCTTATTTTCTGCAAGAGCCATCTCAAGTCTTCTACACTCTCTTCAACCTCTAATCCCCTACTGTGCTGTTCATGCCCAGAAAATGCCTCACCTTTTATTTCTTGGAGACTACAAAATTAAATAACTTCTTATCCCTAGCAAATTTGCTATCCAACCTATACCTTCACCCATCCTATTCTCTTTCCCTCCTGTTAAAATAGAGAGGGTCTTAGTGCAAGACCAACTCCTCTGTTTCTTATTTGGATCCCGTCCCCTCCCACCTTCTTAAGAAGCATATACCACTATCTCTTCTCCTAGATTCAACCTTTCTCTTCTGGATTCTTATTAGTATCTAAAGATAGTAAAATCTCCCCATCTTAACACATCTGTACACTTAGAATTACTTCATATATGAAAGTTATTTAACCATCCATATTACCCTATGAAGTAGATATTCTTTTAGCCCTAATTTTTAAGAGAAACAAGTTCAGAGATATTGCATAACTTGTCTAAGATCACATGGCTGGTAATTAAAGTGAGATTCAAACCCAGGCAGTTTGATTCCATAGCCTTTTCTAGCCTCTGGATTCCCTGTTTGTTTTTATTATCTATTCTTTTTTTTTTTTTTTTTTTGAGATGGAGTCTCGCTCTGTCGCCCAGGCTGGAGTGCAGTGGCGTGATCTTGGCTAACTGCAAGCTCCGCCTCCCAGGTTCACGCCATTCTTGTGCCTCAGCCTCCTTAGTAGATGGGACTACAGGCGCCTGCCACCAAGCCCAGCTAATTTTTTTGTGTGTGTGCATTTTTAGTAGAGACGGGTTTAATCATGTTAACCAGGATGGTCTCAATCTCGTGACCTCGTGATCCACCTCCCAAAGTGCTGGGATTACAGGTGTGAGCCACCGCGCCTGGCTTATCTATTCTTTCTCTAGATTTTCTATTGCATTGTCTTATCTCCTTATCATCTGCTTCCTTCCCACCCTCCCATCCCTAACTTTTATTAAGATAAATTTGAAAGTGACAGAAAAGCTGCAAGAATAATACAATGGGCTACCTATATAACCTTTTTCTAGATTCACACACATTATGTATATATGCATATACACATACATACACAAACAAAGGCAGTTACCCAATGACATGATTCAAATTTCAGTGACTATGCTTACTAAATGTAATTACACAAAGTACAAACTTCACTGCAAGAACTTCAGTCTGCCAACCACTATGTAATTAATAAATGTGCATCATGATCAATGACAGTGAACAATCATTCACTGCTTTCAAAATCTGTCAGCAATTGATCACTGCACATCTGTTTTTCAGTTCATGCACAGACAGCAAGGTGTGAAATTGTGTTACTTCCTTGTCTCCCAGTGATAAACTCACAAAATATTTTACAAAAATAGATATTAAAGGCAGGGCATGGTAGCTCATGCCTGTACTCTCAGCACTTTGGGAGGCTGAGGCAGGTGGATCACGAGGTCAGGAGTTGAAGACCAGCCTGGCCAACGTGGTGAAACCCCATCTCTACTAAAATTACAAAAATAAAATTAGCTGGGCATGGTGGCTCCTGCCTGTAATCCCAGCTACTCAGGAAGCTGAGGCAGGAGAATCGTTTGAACCAGGACCTGGGAGGCAGAGGTAGCAGTAAGCAAGATCGCACCACAGCACTCCAGCCTGGGCTACAGAGCAAGACTCTGTCTCAAAAAAACAAAACAAAACAAAACAGATATTAAAAAGAGGAAATTGGCCAAGAAAAATGAAAGTGAAGGGAAAACATGAAAAGTAGTAACACTGGAAGTGAAATTCAAATCAAACATAGAGCTACAGAAAAGATAGTTGGCTATGGCAATGTTGACACTGTAATCATTAGAAAGACTCTAGGTATGCAGTCAGGGGAACTTAGTAAAGATGGAATTATTGACATTAATGAAGAAAGTGGCTGTGACAAAAAAGGATGAAGATGCCCCAGAGGAAGTGACATTGCCAAAAAACTTCACAAAAAAGTAGGTAGATTGATAGAATTAGAAAATATCTTTAGAAACATTTCACAACACTGAAAATGCAAAGGATAAAATAATGCAAACTAATCTAAACTTAGAAAGGAATATGATGATTTGTGAAAGTGGAGAAAAGATGCTTCATCCATAAGATAAGTTATATAATCAGAAGAAGCAACACTGTTCAAATTATTCTTGGTAAGTTTTTTGTTGTTGATGTTGTTTGTTTGTTTGATTGTTTGTTTGTTTTTGAGATGGGGTCTTGCTCTGTCACGCAGGCCAGAACGCAGTGGCATGATCAGGGCTCACTGCAACCACTGCCTCCTGGGTGCCAGCCATACTCCCACCTCAGCTTCTTGAGTAGCTGGGACTACAGGCGCACACCACCATGCCTGGCTAATTTTTGTATTATTTTTAGAGACTAAGTATTTCACCAGGTTGCCCAGGTTGGTATCAAACTCCTGAGCTCAAGCAAACCACCCATCTTGGCCTCCCAAAGTGCTGGGATTACAGGTGTAAGCCAGCACTCCTGGCCTTTGGTAAGTTTTAACAAAGAAATAAAACACTTTAATCCTCAATATTTCTAATGTTTTAAATTACAGTGCACTAAATACAAACTAGTTTTGCTTTTTTTTTTTTTTTTTTTACAATTTTCTGCATTTATGAGTGACCATATGAGTGTTCTTAATGTTTTGGTAAACATTTTTAAAGGTGACAGAACAACCATGATTTTCCCCATTGATCATTAAGATCACTTTGTAGTTTCAGCTTGCATGGTCATTTTTACAATCTTGTACTACCGTATCTTTTTACAGTCCTGCAAAGTGAAGACTGCATGCATATATATAGATACAGATATTACAGAACCATTTGAAAGTCCTCTACATATAAAATGATGTTTCATTTCCTACACATTTCAACATGTATCTCTTTTAAGAACAATGATATTCTCCTACGTGATCACAATCTCTCTCTTATCACACTCAAGAAATTTAACATTGATACCATAATATATCTAATATTCAGTACATATGCAAATTTCTTCAATTGCCTAAATAACATCCTTTATAGCATTTTAAAATATCCTGTATCTATATTAGGTTTAGGCATAGCTTTTACTTTCCTTTCATCTAGAATAGTTCCATTGCCTTTTTTTCCCCTCTCATGACATTGATAGTTTTTAAAGAGTTCTGTAGAATGTCTTACTATTTGGATTTGTCTAATGCTTAGGTTTAGATTAAACATTTTGGCAACAACACTACATAGATGATGGTTTATCCTCCTTTATTCATTAATATCAGAAGGCTCGTAATGTTCATTAGTCCCATCAGTATTCATTTTTAAGTTTGATCATTTGGTTAAGGTGATATGTGTTGGATTTCTCTATTGTCAGATTATCTCTTTGTGTTATTAATGAGTAATGTATAAGGAGATACTTGGAAACTATGACTATTTTGCAACCTCTCACCCAGCGGCATTAGTATCCATTGATAATCCTTTCATTGTCAATGAAGAGCCATCCCTGGCTCTTCAGTTTACCTCATATACCATTATTACTTTTGTGATTGCAAAATGGCGATTTTCCAATTCTATCAATCTGTCCACATTTATTAGCTGGCATTCTTCTATAAAGAAAAGCTTTCTCTCTTTTTCTGTGCTCCCTCCCTCTCTCCCTTTTTTTTTTTTGAGAAAGAGTCAGGAGTTCATTGGCTGCGATCTAGGCTCACTGCAACCTCCGCCTCCAGGGTTCAGGCGATTCTCCTGCCTCAGCCTCCCAAGTGGCTGGAATTACAGGTGCGTGCCACTATGCCCACCTAATTTTTGTGTTTTAATAGAGACAGAGTTTCACCCTGTTGGCCAGGCTGGTCTCAACTCCCAGCCTCAAGTGATCCACCTGCCTCGGCTTCCCAAAGTGCTGGGATTACAGGCATGAGCCACCATGCCAGGCCCTCCAACTTTGAGTATTTTTATAGACTTATGGATTTTCTTTTTATTCACTATTTTTTAATGAATTACCATCATTATTCTTTTTATCATTCAAACTGCCCTATTTTGGCCTGTAGGAGGACCTTCAATTTGGTTTCTTTGTCCTTTGACTTGTCCCACCAGTTGGTGAATGCTTTCTTGGTTATTTTTTATGAGTGCCAGATATTGCATTTGGATCATTGTAAAAATAGTTTGAGACCACGAAGAATGTTATCTTTCTTCAAGGAATTTTTATATGTGCTTCTGGTAAGAGATTAAGGCCAGTAGCAATCCTACATCACCTTAATTCAATCCAGTTGGAAGGCCTGAGAGACTCTGAAGTGGGTGGTTCAACCCTCCAGGAGGGTTGGCCTATTTCCAGTTTACCCTTACTCTCATGTAGGCCTTTGGGTACCAACCCAAAACCTGGCATCACTCCCCTTTACCTTCCTTGAACTTCAGTTTTATCTCTCTATCCTTGTTAGTCTATTAAAATTTCTATTCAGCTTCTGAGACTCCTCTTTGGAAAACTGGCTCTAAACGCTCTACTCACCTCTGAGTTTCTTTCTCCCAGGTATTATCCCAGATGTTGTCATGTTAACTCTCAGAGTAATTTTCAAAATATTTTGTCCAACTTTTGTGGTTTTACTTGGTAAGAGTGTGAGCTGAATTGCCTAATTCATTACTGGAATTGAAAGTTCCCCTCAGTACAGCTTTACTTTTAAAAATTAAAATATGATCATGTCATTTTCCTAATTAAAGCACTTCAATGACATACATTTTTCTTCAGAATTTGTACTTAGGGGGCCTGAAGGTCTACATTCCCAGGTACTCTCCAGCCACTCTCCTTCTCACTTTCTATTTTGCAGACACAGTGGCTCTCTTTGGCATGCCACCGCTTCACAATTCTGGCTTTGCACTTAACATTCTGTCCCCTGACCACCATTAGCTGCTCCCACCCATATCCTTTTGACCTAGTTCATGCTTACTCCATCATCAGAGCCAACCAAATGTTTCTTCACCAGGAAAGGCTTCTTTCAAAGCACTTATTAAAGTTTACAGTTGTAAGTTGATTTGACTGGTTATTTGAGTTAATACATCTTCTTCCATATGCAACATGAAGGCAGAGATCATGTCCATTTTTTTCACTACTTGGGTGCCCAGCAACTACTTGTAGCAGGCATTCAACAAAATGGAGGAATAAATAAAAATTATGTCAAGCAACAAGTTCTTTTCTGGGTCACTTATCTGTGTAACCATACTATTTATTTTCACCAACTCCCTGTACCTAGGGTTCTGTCAGTGCAGCTAACATTTCCTGCCTTTCAACTTTGAGGTCTGATAAAAAGTTTTGGTTTCCATTTCTCTAATGCTGACATTTATTTCATTTCAATAGAGGGTTATTTATAACCAAAGTAACATTGTTTTTGGTGACTTTGCAAAACTTTCAAACCAAGAGGTTATCTTTGTTTCAATGTAAACACACTGATAACTGAGAAAAAGCCATTCAGAGCCTTGATTTCTAATTTAGCTAACTCTTCAGAAAGTGAAAAATAAAAACCAAAGAGTCTCAGGCAGGTGATGAAGTAAAAATAATGCATACAGTAAATAATGCTGCAAGTGTTTTATTTGGCTTAGTATAGATTTCCCTGGTACCATAAATTTCCATCTGTTTTGCATTTGAAAATAAATGACAGCTGCTTCTTTAAAGTCTGTAGGCAAGAAGCCAATAAATAATGGGAATGCTAATTGATACTATAAGTTTTTGTTTTAAGGCCAAATTTAGGCTTACATTACTAGAAGCTTGCATGAGCCTGTATCGATTTATTTTCATATGCTTGGCCTATTTTTTCTTTCTTTAGTCACATAACATACAAATAGCAACTGTTTGATTTCTTTAGCCTCAAAGTCATTTCTTAGTCAGCTTCCCAGAATGGGGTCATGAGGTCACAATTGGGTAATGGGAACTTTAAATTCGCTCATGTTTATAGGGATTACAGCTTCCTTCTGCTAGAGAAATATGATATGAGTGGACACACTACTGGGCAACACCTCACTCCCAGACTTTGTGAAAATAAATCTCCCTCCTCTGCAAATGCAGAATATGGCCCACTGCTCCTCTTTTAAAAAACACACTTTTAAGACCTCCTAATTAACCTACATGTAAAATGGATGAATGAACATGTTTGCTATGTAAGTTTGGCAAGGGGGACTTTCTTAGGTATGGTAGCAAGTGGCTCCAACGTCTCCCCTAAACTTTAGACTTAATTATGCAATTTCCTACTAATTTTCCCACTTAAATATCTAATATGTCTCAATCTTAACAAGTCCAAAACTACATTATTGTTTCTCCCTGTTCCCCAAAACATGTCCTTCCTACAATCTTCACCATCTAAGTGAAGGACAGATCCATTCTTCTAGTTGCTCAAGCCAAAAACTGAGGACTCATTTCTGGCTCTTCAGTTTCCCTCATACACCAAATCCGCTCAGCTTTACCCTCAGCATGTGTCCAGAATCTAACCACCTCTCTCCATTATGATGATCCAGGCCACCACCATCTCTTGCTTGGTCTATTAACTAATCTTCCTGTGTTCACTCTTTCCATCCTCTCCACACAACACCAGAGTGATCCTTTTAAAAGGTAAATTATACAGATTTTTGTCTCAGGGTAAAATCCAAAGTCCTTACCATGGGCCTAGCCTAAAAGATCTTATGAAATCTGGCCTCTGGTCATCCCTTTGACTTCATCAACAGTACTCTTGTTCATTCCACTCCCATCAAACTGGCTTCTGTGATTTCCCTCTAACATGCCAAGCTTGTCCCTACACATGCTATTCCATCTACCTGGAATGCTCTTTCCCTAATAGCTGTGTGACTTATGCCTTCATTTTCCTCAGGCTTCTGCTTAAATGTTTTCTTTTTGGGGAGGCCTTCTAGTAACAGCACATCATATTTTTTAAAAACACTTCATTTCCTTTTCCACAGCACTCTCTAACACCTTATGTAGAGTGACCACACATCTTGGTTTTTCCATGACAGTCCTGATTTCAGCTGTACTATATTGACATAATTGTGAATAATTATTCTCAAAGTGTCCTTTTTTGATAAATTATGTGGTTGTCCTACCCTTACCATGTCTTATTTTATTTTTACAGCTTTCATCGCCACCTGATACCACCGGTCTTCCTCTTATTAGAATGTTAAGAGTTGACCATTTATTTTATTCTCTACTGCATTCCTAGCACTTAGAAGTACCTAGAACACAAATGCTCAAGAGTATGTGTTGAATGAATAAGTGAAGTCATTGATTACCTGACATATGTCCAGTGCTCTACTGGGAACCAAAGAGGAGAAGACAAATACAACAAAGTCCCTATTCAATGCATAAGGCCCATGAAATTTAAATATATATATTTATATATAATAAATATATTTATTATTTATGTATATAATAAATTAGTATATTTATTAGTTATATAATAAATAAATATATTTATTATATAATACATATTATTTATATATATTTATTTAAAGTGGCTCAAGTGATTCTCATGTGCAGGCCAGTTTAAAAACCCAGGAGCTATCTGCCTAATGGAGGAGTCAGAGATGAAAGGCAGGTGAGCATCAGAACGATCTCTCTTTAGTGAACGGCTAGGATGTCCAGTCTGACAAAATCACCATACTGAATTTGGACATCAACATGAAAACGTATGCTGTATACAAGAGACTGCACAGTGAGGCTGCCAAGGGATATTAATGAATTCAATTCCTAAATTCTATTACTGTGCTGGGGAAAACAAAAACAAAACAAAAAAACCAAAAACCTTCTTTACTATAAAAACAGAGTATTGGCTTTTCAGTGCCTGAATAGCAAAAATGAGAACTCTTCATGGCCCAGAATGTCTTTGACAGTATAAGAAGTGGGGAGAGGAAAGCTTTCCCACAGAGAACTGTGTCTGGGGCTGGATTAAAATGAGCACTCAGTCACAATTTATTTGTTGTAGGAAAGAGATTCGTAACCAAACCCATGCACATAAACTCTAATTATATCCACAGGATAAATTCATACAAGTAGAAGTGCTGTTAACTCAGATGATCTCTGCACACGATTATCAAGATCTTTAATTTTAGTTGGGAATTCACTTGTTTTTTTAAGTAGAGGTTTTAAATTTTTTTCTATTGGATTTTAGATGTACCCCACGTAAAAAACAGCTGGGTCTCCTAACATTCTAAAGACTAATACTTCTAGCTACTTTAAAAAATCTGCTGATGGTAATCCTCTTCTCTGACAATATAGTTAGGCTTAATTCATCATCTCTATGCAACTCTTCTTCAGGGACATGGTTCCAGGAACCCCTAAGATACCAAAATCCATGGATGCTCAAGTCCCCTATAGAAAATGGCATAGTATTTGCATACTATGCACATCCTCCTACTTCAAGTAATCTCTAGGCTATTTATACTACTTAATAAAATGCTATGTAAATGGTTGTTATATTGTACTTTTATTTGCATTAATTTTTTTATTGTTTTCTTTCCTAAATATTTTTGATCTATAGCTAGATGAATCTGTGGATGTGGAGTGTGCAGATGCTGAGGGCTGACTGTATTTGGCCTTGCATGTAAATCTCTATTATGGCACTTACCATGCTAGTGTGTTTGTTTTCCTACTTGGCCACACCCATAAGCCACCTCCTCCCCACCCCCAAGTGTTTTAAAAGACTATGAGCTCTTAAAGCAGTAGTGCCTAGAGAATTTCTGCAAAGTGCAGATTCTCCTGACCTGTTCTCTGAGATTCAGGAGGACTAGGATGGGACTGGGGCATCTGCAGCAGGCTTTCCCAGGTGATTCTGGGCGGTCAGTACACAGACTTCCCTACAAGAAACTGACAAGTGGAGACTGTCTTAGTCACCATTGCAATAACTACCACTAGATAAATGTGTGTTGAATCAATTGATTGAATGATCAGGAAAACATCTAGGGATTTCTCTGAGGAAATCGTCTCATACAGACCTAAAGCCAGTTAGATCAGACAGTACTTTCAGTATATGCTGTAAGAATTACTCAACAGGTCCAAAACTGAAGGGGATTGAAGAGAATACTTGACTGTTAGGGATCTTGAGAAAAGAAAACAGTCAAGCAGATGATTAGGCAATTTACAAATGCAAATCTTAGATAATCAGAATAGTTTGTGATCTTGCTTAAGCATTTTAGAACTTGTCCTATTCACACTTTATCTGTTTCATTTTCTACTAGGCCTTGTAATCCTCACCTTTCCTAGACAGAAGCACTCTGCTGCCTCGTGAGAGGCAGAGAAAAAAGTGAGTTTCAAGAGGGAGGAAACTATAACTGAGAGATATTTTTAAAACTTGGAAATGGTCTGCAAGGTGCATATTCCATCACCTTATGAAAATATGAATTTTAAGTTTACATTTACCAAAGCATGTTCACGACAGGCTGTAAACCAACCTACCTTTGAGGTTACCTTTAATTCATTAATTCACGTTTGTTAACTTCCCTACCTTGTTGCTTGACATATTCCCTAGGAGCATTTTCTAATCTTCTCCCACCAACATCATATTTGAAGTAAATAAATTATAGCCCAAATCTTATCTTGTTCTAGAATCCCACGAGTGCAGAACTCCTTCTCAGGGAAATAGGAAATCTTCCTTTGGGTAAGTTCCAGGAGTTGGTTCATTATAACAACATCAAGACAGTATTTTTAATAATAAATTTTATAGGTTTAAAAACAACAGTACTTCAGTTGCCTAGAGAATAATAGTTTCATTTTATTTATTTATTTATTTACTTATTTATTTAGACAGGGTCTTGCTCTGTTGCCCAGGCTGGATTGCAGTAATGCGACTATTTATTTATTTATTTATTGAGGCAAGGTCTTGCTCTGTTGCCCAGGCTAGATTGCAGTAATGTGGTCATGGCTCACCGCCATCTCCTCGGCTCATGTGATCCTCCTGCCTCAACTGCCTAGTAGCTGGGACTATAGCTGCGTGTCACCATGCCTGGCTAATTTCTTTTTAAAAATTTTTGGTAGCCGGGCACGGTGGCTCATGTCTGTAATCCCAGCACCCTGGGAGGCTGAGTAGGGCGGATCATGGAGTCAGGAGATCAAGACAATCCTGGCTAACACGGTGAAACCCGTCTCTACTAAAAAATACAAAAAATTCACTGGGTGAATTTTTGTATCTGGCACCTGTAGTCCCAGATACTCGGGAGGCTGAAGCAGGAGAATGGTGTGAACCTGGGAAGCAGAGCTTGCAGTGAGCAGAGACCATGCCACTGCACTCCAGCCTGGGCGACAGAGCGAGACTCCGTCCCAAAAAAAAAAAAATTTGGTACAGATGGGGTCCCATTGTTTTCCAGGCTGGTGGTAAACCCCTAGCCTCAAGTAATCCTCCTTCCTTGGCCTTCCAAAGCACTGGGATTATAGGTGTGAGCCACTGCATCCAGCCTCTTTCACTTTAGATATATGAGATACATGCACATACACAATTTTAGTTAAAGAATAAATTACTCTTACATATACACTCATAGAAAACGTTATGGCTTGGACTTAGCTCTCTTAGATAAGGAGTTGTCAGTCTGCCATTTATGCAAGTTGGCTGTATTTCCCATATACAGCATGGGGAATACTGTCTTTTAGTACAGCAAAGCTACTAAAGCCTTTGTTTTCAAATCTCAGGTTTTTCATTCTGCTCTGAGTCACGTTATTCACTGTTTCCTTATGTGGTAACCAAAAATGATTATCTTTCCACAAGAAGGATGTTAGGAAATTAACTAACAATTATGAAAACAGAAAGCAATAGAATATTGGTATTTACATTTGATAGCACTTACTGTTACTGAAAATGAAAACTGGAGGCCTTGGGTCACTTGAAATTCAAGTAAGAAGGAATGGCATTTATATTAATAAACTGTTCATTGTAAGTACTCTACTGATAACTAATCAGTCATGCTAAAGGCAAATCCAGCAGATAATGACAGAAATTATCAATAAAAGGAATTGGAAATTAAAATATTTCCATTCTATAAGCATATTTAAAGATGATTTGGCCAGGCACAGTGGCTCATGCCTGTAGTCCTAGCACTTTGGGAGGTCCAGGCAGGTGGGTTGCTTGAAGCCAGGAGTTTGAGACCAGCCTGGCCAACAGGGTGAAACCCTGTCTCTATTAAAAATACAAAAATCAGCTGAGCTCAGTGGCCCACACATGTAATCCAAGCTACTCAGGTGGCTGAGGCAGGAGAATCACTTGAACCTGGAGGCGGAGGTTGCAGTGAGTCAAGATTACGCCACTGCACTCCAGCCTAGGGGAGAGTGAGACCCTGTCTCAAAAAAAAGAAATTATAACAATAAAGATAATTAAATAGCTTATTAAATAGCTTAGAGTCACATATAAAAAGTATACACATGCATATGCCATATATACATATATATTGCATGTACATGTGTCTTTTGTAGTTTTGAAGAGTGCTCAGGGAGGAGCCACATCTTATTCATCTATGTGTACTTATAATATTTAGTCCAGTTACTAGAATGTAGTAGATACGCAGTGAATAAGTGATGGAAAATAGTGAATTGACATGGGCAATTAGAATGAACTAGATAAGCAAAAAATATTATAATTACTTGGAATATTAAACAGCTATTTGTTTAAAAGACAGTATTAACATGGAAAGCTGTTTATGACATAATGTTAGGTAAAATAATATAGAAAAATACCTTGAATAAATAAGACAGATTATAACTATATCAAAGTGTTAAAATGAGATTTAGACAGGGTCCTGTTCTGTTGCCCAGGCTGGAGTGCAATAGTGTGACCATAGCTCACTGCAGCCTTGACCTCTTGGGCTCAAGCAATCCTCCTGCCTCAGCTTCTGAGTAGCAGGGACTAGAGGTGCATGCCACCGTGCCCAGCTAATTAAAATCTTTTTTTCCGTAGAGATGGGGGTCTCACCATGTTGGCCAGGCTGCTCTTAAACTCCTGCCCTCAACTGATCCTCCTGCTTTAGCCTCCCAAAGTGCTGGGATTACAGGCATGAGCCACTGCGTGGCTAAAATGAGACTTTAAAAGGTTCAACTATGGGCATCGTTATTTCTTCTACTTCCTGTTTTTAATTAACATGTTTCTTAATCTTACAATAATTTGGTATATTTACAGAATTATCAGGAATTGTTATAGGAGTTGTATTGCTTTGTGACAGTTCTTGTATTTCTGACATACCAACTCACATTACTATCTAACTGGTAGAGCCTAGAAGACTAGTTAGGAGACATGATAGTTTATTAGCTAAGAATGTGTTCATCTATACATAACAGGTAACAGTTTAATAAAATTGGGATTTACTTTTTAAATATATTAAGTCTACAGGCAGCCAGTCTAGGATGGCTGCAGCAGTTTCAAGATGTCACGAGTGACCCAGGTTCCATCTTTCTGCCTCAGCATCCTTAGCTTATTGCTTCCATCTTTATATTTTCCACATCATATTCACCTTCATTTTTGTCATGAAACTCCATCTCCATCCTGTTATTATTCTAGAAGAAAGAACAAAAGGAAGAAATTCAAGGGGTGACTCTGTATTAGGAAAGGAAATGCTTTTCTAGAAATCTCAAGCGTGTGTCTCTCTAGAAGTGTATCCCATGGCCATCCATAACTCCATGGGCTCTAGGGAAATGAATTTCTCAGCTAGGCACATTGTCATCCCTCCTTCAAAAAAAGATGGGCCACATCCGAGTTAGAGACTGTAGAGGATACCTTTTCTGGAGCAGTACAACTTCAACAGTCTGAGGAGCCTAAATCCAAGATTTTGAGTCCAGAATTTGGTGCCATTTTTCCCTTTGAGGCAATTAACATTCAGAAAGCAGTAATGGAGAGAGGCTGAGAAACTAGCCAGAGTTTTCAACTGCCTCAAGGGGAGTGGGTGTGGGATTGGGTGGGTAAAAATTTTGAGCTCAGGACCTAAGGAGGAAAGATTTTAAGTTGGAACTGGGCTATACCCTGGAAGTAACTTTTAATTATTCTCTGATTGGATTAAGGTGGTCTGTCCCTAGTCTAATGACTACCAATATGTCACACCTCCCAATATTCACAATCTTGTGTAGTTCCTTCCCACACTGACGCTGAGCTTGGCCATGAGACTTGCTTTGGTCAGTGACACATTAGTAAGCATGATAAAAGTAAAGGCTTGCACATTGAGGCTTGTCTTTTTGGAATGTCCCCTCTTGCAATCCTGAGATTATGATGCTGTGAGGAAGCCTAAATTAGCCATATGGAGAAGCCATGTAGAGAAAACCAAGGTATGTAGCTAACGGCCTTCTTCCTGTTCCAGCATCCTTAGCTTGTGGCTTCCATGTCCATATTTTCCACATCATGTTCACTTCATTTTTGTCATGAAACTCCATCTCCATCCTCAAGCCCCAAGACTTATGACCTTAGTTAAGCCATTCTAGCCAGGCCCCAGTATGCCCACACTAATTGAAGCCCCAGACATCATGGAGCAGAAATGAGCCACCTGTACTATGCCCTGACTGAATTCCTGTGCCAAAGAATTCAGAATCATGAGTAAATAAAACAGCCATTGTTTTAAGTCATTATATTTTGGAGGTGGTTTGAACACAGCAATAAATAACTGAAATACTACTAAAAGCATAAAGAATGTATAACAACCTAATTGTTACAAGGGAGTGGAATTAATAATCTACAAGAAGGCACAAAAGGACAGAAAAGAAACAGAACAAACGAGAAAAATAGAAAGCCAACAGTAATATAGTAAACTCAAATATTAGCTTCTAGGCAATTCTATGTATGAGTAGACACTGACCAAGATCTTGTCTCAATAAGATTTCAAATGTAAAGATTTTCATCTTTTACCTATTGTCCTCTGAATTCCACCCATTTCACTCTCGCCTTAGTTTAATGGCCCTGCCTTGATGAAATTTGAAATAAGCTGCTGAGGAGATAACACCCTTAATCTATTCATTGCTGGTGCGCTTACCCAGTCTGGTTTAGAACAGTTTAACAAAGGCTTAGAATCATAATGTCTATGATTATTACCTCTTAGCTCCTAGTTTTACTGACTTCCATGTCTGGAATTACCAGCACTTTTTTTTCGTACATATGGATTATATGAACTAAATGTATTGTTTCTTCCCTCACCACTGAAAATCTATTCAATATACGGAGTTACAATTCAAAGTATTTTACAACCCAGAAAATATGGCCATTCCGTATGTGGTGTGTATTTCAGAGGTGCTCTGCAAGTTCCATGAGGTCAGGCATGAAGTTCAGGCTACATGCCTGGTACGTAATAGACGCTCTGACAGACATTTGCTGAATGAATAAATTAGTCACTACGGCGTTTGTGGGCTTTAAACACAAGTAAATGCGCTTCTATCGCCAAAACCTCAGAGCTAGGTTTCCCTTCTGCAAGGTGGCGTACAAGGCCCACGAAATAGTCGGCCGCCGCAGGTACGCAGCCCGTCCAGCCTGTCCGGCTCGGGGCAGGCGACCTCGTCTGGTGGCAGTGGGGGAGGCAGCCGTTTGCTTCCTCACAGGGAGCGCCGGAATCAGGGGCTGGAGGCGTCTGGGGAGGAGGCAAATAAACAAAGCCAACCGCACCGAAACGGGTCGTTCCGTTTCACATCCTCCCTCGGGTGCCTGGGTCTTCTCGGAACAAAGTGACCCTCCATCTGTCCGCAGGCAGGTGGAGCCCGTCCCACGCGGCACGCGCCTTCCTTCCTCACAGCCGTGTGTAGACGCGGACCCTCGGGGACACTGTGGGCGCGAGAAAGGACACGCCCCCTCGCGGGAGTACAAGTCCACCGCACACAACCCGCGCACCTCCCCTCGAACGAACGCGCACGCGCGCGCAGAGGGCGGGTCTTCTTCCCGGCACCCACTGAGCGCCCGGCCTCCTCACCCCACCCCACCGGGCTCCGGCCGCCCAGGCTCCGCCTCCGCGACGGGCCGTCGGGAGGAGGCGACCGGAAGCCACTTAAAGCAGAGATCGAGGTGACAGGCGAGCTGGCTGGACTCGGAGCGCGGTCGAGGCTTTCTGCGTTCGCGGCGGCGGAATGGCCCGTGCGCGGCTCACGGCGTCGCGGCTCTGTGGTCCCTAGACGCCGGCTCCCGCCCTCGGCGCTGACCTCTGGCGCGGACACTGCTTTCCACTCGGCTCCTGTCGTCCGTTCTCTCAGGCTCCCGTTCAGGTAAAGGGCTCCGGGAGGGCACTGAGGGGCTGAAGGACCCTAGCGGGGAGTGCGAGCGCCGGCCTCGCGGCTCGGGCCCCGGCCCCGCGCCGGCAGTGTGCTGGGCTCTCGCGGATCGGGGTGATTGATTTTGAGACTGCCCTTTGTATCGAATTCACTCGGGTCCCGTCAGCATCGGGATGGAATTGGTTTACACTTCTTAGGCACTCAGAGCCTCCGGCAGGTGTATACATCAGACCGAGGCGCTGAAGGATTTAGTTGGGGTCGCCAGAGCCTGCCCCTTCCCCGTTCGTCAGGGTGGAGGCACGTCTGTGCGGCTTCCCCCGCGGGCCGACCCCGGGTGCTCTGAGGCGCCTAGGAGCCCTTCCCAGACCCCGGGGGAGGCAGCTACGGGAGCCTTCCGGCTACCCCGCGTTTCGGGCTGCAGCCCAGAAGTTTGGAAGATGTTTTCACGTTAACTTTGAGAGCGCACAAGTCTTCGTCTTCCTCCCCGCCGCCGCGGGAAGCGCTCGCCGCCTTTCCCCCGCGCTTCGCGGCTCAGTTCTGCGAGCCCCCAACACCCGTTGGACGCTCCTCGGGAGGTGAGCTGAGGGGGTAAAGAAGGATTAAAGAGAGAAGGCGCCGCGAGTGGCCTCTGCGATGCAGGGAGGCCGGGGCGGGTCGTTGGTCCGAAGGAGGTTGGACAGGGGTTGGGGGGCGCCCAGGCGCCTGCTGAGGGGAAGGCGGGGGCGGGGTCGCCCGGGAACACCCGGAATTGCAGAGCCGGGCGGCGCCTCAGCTGCGCTGCGCGGAGTTGGCGCGGCCCGGGACCAGGAGCTGAGCAAACCGCCGCGGCCAGCAGGAGGCGTCGCTCGGACCCGGGCTCGGCGCCGGGGTGTCGCGCGGCGGTTGGCGGGCAGGCTTTGGAGCGGCGGTTTCTTCGGAAAGTGCATTCGGCCGGGAGTGCCGGAGAACCCCGGGGTCACGAGGTGAGGGGTGTCGCGGTGTGTCGCCTGCCGCTGGAGACCGGAGGATGTGTCCTTCTCATCTTTATTTTTCCGTTATGAAAACTAATTGAGGAACTAGGTTCTAGTGGCTTTTCCCCTCCAGCCGCTCCTCCAATTCTCTGCTGCTTCCTCCCAGTTTTGTTTCCGAGTTTGGTGAAGGGCAATAATAGGAAAAGTTGCGCGCGCGCTTGCGTGTGTATGCGCAGACACACATATAAATAAAATCGATTTAGTGTCTATTTTACCTTGATTGGGTTTGATAGGAGTGGTTAGAGTGTGTGCGCGTGGGGAAAGCACAGGCCCGTTTGGTATGGTGGAGAGGGAATACCACAATCTGTGCCAATTGTGCCTTGAGGCAATAGCACCAAATGATGAATAATAACGCCTGGCTTGGCTGCTTTCCAGTTGATTTATGTCTCATGTCAGATCCCTTCTTCTTCGTGAAGCTTTCCCTAACAATGCCAGCTCACGGTGAACTCTCCTTTTTCTGCCTTTTCCTTTTGTACTTATCATGTAAATTTAATACTTTGTTATAAACTGCTTTGTATTTTACTTTTCTGAATTTGATGGACTTCTTACACATAGATTTATGACTCCAATTAAATTTTTAATATTCACTTTTGGGGACACTCAGTTTTATCTTTTGTTGTTGACCTACAAACAACAAAGAACTAAGCATTTAATATGTGCTTTTCTTAGCTAATTCAGCCAACAAAATATATATGGAACACCAGCTGTGTGCATTGTGGTAGCTAGGCACTTTACTGAGCACCTAGGATGCATATTTGATTAAGTCATGGGACCTTGTGTCACAGATCTCTTTCAGTTTATTGGACAAGTGAGAAGAGGATTAATTGCTCATCACCATTCCTTTCTCACCTGGCACAATCTCAGTAAATGTTTTCAAATTTCAGTTTTTTTCAAGTGGTCTGATTCTTGGAAGGAAGGACTTTTTCGTCTCTTTCAGTAGTTGATTAGGAATCTGAAATTTGGTGTGTGTTTTATATGGTTGTTTTATTTTTCTATAGTATACCTTCATTTGCTCTTTAAAAATGTATATATGTAACTTTTCTGAAGACAAGAACTAGGAGGCTTTTTCTGTGTTGCCAAGTTGTGCTTGTCTTCTGACACAGCTTGCAGTGGTTGTTGCTAATGGGGCTTCTGTTACTAAACACACCCTTGTATTCCATCAGTAGTGGTAATGTTTTTGGGGGTTGCAAAAGTAGACTCTTAACATTCTTGGATAGTATATTAGAGCTTTCTGAATATAGAAACGCTTAACAGACTCCTGGCTTTCTCCCATGTAACATTTCAATTGAGAGCCCCTGTTTCTTGTGTATATTCTTATACTCTTAAATTCACTCACTGTTTTAAGTTCGAAGTTTATCTTTCATTTGATGAACTTTTGAACAAACTTTTTGTAAACTCATGAGATAGGTGATACATAAACAACTATGAAGAGAACCACAAAGCTGAGTGGAAATGTGGTTTCCCTGCTGTCATCATCTAGAAACAGTTATTTCTACCTCCCATTTCCCACCCCACTCTAACCTTATAGTAAAAATTCATAACCTAGCAGAATTGCAAACTCTTATGTATTCAGTCCACAAATGCATGCCAATGGCCTATTGAAAGAGTCTTCTACTTTTACCTGCTGTGTGCTTTTGAATAGCCTTGGGTGCTTTGGAGCCTTAATTTCTCAATAAAATTTAAAATTGACCTGTAAAAACTAAATATAGTATAAGAGGAATGGTTTCAGGGAATCAGTCAGGACAAAAACAAAACATTTTAATGAATGAATGAAATCCAGTTGCTGTCAGTTTGTAAATGATCATCTTCCTTCCTTTCCTCGTAGGATTTTTAGACTCTGAGGAGCAGTTGGAGCTAATCCACATCATGGAAATGGAAACCACCGAACCTGAGCCAGACTGTGTAGTGCAGCCTCCCTCTCCTCCTGATGACTTTTCATGCCAAATGAGACTCTCTGAGAAGATCACTCCATTGAAGACTTGTTTTAAGAAAAAGGATCAGAAAAGATTGGGAACTGGAACCCTGAGGTCTTTGAGGCCAATATTAAACACTCTTCTAGAATCTGGCTCACTTGATGGGGTTTTTAGATCTAGGAACCAGAGTACAGAAGAGAACAGCTTACATGAACCTATGATGAAGAAAGCCATGGAAATCAATTCATCATGCCCACCAGCAGAAAATAATATGTCTGTTCTGATTCCTGATAGGACAAATGTTGGAGACCAGATAGCAGAAGCCCATCCTTCCACCGAAGCTCCGGAACAAGTGGTTCCAATCCAAGATCACAGCTTTCCATCAGAAACCTTCAGTGGGACGGTGGCAGATTCTACAACTGGTCACTTCCAGACTGATCTCTTGCACCCAGTTTCAAGTGATGTTCCTACTAGTCCTGACTGCTTAGACAAAGTCATAGATTATGTTCCAGGCATTTTCCAAGAAAACAGTTTTACAATCCAATACATTTTGGACACCAGTGATAAACTGAGTACTGAGCTCTTCCAGGACAAAAGTGAAGAGGCTTCCCTTGACCTCGTGTTTGAGCTGGTGAACCAATTGCAGTACCACACTCACCAAGAGAACGGAATTGAAATTTGCATGGACTTTCTGCAAGGCACTTGTATTTATGGCAGGGATTGTTTGAAGCACCACACTGTCTTGCCATATCATTGGCAGATCAAAAGGACAACTACTCAAAAGTGGCAGAGTGTATTCAATGATTCTCAGGAGCACTTGGAAAGATTTTACTGTAACCCAGAAAATGATAGAATGAGAATGAAGTATGGGTATGTATTTATAACAACTTGTAGAACTGTTGTTAAATGCTATAGAGAAGGTAAAGAAGCTAAAAGCTTAGTAGGATGGTTTCTTTCAGTAGTAACAGGTTTTTTTTTTTTCCACTATTATTCTTTTGACTATGCTATCCTGATTTTTCATGGTGGGTGAATGCAGGCTATTAACTCAACCGGACAGTGAAAGTTTTATGATTTGAACAATTCGTATGTCACTCAGTTCAACGTGCGTGTGACTGAGAAGTTGCACATACATTAAATATTGTGAATCAAATACTGTTTTAATCACCCAAGGAAAACTGGCTTTTGAAAGAAAGTCTGGCGAATCTTACTATAACATAAATAATGAACACCTAATTTATCTAATTTTAAAGCTCTGCACGTTGAGTAGCTGTTATTTTTTAAAGAAAAATAGTATCGTCGAGAGATGTTTGTGGCCCTCTTCATTTTGAATGGTATAAACATCTTTTCTGTGAATGATTCAGAAGTTCCTCCCATACTTCTGGATCTTTGATTAGTTTCCTTGGAACTTTTCACCATTAAGTTTATATTATAGATAAAATAAATTTTTCCAGAATTTAGGGTATTTTTTTTTTTAACCTGGAAGAGTCTTTTAACAATCAGTGAAGGGATGAATTTATGATAAGGTATGTTTAATACTCAAACAATTATCCTTGAGTTTTGGTACACAAGATGTGTGTATATACATAACTCAGTTCTTTTAGTATGGATGTCTAAGCAGCATTCACTGGCAGGGAACTGGTATTTCCACATCTGAATTCTTCTTTAATTAAACTTTAAAATGAAGAAAATGATAGTTGCCTCATGTAAAGTTGCTAGTGCAAAAATGGCTATATAATAAGCATTAATCTTTGCATCTCTAAGTTATTTCTCCTGTAGCATAGAAGGAGCTAAAGTGTGTGGTGTTAATAGCTATTTGTGTATGATCAAGAGTAAGGATTAAAATTAAAAGGGAGAGAAGAGGACTTCTGTCCATGCTGTCTGATTGGGGTGGCCATGAAGGCAACCTAACAGCTTCATAGCTAACGAATGGCCTGGTATAGTACTGAGATGACCCATATTGGAGGGGGAAATACACTGAATAGAGAAAAGAATTCCTTGAGCCATCTTTGTTCACAGATATGTTGGTTTACACTACCTATGTATCTAGAGAGTCAGCAAATGGTTGCAGTAAAACATTTCCAAGTTGTCTGATTCTGGTAGCTTCGTGTCAACCTTCTGAATTCTGACTGGTGCCAGAGCTTGTTCGCATTACAGAAACGTGTTTTTTTCCCCCCATTTATCTCGTTCCCATTCAGTAATGGTAATGGGTAAATGGTTGTCTTTTAATAATTTTAATATTTCAGTTATATAGTACATAAATCCATGTGTCTTTTTAGCAACTTAATTATTATGAGACTACAACTTTGCATCTTGTGTTTCAAAAGGGAAGTGAGGAACAAGAAGAGAAATAGTATAAAGCCCAAATTCAAAAGTATTACGTAGAAGACCCTATGAGATAAAAGTAAGATCGTATTAAGAGTGCAGTTTTCCTGACTATAAATGTATTATCTTGATAATATATTACACTCAAGATTCCAACTTGCTTCGGTAGTGAAAATCTTATAATACAGCTAAGTACTTTTAACTTATTTTTTTAAGCCAGTATTGGAAGAGAAAAATGTTTTTCCATTTTATCTTAAAAATCTTTTTAATAACGTATTTTCCAAAATCTCTGTTGCCCATGAGCTAGCAATTCTAATTGCTGTGTCAAAGGTAATTAATTTTATATACTCTCAAAGCCAATCTAATCCTTCTATCTCCAGATTGCAAAACTCTGCAGAACAGCGGCTCCCACTTCACCCTCATGAAGCAAATTTCCAGTCTGCTGAGTACTTCAGCATCTTGGTACATTAAGTTTCTATCTGTTTGAATTGATCAGGAAGAAACTAGCAGCATTATTGGCCAACACATGACATTCTGTTACCATGAGAACAAGGCAAGATAATAATTTTGATCCCAGAAAATCCAGGAATTCTTAGGTCAGGAACATATGGGTGTTTTTTATCCTTTGGTAAGATTGTTTTGCTTAAGAGTAGACATAGATATAGGCCCGTAAGCCTGCATTGTTGTATTATGAGGTAGTTGCAATGGGTGCTTGATTTCCAAATCAGTTTTAATGAAGTAATGTTTATCTGGCACTTGGGAGAAGAAAAGTGTGAGTGAAGTATTATTATTACCATTGCTCCTACTACATTGTTAGTGGTAATAAGTGGTCCTATCCTAGGAAAATAGCAAAAAGTATTAACTGTTAAATTACTAGTAAAGTGAAGTTCTCTGAAGATTACAGGATGAAATGTTGTAATATAGTAGATAGCTAAGTGTCAAAAATTAGGCTTTTGGGAAGTTGACTTGTGGTCATTGCAACCTGGTTTTCCTTGTATTCCAAAGCGATGTTGTGTTTCCTGGCAACAAGATGCAGATAACGGCATGTTGAGCCTTGCTGAGAGATTCACAAACAAGCTGGAGCAGCCCAGGTTCACATGGTTACCACATTATTTGGCTAAAGCTATTAATCTCTGTGGTCAGGCCTGTAAAGCTGGTCTATCTGTGCAGATTGTACATAACCAGGAAGTGTGTGTTCAGCTGTGTATATGTCGAAGTTGGAACCAGCAGTCTTTGGATTCAGAAATAATGAATAATGAATGGCAGTTGTTTATCCCACTGTTTTCAGTAGTTTATATGGCTTGGTAAATCATTATCATATTGTATATCCATAACATCTTCATTGTGTAATACGTGGGGAAAGTTCATAGTTCTGGGTCTCTAGCAGAGATGAAAGTTCATAGTTTCAAACTGCACAGATAAAATTTTTTATTTAGCTTTGCAAATGTATTGGATTTAATACCTAAATCTAAATTATATGTATAGTGTTCATTTTGTTCTCAGGAATGAAATTGGAAAGGAAGTTGAACTAGATAAATTCACAGGACCTTTCCAACTTTTTAGTCAAGATGCTTAGATACTAAAAGCACATTAAAAAAGGATTTCAATAATACATGCTTATTTGTTCCTTGTAATGAAATTATGATGTAATCCCACTTTGCTTTCTCATTTTGCTTTTGTACATCTACAAACGTTCATTGCCAACATCAACTGCATACTAGTGTGTATGTACTTCCCAGATATAGATGCTGAGGCTTCTTTTTTGTACACGAGATGAGCCTTGGAGAATTTCCAAATTCCAAATATACAGTTGAGAAACAACATTGAGTGTTGTGTTTTCGATTAAGAAAACACAGTCTCGAACAGTGTAGGCACTCATCCTTAGTAGACGATGACATTGAATGGCAGAATTAAGCAGTTTTAAAAGAGCCTTGCACACTGTGGAGTACTGTTGTGGATAATTGAAATTATGGAGGTTGTGCAAATCTCTCTTTAGCAAACAAGATCACCACTAGTTTCATATTACATTCATTTTAAATTGAGCCAGAACAATTTTCTAGTTATTTCCACCTATCAAGAAGGGACACACTGCAAACCTTATTTTGGAGGCTACCTGCAGGTGTGCATATGACCAATGATTATTCTAATTCTGAATTTATTGAAAGAGAGTGGAGGTGAAGAGGAAGAGGAAAGTTGCAAACCCTGAATCCATTATTAATTTTTTTCAGAGGACAGGGTTTTTTTTCTTTTGGGATTAATGCTCACTGATAAAAGAGGGAGCTTTAGTTGCTTTAAGGCTTAAGGCTAGAGTGTTGTCATAGTTTTAGTTGCTGAGTGATTTTGATTGCTAATTGCCCTTAGAAGTCTATTTTTAAAATCTGTCCAAGGGACAATACCATTAGATGACTTCACAGAAACTCTGTATAAAAGAGAAATGTATATTAATGATCATAAAAAGCATATACTGTTATAGTCCCTATATGACTTGCATAGTGAATTAGCTAAACTAGAGCAAGCTCCTGACTGAACTCTACTGGAGTAGTTAAATTAGCCAAGTTAGCTCTGGCGTGCACAGCTGTGATGATGTATGAACTAACTCATTATGTGTTATTGATAACACTGGAGAGAGGAGAACAGCTGAAACTTACTATGCCTTGTGACTTTTTGGTAGGTCTTGAATATACACAGCTGGATGAGTTTAAATTTATTTTAAAAATTTCTGCCTAAGAGAAAGACAGCTCCATAAGCAAGAACTGTGTTTGAAGTGACTTTCAAAATGTGTGCCTTGTGCTTTAGGATAAAGCAATCCAATGAATTATTTTTTGTACTTCTTTATGCTACTATTTACATATGAAATAAAACTAATTGGCTTCTATCTATACTAACCCAGAGAAGTTACTGGGTCTGTGTAGAGCTATCATGGGAATCAATAGCAATCATTTATTTATTCCCTTTTTGATTTTTCATCAATAAGCAGATTAGACTTTTTGAAGCAGCTGCCACCTGGCTTCAGGTTGGGGGTCATTCTTTTCCTGATGTATTTATGGTAATGAAAATGAACCTTGTCACAGTGATTTATAACTTTTAAATCAGACAGTTGGAGGAAATAGCTTGTAAGGTTATGTGGCATTCCCTAAAAATAATTGCATGATACATTATGTATTTTATCATTGAGTTGAATCCAAAGCTCGCTCTTTTTATTGTAAGTAAGAAAAAAAAGGAATACGAGTTGAATATCCCTTATCCAAAATTCTTGGAGACCAGAAGTGTTTCAGATTTTGGATTTTGGAATATTTGCATAGTACCCCAGTTAAGAATCTGAAATGCTCCAGTGAGCATTTGGGTATCATCTTGGTGCTCAGAAAGTTTTGGGTTTGAAGCATTTCCGATTTTCAGATTTGGGGTGCTCAATTTATAGTAGTAACTCCATTCAGCATTTAAAACTTCATTCTGCACATAGTAGGCATGCAAAAAAAAATGCTACTTTTGACTGATAACTCTGTTGTGTCCCTGAAAATCTATTTCCTATTATACTAGAATTATCCTATTATACTAGAATTTCTGGATCATAGATTTACAATCTACCATAAAGCAAAGATAAACTTCGTAAGTTCTTTTGTGTATTTCTAATCATGGTCAGTGATCCTCAGTTTTATTCTGGGTTTGGGTGCTATTCCTAAAGGATAAAGCAGTATGTAGTCCATGCAAACCTTGACTACTCAAGGAATGCTACAAAAATACAGCCATTTGAGATTATGACTTTTTTCCCATGGTCTCTTTTATTTTTATCTCCTGATTTGAGACCACCGGATTCTGCATCCTTTGTCTGATGGTGATGATTCTGGATTGCATTTAAATTAGGACCTTAAGTCCTCTTAACCTTAGCCAACAACCTTTAATAATTATCAGTCTCCAATCTGTGAGTCACAGTTGTTTTTTTGTGGAAGGAAAACTTAGTACATGTGTATATCATTTTTTGCAAAGGGAAAAATATATTTCAAATTGCAAGATAATTATTTTGGCACAACTTGTATGGCTAGTTCAAATTGGACACTGTAAAAGTTTTGAAAGAAACTCACTTTGTAAAAGTAGTAGAGTTTCTGTTTTATAGTAAGATTGGGGTTTTAAGGTAAAGTGAGTTCGAGAGATTTTGTATCTTTGAAAAAGACCACAGTGCTGAAGGTTGAGCCATTTTCCCTTTGATTCTGGGTTTGAAATAGGTGATAGCCTGAAATCTTGGTTTTACGTCTACTTTGCAACACCTTAAACAGAAACTGTACAAAGAATAAAATACTTCTGAAGTTCACCATTTCTAGGAGCAAACAAGCCACATTTTAGATGTGAAGGAATTCCTCTTTTTCCTCTTTTTTTTTTTTTTTTTTTTTTTTTTTGAGACTGAGTTTCGCTCTTGTTGTCCAGGCTGGAGTGCAGCAAGTGGCACGATCTCGGCTCCTGCAACCTCTGCCTCCTGGGTTCAAGTGATTCTCCTGCCTCAGCCATCCTGGGTAGCTGAGATTACAGGCATGCGCCACCACACCTGGCTAATTTTGTATTTTAGTAGAGATAGGGTTTCTCTACGTTGGTCAGGCTGGTCTCGAACTCCCGACCTCAGATGATCCGCCTGCCTCGGCCTCCCAAAGTGCTAGGATTACAGGCGTGAGCCATCGCGCCCGGCTGATGTGAAGGAATTTCTTTAACAAAACTAAATAGGGCTTATTTTTATATTTATAGATTGTTTATGACAGTGCTTTCTGAGGACTGAGAATTATACCGTATGCAGACTCACCCCAATTTAAAATTTCTTCCTTCAGACGTTAAACCTAATCCACCCCAATCCCTGACACAGTAACTGAAAGCTTCAAATTTTTGAGATAGATAATTCCTTGTTAATAGAGAATTTGAAATTACAAGTGGTAGGTTCTGAAATACATTTTGAAATTTTTGAAAATTAAGGATTTTATGCACAATAAATTCTGTTTGTAAAGACATATTCAGTCTGTGAAGAGGACAGTATTGCAGACTTGAGCTAAATATAATCAATTCTATGATTAGGAACTCAAATTTTAGAAGTTGATGACATTAATAAACTTCTAATTGTCATTTGTGAAACTTCCAATTTTCCTTGCTGACTTAGCTAGTTACTGTTACTAAGGCAAGCATAGAAGAGAGTTAACTAAGCATTCCTATTTGCCGTTTCCACACAACAAAATGTGTCTGTCTCCTGGATCTTTCTCTGCTCTATGCTGTTTACTTACTAGTAACACCCACTTGACAAGTAAAGAACCTTTGCATGGTCATCACAATGAAAGGATAAGTTCTTATAAGAGTGAGAATGCTAGAGCAACTATTCCTTTTCACCTTCTACAGAAACCAGTGACTTTCGAGTATGTGTACCACAAAAAGTTGTGTAAGGAGTGTATTGAGAATCTCCCATGACTAAGTTGACTGAGGAAGAGTTCAGTAAATTTGTATTCTTCATGCAAATTGAAGTCCTCTGTTTTGGTGCTATTGCCTCTGAGTATAAGGAAGGATTTGTGAGTAATCTTATGTTGAAATATAGTACTTCTTGTAATGATTAGAAAATATGTTTAGGCCACACTTACAAGAATTTCTCTTTATTACATTAGCTTTTTCTTTCTGAATTGGAGAATTCTTAAATTGTTCCACTTACGTGACAGAGCCAAAGAGTTTGGATGATCATCTTTGGTCTAAATTTTCACTAGCACTTGAATAGCCAGTGAAGAATGGCAAGGGTGAGGACCAAAGGGTGAACTTTGCTTGCAGTAGTGCATGTGCTTTCAGAATCTTGCATGCACCCTGTGATCTTCACAGTTCCTGCAGCTGATCAAGGTGCAGAGGGCAAACGGCACAAAATACTCTAAATAATTTCCTGCTGTGGTTCGTCTTTGGTTTCTGACTGTCACCTGGCTTAGCTCTTTCATTTCCAGGCATGTAGAGAGTAAAAATTAGCACAGGATAAACACTGGGTTTGCCTTCTAAGGTTTAATTACTCATCCTAATAAAAGAAAGACATCCTTGAATCTGGGCAGAGTATGTGAAACAGAGTCAGGGTAAAGTATGTGAAACAGAAGGAACTTTGCTTGCTTGCTTTCTGACATTTGGATTATCCAAATGCTGGCAGACATCAGAAGCATTATGTAAAGTGTTCTACAAATTTGTTACCCAGAAATAATTTCGACTCTCTTAACTAATTGATAAAATTGAATCTGTCATAGAAACTTGGCTTTGTAGAATCCAACTCCCTCAGAAAACGTTACCAATTTAAGACTATGTTTGAAAGGTTTTGTTATAGCTTATAAAACCTAGACAATAAAAAGACTCTTTGTCTTTTCTATAGGAAGTCTTTTTCTCCAGCAATTTGTTTAAAGAACTATCAGAGTGATGAATTCTCTATATATAGTTTGCTTGTATGTATTCAAATCTCTAGTCTGCTGAAAGCTGTTTACTCATCTCTGGGTTCTTAGCATCAAATACGTAATAAGTCACCAATGAGTATATTTCTGATTCTTTCATTGATCAGTTAGTTCATCTGGACTAATTGGGGAAAAAGCCAAAGCTAAATAATAGAAAATTCTGAGTAAAAACCTTTTTATGGGGATCATTTCTAATTTAAAAGTCAAAGCAGAAATAAATTAAGCTAATAGTTTATATCTTACTAGGCATTATTAGAAAATATTTTTATGATAACTATAACTAGTATTTATGTGTAAATGAGTGCTGAATTGAAGTATTTGAAAGCAACTTATTTTTAAGTAATTTTATCATTTACATATAGTATTATATTTATGTAGAAAAAATTAGAAAAACATTTATCCCTTTTTAAGGGATGTCAAATTCTATATTCAAAAAATTGAATTAACCACTATTTGTGCCTTGAATACATGGGAGGCATTTTTTGTTGTTTACTTTGAGATCAGATAGAAACCTCTCAGTTTTAAAAATATTTTTCTTAACAGAGGGGATATCTACTCTTTATAAAAATCAGTGATTGCATAATTTAAGGTAGTATAAGGCATGCTACCAATTTATAAAAACTAACCTGTGCCTTCTATCCCAGCTGTTCTTACAGAAATTAAGTTTCACTTTCTCATCAGGCCATGGTTGAGAAGTATGTCTCACTTATAGTGCCTTCTGTGATCTTAGGACATGTGACTGAACTTGAATAAAAGTTAAGGCTGTATGACATTTCTGGTACCTTCATGATGCAAAATTTAATCCCACACTACCATAAATAGATGGCAATGAGATCTTCTGATCTCATAAGTGTAATTTTTATTTATGAAAGACTTTAGACTTACCCACATTTTATTGAAAAGTCTTTTTGTGTTCTTTGCTTTGATCTGTAGTTTTGTAATAGAAAACAAACAACAAAAAAGCCAGCATAACAATATTTTAGTAGGTTATTTTCCTTAAGTAGATACTGTAATTTGCTTTTAGTGGTTGCATTGGGGCCGGTGGACTTCATTGTATGGTATTATTTATTAGGGGTTTAGCAAACATCTAGATGTATTCAAATGGCCATGTCTTCGTATCAGTGTGTTTTGAGAATAAGCTGTATTATGTTTATTTAGTTCCCCACATGCTTTTGGAGAATATACAATTAAAAAGCTTAAAAACAGATAATCTTTTTCATTTAGGAAACTTACCTGCCTCTCTTCTATCTCTTATCCTTTATTTTTCATTTCACTGGGTTCACTTCTAGAGTGACTTTTAAGACTACAGATGTCTAACAATTTATGAATCAGACATGAGGTTTGGCACACAGATAAATGTGATTTCAGACAGCATCCTTCTCACTAACTTGCTGCCTTCTTGGAATAAGAATTTCCAAGATGTCTCAGGAGGTACCAAGGGAGCAGCAACATAGAATTTTGCCTAATGATCACTTCTTCAAGAATTTATCCCGAGAAATGCATTGTATCTTAAGGTGGGGAACAAACACTTTTACCTACCCAAAAATCTTTTGAGGTATTCAGATAAATCCATGATCTGAGTTTTATGTTAATAGTTTTACAGTGTCATAGTGTGGTAATTAAGTGTAGAATTTTAACCTCTGAGGCAGGGCGCCGTGGCTCACGCCTGTAATCTTAGCATTTTGGAAGGCTGAGGCAGAAGGATTGCTTGAGACCAGCCCGGGCAACATGGCGAAACCTCGTCTCTACAGAAAAATACAAAAATTAGCTGAGTGTGGTGGAGTGTGCCTATAGTCACAGCTACTGGAGATGCTGAGGTGGGAGGGTAGTTTAAGCAAGGGAGTTTGAGGTGGCAGTGAGCCTAGTTGGCACTATTGTACTCCAGCCTGGGTGACAGAAGAAGGCCCTATCTCAAAAAAAAAAAAAAGTGAAAGAAAAAAATTTAATCTCTGGTGAGTATTAAAAGATGTTGCTTTGGATGTAAGCATTTATGAATAAGTTTTATTGCCGCCCCCCCCCAACAGCCCTGTGCTACTTATTTGAGGCAGTGTTAGCAAAAACTGAAGTAGCAACAGAATAAACGATAGTTTTGCTTCTAAAGAAGAAAGTTACGAATACATAGTTTTCTGAAGTTTAATAACTACACTGTTTTCACAAAATGTGTTGGTATTGTGTATGCCATGGCTTTGATTCTCACCACCTTGTAACATATTTGAAGCGATATAAGCTGCCAGATATTCCAGCATTGCTAAATGAGTCCTGGAAATATCAAAGCCAGGTATCAAAAGTCAGCTATATTTTGTTCGCCAGTGAAATTTCTTTAGCAGCGGCCAACATATCCCATCTGCTGTGCCTGTCTCAAGCCGGTAGCAGAACCTCAAGTACTCTCCACATTGCATTTAATCTTTATCTTTCTATCATTATGACACTCCATATTGGGAGATATTTTCACTTTACATCATAATAATAAAAGGACACTACTAATTGTGCATGGTGAGTCTAGCTGATTAGGGTGTGTGTTAATTAGTTTGAGGTCACAGGCTTATCCTTGGAGAAACCAGTTAACTCTTACAGGCAGGAAGCCAAGGTTCTGAAGTCTAACCGATCTGGTTAAAACTGTACAGAGTAGGATTCAGAAAACTTTGTATTTAATCAACCTACGCCAAAGTCTTGAGTTCTATGTTTTATTTCTGTCACCTTCCCACTTAAACCTGCTGTACGTCTTGTAATTTGTCTTGTTAATAGCACCATTATAGAACCACCCAGACCAGAAACATGGGACATATCCTAGTCTCTTTTCACTTCTGCCCCACATGTAATTATCCTTCATGCAGTTAAATTCTAACTCTTAAATACTTCAGATCATTCCTATATTGCCTCCTTAGTCCTCTTTCATCATGCCTCATGTGCAGTTCTAATAACTATAGATGGCTGTTCATAGAATAATATTGATAAATATCCTAATATTTAGCAGATGAATGGTTTTCTCTACCTATCCACTGCCAAAAATAAATAAGTAAATCATTCTTCTATACCACTACAATTGGAGTGACCTTTATAAAGGCAAGTCTGGACTTTGTTGTAAATTCACTGGTGTTTCCTACTGCCCATAGAATCAAGACCTAACTTCTTAACACAGTAAACAGAGCTCTTCATTATCTGGCCCAAGCCAACTTATCCAGTCCAGTTTATCCCTTATCTCTCATAGATACATATACCCTAACTTCCCACATGAACTGGGTGTGCCTCTTGCACACTATTCTTGTGTGCCTTGTTTGGTTAGCTTCTACATGGAGTCACTCTGCATGTGGTGTCCTGCCTCCCGTTGTTTGCCTGGTAGCTGGACCTGGCTCACATTTTATCCACTCTGGGACAACTCCCTTGACCACCTTTCTTGACACCTTTCCCAGCAGAGGTAAGCCATCTGCTTCTGACCACCTTTGTGCCACACTTCACACTATGCTACAAGGTTTCCTTTCCCCACTAGATTGGTGCTCTGTGTCATTTTGCCTTTTTCATTTTCTTATGGCCAAAGCAGAGCCTAGTACCAAATTAATGTGTCTACTTTAAATTACTTTGCTTTTTTTTTTTGTCTTGTTTTCTTCTTGGTTACAAACACTTTATAAACAGAGAAACTGCCTAAAATGGTTACACTCTTTACTGAGCTCCCAAATGTATAAACCCAAGAGCTATTTATCTGAGAAAGAAGTCATGTTCTTACTATTTTCTGTTTCATTTAGCATCTTTTTCTTTTTTAGTTTTGGTTTGCATTCCAACTGTTTATTATTCATGTCATAGGTCCTTTTTACTTTCTTTTCAGGATCTTAAATACTAAGATATTAGTATACTTATTAAAGAAATGTGTGCGGCATACTTTCTGACAGTGTGGGTGTTGGTGCTCTATGCATTGGTAATGTATGTCGGAAAATGTTGGCTTAATTGGTATGTGTAGATATTTGTTGAATAAGAGGAGAACCATTGTTATAAAGCATCTAAATTATGAGAATGGGCGTCCTTTTCAGCATTTTAAATTAGTGTTGTATATGGATTCTTATAGTGGGTGTGGTGGTGAGACATGTAAAAACAGAATTGTTAATATTTCAGTGGTTCAAGTTGATTCTTCCCTTAATAGCAAAAATCAGCAGTCTGTTCACAAGGTTTTGTTTTCTTCTGGTTCATGATAGGGCTGTATCTTAGACAAAACAATACTGATGGATTTAGCCATCTGATACAAATAGCAAGATATAAATCCTACCGTACAGTGGCTATCACCCATACTCTTTTTTGGCCATCCCTCAGTAGAGATGCCTTTAGGCCAGATGGGGTTTTCATCCACAAGGATTATTGCACCTTGCTTTTACAGAGACACCCCCAATCTCTAGCACTGTCTCTCTCGCACAGTTTCCAACATCCTGTATTTACTGCTTTGACTCTAACTTCATCTGCTCAATACTGTAAATTCCTAACCTTATATCTTAAGGCTCTGACACCCTGGACTTAAACGTTCTCAGTTTGTTGCCTGAAGTCTCTCACATTCTTTGTTTTACCCCCTTATAGGAATTTACAAGTTCCCATTTCCTCATCTCTCAGATATCCCTGCTCAGAAGGTCTCCTTTTCCAACTACTTGTACCAATCCTGTCTCCACCCGTCTTTCAAGAAGCGAAGTGCTTGGAGACCTCTTTTTCCTTGTTTTTACAGCTCTTTACTTACCGTGATATTTCCTGTTATTTAAACTGCTCCTAAGATTCTTTTTCTTGCAGAAAGCTGTCTTGGATTGATAAAGTAAAACCTCTTAATTTTCCTGACCTTTATCCATTACTGGATGCCAATAACCATCTCCTCTCCCATATTGCTGCATGTTTATTCTTTGTCTTTTATTTCCTGAATGTACTTGCCACTGATGAATTTAGATAGGCAGATGCACTGCTTCTTTGGCTTACATTTTGTTAGTTATTTCTTTCTTAATGCCCCTGGAAGACAGGGACTACATCTGTTTAATTCTTCGTGTATTGCCCAGTAGAGCCCACCATCACGATTATCACACATAGATGACTCATAACTGCTTTCTGATAATAGGAAACAATAGTTTGATAAAGAAGAGTGTGGTGGCTGTTGAACATTTGGCATCCATATTGCACACATTTATGCTGATGCAGATTGTGGAGAAAAAAACCTCTTGGCTTTAGATTTTTAAAGCATTCCCTGTTTAAGGGAAAGCAGGTGGTAAAATTAATCTTACAAAAAGATAATTTAATGTTTTTCAAATTTGTGATTTTGTCTCTGTCAAGTTTAGAAAAAGCATATTGAAAATCAAGTAGAGCTAAAACAGTACTTTGATACATCAATCCAAAGAACAGTTGATTGTAGTAAATTAGGATTTGTCGTAGAAACTTCATAATGCCCAAAGGACTGACATGCACAGAGAATGTAGCAAAAGCTGCAGTTGTAGATGCCTTTCTCATGCAAATCATTATCTATGAAGTCTCAGTAATACAGGCTTAAACAGAAATTGCTAGAGTGATGTCCAGAATAAAATCTGACACTAAACAGCAAAAAGCATTGGCTGTTTATATTATAATGCATGTTAACATAATGACTGTTGTTCTAAGAACTCCTTAAAGGAAATACTGAGGATTTGTGACTCATAATTGGGAACAGTTGCTGGGCAATAAGCTTAAAGGGGGAAAAATATGTTTAGAAACTTGAAACAATCTTAACAGGGAGAAAGTTTTTTATCACACTTCCCAATCATAACATCAGATTCTCCTAAAGTTAATGAAAATATGTTAAGGCAACTTGATAGGAAGTTTAATTTAGGCATAGGAGTTCCAGTTTACAGGACTTTTTTGTTTTTTTGTTTTGTTGTGTTTGTTTCACTTTTTAGGATTTCCCAGAAACATTTTTCTATTTGAATTAAATATTCCTACTTACCATAAATCATTTTAAAACAGCGGCCAAATATTATTTTAAAGTACATTATATTGTCTTATTTCATGCTTAATTAAAATTATATGTTGTTTTTGAGACCATATCCAACTAGTTAGTACTCTTACTAAGCAAGAAGTTTGGGGTTTATTGGCAAGATCTTTAGGAATTTTAAAGGAGTATACTGCTTTTCTAAGTTCCATACTTTTTGGCATCATCAGTTGGTTATATGATTATTTTTTCATTGTAGAACCTGATTCATAAATTGTGAACATTGTGATAGAGGATGGCAAGTATTTGTATAATCCGTTTTTCAAATATTTGACTGCAGAATCTTTTGTGCACAGAATACCTGTTAATAGTTTTTGAAACAAGTATTCCAAGAGCAGATTTTGGAAAATGTGCTAGCTAGCAAAACCCATAGATCAAATTTTTTTTTTAGACAGTTTCGCTCTTTTTGCCTAGGCTGGAGTGCAGTGGTGCAACCGTAGATCAAACTTAATATCCTTTTCAAAATCCTAATTTACAGCAAGGAAATGTTAATTATTGGGAAAATCTGTCTCAACACCGAGACTTCACATGTACCAGTCTTTCTGAATGCCTGTAGATCTAGAGTATTTCCTGTGTTGTAGACATCCATTTAGAAATCTGTGGTAGACTGTGCTACAATATCTATGCTGTTATCATATATTTAATTTTTTATATTTTCTTATAGTAACTTTCAGACATACACAAAAAAGAAAAGACAGAAGAGTATAATGACCATTATGCCAGTTATTTGAAATAATGGTTCAAATGTTTCAAACTCTAGATGAAGTTCCATAAAAGAGGAAACACAAATGTTTTTATTGGACTACCTTTTATAAATTATTAAATGAGTCTGATTCATATAGTGGGACTTCCCCTCCAACAGTATGGAGACATTTGTAAAGGAATGATTCAGCAGCAGTCGACCAGATAACAAGATGACCAAAATATTCTCAAAGCTAAACCTCATAATAATCCAAACTATTTTTTTCTTCATGTTTTGCCAACATTTTTCAACCCACAGGATAAAAGATAATATTGATGTTGGGTGGATTAATACTGGCTTTATCTGGATTCATTTTATTTTTCCCTTCTTTTATTCTGTCTTTGATCAGGCAATTCTGTGTATTCCTGTATTGGCTCAAGTAAACTGATGGCCTCTGAAAAAAAGGTCAAGCTTGAAGAGAAATTTTCTGTCTATGTTTAGTTTCTACATAGCATCATAGTAAAACTGACTCCCTAATTGGCTGAGGCCAGCCCACTGTAGAGTGGAGGGTGGGCTTATTTTGATTGGGTTAGGCCAGTGGTGCTGTGGGGTTAAATCAATCTTACTACTATAATTCCATGGCCTAGAAATTTTGGTCTTGATTAGAAAGGGCATGTAGGAAATGGATGCTGTGGAAACAACCAGCAATAAATATGCTTCTACTCCAAGTAAAGCAAGTTTTGAAAATTCTACAACAGGCTATGCTATATATTTTTAATGTCCAATGATATTTTTAGATATTTTTGTTTTACAAATTTATTAACAGGTTTTTGGGGGTTTTTTTTGGTTTGTTTGTTTTTAGAGGACAAGAATTTTGGGCAGATTTGAATGCCATGAACGTGTATGAAACAACAGAATTTGACCAACTACGAAGGCTGTCCACACCACCCTCTAGCAATGTCAACTCTATTTACCACACAGTCTGGAAATTCTTCTGTAGGGACCACTTTGGATGGAGAGAGTATCCCGAGGTATTTACAGGTTCTTTGTTGACAAGTACATTTTTCAAATTTATTTTTTTCTTCCTGTATTCTTTTATTCTTTCTTTACAACAGTGACTAGGCAGAACTATGCATATAATCAAATAGCTTATGAATATAAAATTGAGTCTCACTGATACAAGAAAACTTTTCTCTTTCTCTTAAAATTTATTTCTTTCCATTAATTTGAAATCCAAAGATAGCATACCACCATTATCAGATAAATAAAATGCTTTCCACAGAATCTTACATTATAGAGATGAAATACTTTGACCTGTTGCCACCTATGGAGTAATTTTCACGAGATAAGAATTGGTATACCTTTTGATTATATCTGGCTCCTGGGCTTATGGAGATTGGATCAAGTGTTACACTTAGCATTTTAGAAGCCCAATGGAAACAAATCAGTCATGTCTCTGGAAGAAGTACTTGAAAATGTTTATTGAGTTGTGGTCAGGGAAATCTGTTATTTACAATTTTCTCCTATGTGCACTTGCATCCTTAGTCTGAGACAGTGATAATAGCCCTTCAGTCTCAAAGCAAGGTTTTAAAATGATGATGGTTTACTTTGCTTCTGAATGACAATTCTGAGTCGTTTAAACACCCTCAAATGGACTTTAGAGATTAATTTCACATTCCAAAGATCTGACTTTTTCAATTTAAGTTCATTTCCAGCATTACAAAAGGGGGGAACAACTTATCTACCTTACTTTTATTTTTAAAGACAATAGCAAAAGAAGAAAACCTAGTATGTTAATTATTGCAAATCACAATATTAAACTAAGTAAGCTTAAGTAATCACTAGTATCTAGCTTCCAAAGAGAATACAAGGCTGTTTAAAATGTACTCTCAGAATACTTGGTAATCACTAGTTATCTACCTTCCAAATAGAATACAAGGCTGTTTAAAATGTACTCTCAGAATACTCAGACTGTTCCTATGTTTTTCCTCTGAGAAGTTTTTTTTGGGTTTAGAGCTTAAACTTTATATACCACCACATTTTCAAATTTTATTTATTTATTTATTTTGAGAGATAGGCTCTTGCTCTGTTGCCCAGGCTGGAGTACAGTGGCACAATCATAGCTCACTATAATATCGAACTCCTGGGCTCAAGCAGTGCTCCTGCCTCAGCCTTCCAAATAGCTGGGACTACAGGTGCATGCCACCATACTCAACTAATTTTTATTTTTTATTTTTGTGGAGACAGGATCTTGCCATGTTGCCCAGTCTGGTCTCGAACTCCTGGCCTCAACAATCCTCCTTCCTCTGCCTCCCAAAGTGTTGGGAGTGGCTCACAGGCCACTCACAGGCGTGAGCCACTGATACTGGCCAACATCACTATCTTTAATTCCTCTTTTGAAAACTCCCTTAAGAAATATGAACGAAAACTCGCTATGATATTATTAAGGCTCAAAATAGAATAAAATAGTTCCCTGGGCCCCACATGTTTTGTAAGGTGGAAATCCATGCCTTATGAACAGGGAGCATCTTTCCACCCTACATACTTGGAAGGAAAAAAAAAATCTTAGCATATAAAGGGAATTAGTTAAACTCACTGTACTTTATTGAAATTCCTGTGAGGTTAACTTTTGCCTTTGGTTAAATTTTCATTTTTAACCATGATTATTAACTTTCCTTTTTTTTTTTTTTCTTTTTTTTTGGTTCTGTTTTCTCCTCCATAGTCTGTCATTCGATTGATTGAAGAAGCCAACTCTCGGGGTCTGAAAGAGGTTCGATTTATGATGTGGAATAACCACTACATCCTCCACAATTCATTCTTCAGAAGAGAGATAAAAAGGAGACCCCTCTTCCGCTCCTGTTTTATACTGCTTCCATATTTACAGTAAGTGTCGAGTATAAGGTCTCAATATTTACTCTCATTTTATGTAAATGCATTCCTGAATACTAGAGATAAAAAATAAGAGTCTCCCTTGGTTAGTACCCCTAGAATGTGAAATTCCAAATTATTCTTTGGATTTTAATTCCTCAACAAATTGAGTGTAAATAAGCTACAATAAATCCAGTTACACTAAAAGAATGAGTATCTTATTGGATTTTTTAGAGTTAACATTTTTCCACAACTAAATATAATTGTGTGTGGAATGAGGCACAGAACTTGCATTTACCTTCTTCATGGAAGATTTTTTCCTGCCATGAAACTGCTTTCAAGATGAGACCCTTCTGTGTTACAGGACAACTTAGCCAAACTGCCAGGGCAAGTGAGGAGAGTCCTACAAGGTGATTTCTTGTTTTACTTGAGGGAATTTGAATGGGGAAAGTTCACCTTTTCAAATAATTTACATTCTTATTTGCTATGTAAGCCACGTCTTCTTGTGATACTCACTAAAATTACTTGTCATACTTACTAAGAATACGGTTTCTTAATAGAAGGTTAGGACTGAACTCACCCTTCTGAATTGTAGGTGAGCTTTTCTTCCATTTTGCTAAGAGTTGTTTCTTCCTTTGGTCTCCAGACAACCCAGTGGCACATCTTTATAGATACCAAAAGGTGGGGCACATTACCATTTGCATGGCCACCTTTGAAAATTAGTATCTCTAGGGAAATCATTATCTACTCCAGTCAGATATGCTATTTTTAGAGACTGATTTTGAAAATGATACAGGTTTACTTGGTTTTATGAACTTTAGAGGTCTAGCATAATTGTTGTTTTTTTTTTGTGCTGATCTTTGAGGTAAAGATACCATTTTTATATTCCTACTGTTTTTATTTTAGCTCAAACTGTTTTCCCTAAGTTGTTATGACAAAATCTTAGTGAGTCTAATCCCATGTTTGGAAGGGGAACAGTAAAAACAAAATACAAATAAAAATCCCTGAAATGATCATTATCCAAAAGAAATTTGTAGTAAGATTAATCTTAGAAATATATATTGGATTGGGTTAAGTGTGTTCTTTCTTCTAAGTGCCAGTTTGAAAAATTTTACTTTGTAGGGTTTCTTAAAAAATTAGAACTAGTAAAAAATGCCATTTCTGTGATTTTACTAGCACAGCTGGAGATAGTGTCAGTGTCCAGTAGTTAGGAATATATTGTCCTCCTGGTGAGACAGTAGAACTCATTAGTGAGACCAGCAGCTTGGCATGCTGAGCCAATCAAGCAAGATATAACTTCTGTGTGAGGGTAAGAATGCAAGTTCTGCATTGTTGGAAAGTTTTAGTGAATGGTGAAAATGCATCTGTTTTTATCTCATGATAAGTAATTATGGAATATGCCCTCCTCCTCCTTTTTTTTTTTTTCTTTTTTTTGAAACTTAGGCTTGTTTTGTAAAAGTATGAACTATAAAGATAATATAAGCAGCAATACAATTAATGCCACAAATATGCCTTCATTATACAGGCATATCTTGTTTTATGGTGCTTTGCTTTATTGTACTTCACAGATAATTGTGTTTTTTACAAATCGAAGGTCTGTGGCAGCACTAGGTCAAGCCAAATCTATTAGTGCTATATTTTCAACAGCATGCGCTCATTTTGTGTCTCTGCATCACATTTCGGGTATTCTTCGGCTATTTCAGGCGTTTCATTATTATTGTATCTGTTATGGTGATCTGACCAGTGATCTTTACGTTACAGTTGTTTTGGGGTGCCAAGAACAGCACCCACGTAAGACGGCAAAGTGTTCAAGTGAAAGGAGGAGTTACACATCTCTAAGTCAAAAGCCAGAAATGATTAAGCTTGGTGGGGAAGGCATGTCGAAAGCTGAGATAAGCCAAAAGCTAGGCCTCTTGTGCCTTAACATTAGCCAAGTTGTGAATACAAAGGAAAAGTTCTTGAAGGAAATTAGAAGTGCAACTCTAGTAAGCACACAAATTATAAGAAAGTAAAACAGCCTTCTTGCTAATATAGAGAAAGTTTTAGTGATCTGGATAAAAGATCAAACCAGCTACGACATTCCCTTAAGCCAAAGCCTAATCCGGAGCAAGGCCATAACTTTTTTCAGTTCTTTCAAGGCCGAGAGAGGTGAGGAAGCTGCAGAAGAAAAGTTTAAACCTAACAGAGGTTGGTTCATGAGGTTTAAGAGCCCATCTCTGTAATATAAAAGTGCAAGGTGAAGCAGGGAGTGTTGATGTAGAAGCTGTAGCAAGTTATCCAGAAATCTAGCTGAGATCATTGATGACGGTGGCTAAACTAAACAAGAGATTTTCAGTGTAGACAAAACATATTAGAAGAAGATGCTATCTAGGACTTCATAGGTAGAGAGAAGTTGATGCTTGGCTTTAAAGGACAGGGCTATCTTGTCAAGAGCTAATGCAACTGGTGACTTTAAGTTGAAGCCTAGGGCCCTTGAGAATTGTGCTAAATCTATTCTACCTGTGCTCTATAAATGGAAAAAGCGTGGATGACAGCACATCTGTTTATAGCATGGTTTACTGAATATTTTAAGCCCAGTATTGAGACCTGCTCAAGAAAAAAAGATTTATTTCAAACTATTACTGCTCATTGACAATGCACCTGGTTATCCAAGAGCTCTAATGGAGAGGTACAGATTAGTGTTTTCATGCCTGCTATACAACATCCATTCTGCAGCCCACTTATCAAGGAGTCATTCTGACTTTCAAGACCTCCTGTTTTAACAGCGTATTTTGTAAGGCTATAGCTGCCATACGTAGTGGTTCCTTTAATGGATCTGGGCAAAGTAAATTGGAAAACTTTTGGGAAGGATTTACCATTTTAGATGCCATTAAGAACATTGTGATTCATGGGAGGGGGTTAACATACCAACATTAACAGAAATTTGGAAGAAGTTTATTTCAGCCCACATGGATGATTTTGAAGGGTTAAAGACTTCAGTGGAGGAAGTCACTGCAGATGTGGTGGCAATAGCAAGAGAGGTAGAATTAGAAGTGTAGCCTGAAGATGTGACTGAATTGCTATCTCATGATAAAACTTGGATGCATAAGGAGTTGCTTCTTTTGGGTGAGTAAAGAAAGTGGTTTCTTGAGATGGAATCTACTGGTGAAGATGCTATAAAGATTTTTGAAATAATAAAAGGTTTAGAATATTACATCAACTTAGTTGATAAAGCAACAACAAGGTTTGGGAGGATTGACTGCAATTTTGAAAGAAGTTCTGTGTGTAAAATGCTTTCAAATGGTACTGCATGCAACAGAGAAATCTTTCATGAAAGGAAGGGTCAATTGATGTGGCAAATTTCATTGTCTTATTTTAATAAATTGCCACTGTCACCTCAACCTTCAGCAGTCACCACCCTGATCAGTCAGGCCATCATCAAGGCAAGACCCTCCCACCAGTAAAATGACTACGACTCACCAAAGGCTCAGATGATTGTTAGCATTTTTTAGCAATGAAGTATTTTTAAATTAAGGTATAAATATTGTTTTTTTAAAAGAACGAATGCTATTATGTACTGAATAGACTATGGTATAGTGTAAATATAAGTTTTATATGCACTGGGATACTAAAAAATTGTATTACTCACTTTATTGCGATACTTGCTTTATTGCAGTGGTCTGGAATAGAACCCTCAATATCTACTAGGTAGTCATATATTCATAATATGGGCTTACCAGAGAACAAAAATAGTTACTCTTTATTTTCCTTTTTCTTTTAAAAATTTTCTATTTTAATCTTTCTGTCTAAAACTGATAATCAGGTCTAAAGTAAGAGATCAGCAAATCAAAGAAATACTAGGCAGATAAACTTTAGTGAGAAAAGAGCAGAGAAATAGCCAGTCCACCAGGGTGGGATGGGTAAATGCAGTGAAGGACCTAGTAGGGAGAAAGATGAGGGGAATTGGTTCCAAAAAGCATATTTTAGAATCAGATTCCAGAGGCTATGATCTTAGCCAGGGAGAAAGTTTCTTTTTTAAGTGGTTTTTGTTTTGTTAAATTTTTAAAACTTTTTTAGAGACAGAATTTCCTCTGTTGCCCAGGGTGGAGTGCAGTGGTATGATCATCATAGCTCACTGTAACCTGGCACTCCTGGGTTCAAGTGATCCTCCTGCTTTAGCCTCCCAAGTAGCTGGGACTTACAGGTAGATGCAGCCATCTCCAGCTAATGTTTTTTTTCTTTGGTAGAGACAAGGTCTCACTATGTTGCTGAGGCTGGTCTTGAACTCCTGTCCTCAAGCAGTCCTCCTGCCTCAGCTTCCCAAGTAGCTGGGATTACAGGCATGATGTTTTGTTTTTAAGTGTTATTAAATGCAAAGGGTCAAAAAAAAAAAAGGTGTTAAAGAGGCCACAATTCTCAGGGAATCAGATGTCTAAGAGTGGAAGGGGTGGGGTAGGAGGTTGACTTAATTAATGAATTTTCTACCAATTCGGCTGTTTTTAAAAGGTTTCTCCTGCTTTTTAATGGGGCTGATAAACAGGAGTTTATTCTTTAATAATCTTAGAATACTTGAACTGAGACTGCATAAGCAAACAAAGCTTAGGGGTTTGGCGGTTCAGTGCTTTCAGCTGAAAGAACATTTATCCCATGCAGTCACCTCATGGTCATGAGAATGCCTGCACAGTTTCTTTAATCCCCCCTGAAAAGGATAAAATGAATTAATTTGTATTTCATCGCTGAAATTGGTTTAGTAAACATCTTTCAAAATGGTCAGGGGAAGGAGGAAGAGTGACTTTGAATTCTGAAATTTCATTCTTCAGAGATCCTTCTGTAGAAGCTCAATTCCCTTTGACTTTACCTCGCTAGAGAAGGCTGGTGTCGGTCTGTGAAACATGCAGTGTATCTTTGGAATACCCATGAGGTGAATACAGACTCATTCTCAGAAAATAAAGGCACATTTGTAACTGTGCTTGAAACATATTTTTTTAACCCATGGCTACTAGAGTGTTGAAGCCTATCAGACAGATGGGTATATGCATTTTTATGTTTTAGGCAAGTTAGGATGTTGGCCTGTTACAAGTAAGCATCTATGGGTTGGAATGGATGTTAACCATATACATAGTCCAGTTTAATATCTTAGAATGGATAGGATTTATTTATCTCAGCTCATCTTCAAGCATATGTTAGTAATAACAGACCTCCATCCCCCCCAAAAAAGGAAAAGCTATATTTGAAGCTTTCATTTTATGGAACAGGTCCATAGTAGTGATATCAGAAAGAAAAGGGGCAGAATCTCCTCTGTTGTCATGGCTAGGTTTGCTGTACAGGCTGACAGTCTAAAACCTCTAGAGGAGAGTGTTTGCAGAGAATCTTCCCTTTCTCCTTCAAACCAGAAGCCTGTGTTGGTAACTTCAACCCCTGATAATAATAGAAAACCTGGTGGGCTGGGGACTTACCCTTTTCTTTGCAAAGCTGGATAGAGGGAGGAGCTATTAAATAAAAATAAGGGGCTTATACTCTTTGCTTCCCCGCCATTCCTCCAGATTAGTGATGGCTTTTTAAGGAGTTACAGATATTTGAGAATCTGATTAAAGCAGTAAGACCTCTCTTCAGGAAAGTGTACCAGTGAAAAATGTATCAGTACTGAGGATCCAAAGGAATCTGTGTGGGCTCTGAGAAAATGCTACAGAGGACAAGGACTGTTGTGCCTTTTGTTGTGAAGGTTGGAGAAACCAGCAGCACTTTAAATCTGCCCCTGTACTTAAAAGCACCTTGGAGATTCAGTAAGCCCTGGATCCCCCCATCCAGGACTCTGTCTCACAAAGAGACTTTGAGGCACATTAATTTGAAGGCACAGTCACTTGTAGAAGGTGAGGGTTAGAGACGGCAGTCATGCTTCCATTGCTTTTAGCTTCTTGAAAGTCATCTCTTAAAAGACTGTGTGTTGATGATGATAATGCGGTGGTGGTGGTGGTGGTGGCGGTGGCAGTGGCGGTGGTGGTGGTGGCGGTGGTGGTGGTGGCGGTGGTGGTGGTGGTGGTGGTGGTGGTGGTGGTGATGGTGTGGTGGTGGTGGTGGTGGTGGTGGTGGTGGTGGTAGTGGTGGTGGTGGTGTCAGGCAAAACTAGTTTGGAATCCTAGTATCCTGTCGATCACTTTCTAGCCTTGTTTTAAAAAAAGAAAAAAATATAAATTGTGAAACATATGGAACTGAAAAGAGTATGAGATTAGAAACTATTTCGATGGGCCTGGTCTAGATTCAAATTCTGTCTTTGCTCTCTGCTAGCTATACTCGGGCAAATTATTTAATCTCTCTAAACCTCAGTTTCTTCATTTGAAAAGTGGGAATAACCAAGTCATCTTACAGGGTTATTGTGACAATTAGTGATATTGTATGTAAAATGGCTGGCACATAGTAGTAATTGGTTATGATTATGATGAGAGAGATGGTCAGCTATGCTCTTTGGAGGTGAGACACACAAAGTTGTAGTCCCTGTGTCACAAAGCTCTTATGAAAATTTCAGTTTCCTAATCCATTTTGGCACACATTATTACTTCCTTGTGACCAGTACGTGCCAATGAGTGTTATAGCACCTGGCCCTGGACTAGGTCTCAGGGTCGGGATTTCCTTGCTCTCTACTTCTTCTCTTTTTCTCCGTTTTGAAATGGCCAAGAAATAGGATTTAAATTTAAGCATTTAACTAGGCAGGAATAAGTAACTTACCAAAGCTGCTGCTTATCTAAAATCATTGTTCAAAGTAACAGACATGAATTTAAAGGCTCACGGATATGCGTTCTGGTATCTAGAGTTTACAGTAATTAGCTCCATCTTAAGCACACTCAAAGCTATAAAAGTTGAATAGTATTGGTGGTTTTGTTTCTATATGTGATCTTGGAAAATGAAGCAAATGTCAAATATTAGCATTCAGGTCCTGCTCCATGATTTTTGTTTGTTTTTATACAGAAATTAAAGTGGCTTTTTTTTTCTCCCTATAAGCTCCCTCCTTGCTGCATGCCTTACTTTGTCTCCCACCCACACATCCTTTAGTAATGAAATCTTTTCTGCTTAGTATCAGCACATTTGGAAGAAAACATATAACAAAGTTTCTTTAGCTATAGGTAATGAAGAGGAGTCTAGGATTCAAAAGTAAAGGTATTTGTGAATTGGCTCTTGCTTGTTTGCCTTGTAGCTATACATTCCAGAGTTTTCTCCACAGGAAGGAGGCCCAGAGAAGGCTAATAATAGGTTATTCATGTACAGGCAATGTTTGCTCCAAGACTTTTTTTTAAATTAAATAGATAGCATTTTTTACTTTTTAAATAAGCACTTAAGCTATACAGATTATAATATTAAGTAGACACTGATAGAGAGCACTATAATGTGAGGTGTACTTATTTCTTAATGTTTTACATTGATGTTTCTTCCTCTCCATTTTAGGACACTTGGTGGGGTTCCCACACAAGCTCCTCCACCTCTTGAAGCAACTTCATCATCACAAATCATCTGCCCAGATGGGGTCACTTCAGCAAACTTTTACCCTGAAACTTGGGTTTATATGCATCCATCTCAGGACTTCATCCAAGTGCCTGTTTCTGCAGAGGATAAAAGTTATCGGATCATTTACAATCTTTTTCATAAGACTGTGCCTGAGTTTAAATACAGAATTTTGCAGATATTGAGAGTCCAAAACCAGTTTCTTTGGGAGAAATATAAAAGGTGAGTCAGATGTATGAAAAGTTCAAGACGGCCGGGTGTGGTGGCTCACGCCTGTAATCCCAGCATTTTGGGAGGCTGAGGCGGGCAGATCACGAGGTCAGGAGATCAAGACCATCCTAGCTAACATGGTGAAACCCTGTCTCTACTAAAAATAGAAAAAATTAGCCGGGCGTGGTGGCAGGCACCTGTAGTCCCAGCTACTCGGGAGGCTGAGGCAGGAGAATGACGTGAACCTGGGAGGCGGAGCTTGCAGTGAGCCGAGATCGTGCCACTGCACTCCAGCCTGGGCGACAGAGCAAGACTCCGTCTCAAAAAAAAAAAAAAAAAAAAGAAAAGAAAAGTTCAAGAATCAAAAGAGCTTTATTGTAGCCAGTGTCAAATGAGGAACATAATAGTAAACATTTGCACAGAATTTATGTTCATATTTTCTGTGTATTAACTGACATAATCCTCATAACAGACATAAGTAGGATTATTACAATTTATGTCTTACAGAGAAGAAGAAACTGAGTCACAGAAAGCTTACTTTGCTGCAGGTCATGCGGTTATTATGATATGGTGCTGGAATTTGAACCCAGGCAGTCTGACACCAGAGGCCTTGCTCTTAATTCCTTTACTGTGGTGCCTCTCAAGTCAACAAACTAATGTAGGACAAACGGAGGGAATACATTTAGATTTCAGGAATCTCAGAATCTAAGAGACCCTCAGATTGGAGGAATTAGGCAAGGAGGGCATCCTGAGGAAGGAAAACATAGGAGAACTCTTAATAGATTTAAGATGAAAGAGAAAGCAAGTGAATGATTGGTGGAGAAAGAAGGAAAAGGCCTTTCCTACAGTGGAAAGATAAGTTTCAACTTTTAATAGGATCTTTGATGGCATTTTGCCCTTGATAACTCCTCATTAAAACCATAAAGAGAAGTTTATGACTACATCATGCCTGTTAAATTGACCTGTATTTCATCCTTCTGAATTCCCTGTTCTTTCCATTAGGAAAAAGGAATATATGAACAGGAAAATGTTTGGCCGTGACAGGATAATAAATGAGAGACATTTATTTCATGGAACATCCCAGGATGTGGTAGATGGAATCTGCAAACACAACTTTGACCCTCGAGTCTGTGGAAAGCATGCTACAATGTTTGGACAAGGCAGTTATTTTGCAAAGAAGGCAAGCTACTCTCATAACTTTTCTAAGAAGTCCTCCAAAGGAGTCCACTTCATGTTTCTGGCCAAAGTGCTGACGGGCAGATACACAATGGGCAGTCATGGCATGAGAAGGCCCCCGCCAGTCAATCCTGGCAGTGTCACCAGTGACCTTTATGACTCTTGTGTGGATAATTTCTTTGAGCCTCAGATTTTTGTCATTTTTAATGATGACCAGAGTTACCCTTATTTTGTTATCCAATATGAAGAAGTCAGTAACACTGTTTCCATTTGAAAAATCTTGGTACTGCTAAATTATTTGATACGAACTCAATCCAGCATTTGTAGCAGGTTTTGAATGGGTGGGACTGGGTGGGGAACAGCATTGGACATTAATAGGGCACTTTTCAGACCCATTTTTTAAAGTGCTAGAAAATACTTTTTTTAAAAAAAAAAAACAAGTTTTAAAATGACCACTTACTCTTTAATTATTTACTAATTGTTAGTGTACTCAGTGTGAAAAAGACTACAGATTACACACTCTTCATTCACACTTGTACATATAGACAGCAATGTTACTAGGAGCATTAAATTAAAAAACTGAACAGCCTAATTTAAATGTGGCTTGGGCCTGGTAGAAGTTTGACCAAATGGAATGGAGGCTGTGAGCAATGTGAGGATTCTATTTATTTATTTACATTTGATAAAACTTACTGGAACTAGTACTACCATGCATATTCCCTGTCCAAAGCATCACCGCTTTGGTATAGTATAAGTTCATGAAATTCTGGTGGGTAGAAAGAAATTTTTATTTCTATCAGCAGTACTAAAATATATCAGCCAACCAGAGAACATCAGTGACTGTAACTTCTGCAGAGTTTGCCCCAGAATTCAGAGTTCTATTTAGAGGAAGTTAAAACAACAACAACAAAAAACAACCATTTGAAAAATTTTTGTCACCAGCAAAACTTTTCACTAATTAGTGATATGAAATGTGATTTTTGTGTTGTTAAACTTCAGCTTTGGAAAACTCAGTCTCTTTCATTATCATCCATTCCAATTTGAAGGAGTTGGGCAGCTAAGTTGGTTAAAGGCAGTCTTGAGGGTTAGAAGTATTACTTTCTTTTCGAGTTCCAGACCTAGCTTGCGACTGAAAGTTTTAGAAAAAGGAAGTACATCTATAGCCGAATTGATAAGGTTATTATTGTGTTTTGCACAAAGTATATTAGCAAAAGTATTTGCTGGAATTATTGGTAGATGGCAGTCCCACTCCTACACCTGCTTTGTCAGATACAGCTGGGTTCCCTGGCTGACTCTGTACCTTACTTACACTACTTACTTAATAGAAACACAAACTTGGAAATTGTGCCGGTGGTCCAGCTGGAGCACAACATTTGGTGAATATGCTGTTTCCTCAGTTCAGAGAGGTAGCAACTAGGTAAACTCCTTATAAAAAGCAAATACCTGGATTTACAAAAGTGAAAGTAGTTGTTCACAAAAGAATTCACCATGGAATTCTTTCAGTTACCAAGCTCTCCTGGTATGTTTGTGGTTATATCATTTACACAAAACTTTTCAGGAACTTATGTGTTGTTTAAGCAAGATGTATCTATACTGATGTCTCAGTGAATCAGTCTGTTTATTAGGCACTTATCAGGGCTTCCACACAGTTATTTATTTTGCCCTAGTTAATCCTGTTGTTTGCTGCCGTAGGCATGAAATGGCCAAATGTGGCTGTTACAGTTCTTTCATTCAATTATAACTTGTAAACCGGTGACTCCTAATCTTTTTCAAGTTAAGACACCTTACCATTGCTTATTTGGTTTTATGAGACTTGTTCCTTTTTTTCTCCCTAAGGAAAAAGAAAGCTTTATGACATATTTATTTTTTTAATAAAACTAAGCAAAAATAAAACTTATGGTAATTCCTTAAAATTTGTTGTTGTTTTGGTTCCATTTAAGATCACTGGATTAATACATAGTTGGTGATCTGTAAATGTTGATTGGTTGGTTAAATGTATGATTGAGTGACTGAATGAACAGACCTAACCAGAACTTGCTGCTTAAACTTTTCTGCAGTGTGAATCTACGGAAAGTACATTATCTAGCAGTCCACTATCATTTACAAGAGAAGAGTCAATATTTTATTTTGCAGGTAATACTTGGAGGAAATGGACAAGTTTTGGTTTTTTTTTTTTTTTTTTTTTTTGAGACGCAGTCTCGCTCTGTTGCCAGGCTGGAATGCAGTGGTGCGATCTTGGCTCACTGCAACCTCCACCTCCCAGCTTCAAGGGATTCTCCTGCCTCAGCCTCCTGAGTAGCTGGGATTAAGGCGACCGCCTCTATGCCCGGTTAATTTTTTTATTATTATTATTTTTAATAGAGACAGGGTTTCACCATGTTGGCCAGGCTGGTCTCAAAACTCCTGACCTCAGTGATCTGCCCGCCTTGGCCTCCCAAAGTGCTGGGATTACAGGTGTGAGCCACTGCACCTGGCCTCCAAAACTTTTTGAGCATCAACATGATACTGAAAGAAAATGCTCATTGGAACATATCAGATTCTGGATTTTCAGATTAGGAATGTTCAACTGGGAAATACACAAATACTTAACCTGAAATCCGAAACACTTCTAGTCCCAGGTGTTTCCCATAAGGCAAACTCAACCTGTATCAGCAGACAGCTGCAGAGAAAAACATAAGCAAGTTGTCCCCTTCACTGGATGTGAAGGAAATATAAAAAGGATTTGTATGGCCAGGCATGGTGGTTCATGCCTATAATCCCATCACTTTTGGAGGCTGAGGCAGGCGGATTGCTTGAGTTCAGGAGTTTGAGACCAGCCTGGGCAGCATGGCGAAACCCCGTCTCTACAAAAATAGAGAAATTAGCCGGGTCCAGTTATGTGTGCCTGTGGTCCCAGCTACTAAGGAGGCTGAGGCTTGAGTCCAGGATGCAGAGGTGCAGTGAGCCGAGATCGCGCCACTGCACTTCCAGCCTGGGCAACAGAGTGAAACTGTCTCAAAAAAAAAAGGCGGGGGGGGGGGGAATGGAATTGTAGAAGTCTCATCAGCTCTCAAAGCCCCTTAGATTTCAGCCAGCTAGAAAAGTCATCTGATTAGTATACATAAGCATTTCTAACAGTGCTTTTAGCCCCAGTGTAATGATTTTTATATCCCTGTAATAGTATTGTATGTTGTTTTAACTAAGTAATAACTACAGAGTCAGACTAAATTTCGTAATGGTTCTATGGATTTAAAACATACTAAAAGGCATTCAGTAACTTCTACCAGCACAGCTGTAATTTACACCATTTCAAGAAGCTGGAACTTGCTCTTAAACTATGGTTAAGATTTCCAGGAAAAGAGAGTCTGCAAACTCCCTGAGATTCCAGAGTCATACAGTCCTATATACAAGAAGATTTTGTATGTGTGCAAAGTTTATAAATATTGGATCCTTGGTATTATGAATCTAAGACCCATCTCTGCACCTTGTTACAAACCTGTTTGTTTTAGTAAACAATTAGTTGGTTATAAAAACAGTCACTAGGGCCTGAAATACTTGTAAAGAATTTTTATTATATAAGGTCTGAAAATGACTAAATAGAAATCCAATACCATACTGTCAGTTTAAATAGAGGTTTTTTCCTCCTTCATTTAAGGAAAGTAAGATTACTGCAAGATGCTTCTAGATTTCCTTAGTTTGAATCTAACAGTTAAAACACATTTTAGAAAATCCTACATAGTACTTTTCTGGAATCTAATCCATACCACGTATGTTGTTGCTATTACCATGTGTTTTTTAAAAAATAAGCTCTTCTATTGTAACTAAACTATACAGCCGTGAACAAATCACTTAACCTTACCACATGGTTAGTTTTCTCATCTTTCTCATCTTTGACTTTTTTAAATGACTATAAATGATGAGACTATCTAACTTTAAAACACTACAGTGCAAAAATTTCTTGTAAAGTGCTATACAAACAACTTACAGCATGTACAATTAAAAACCAGATACATTTTCCATTAAAAGATAGTTTTAAAAACAGTCCCATCTAGTTTATTGATTTAAGTACTCTTATTACAGCCAAGTTAAAGAAATTGAACAGTGCTTTTTACCTTCTTTAACTTTCTAATCTTACTTGTAAGCTATCATTATAGAAAGAAAAAGATGCTATTGAAAGATTTCATCAGCATTAATTAGTTGGTCTTATTTTATTGCTTAACTCACTTCTTCACGTATCTTTTGGAAGACTTAATTCCTGTATAGCACTGTCAGATGGCAGCTCTTTTGAAGCTTTAATCTTACATGAATGGAAGTGTTTGTGTGGTAGAAGTGTTTCATGAACACTTGCCAAATTCTTCAAGCTAGAGGAGCAGTGCCCAGCCATTTTAAATATGTCAATTTCATCTGTTATCATAGTAATTCTTAATTACCTAATGATTTATAAAATGCAGAATGACCAAAAGCTACCAGGAATTCAATGATTTTTTTTATCAAACTTGGATTACTCATCACAAATGTATATATCTACATTTGATATGTGTGATATACTTAGTCTATAGACATATATGATGCTTAAATGGATTAATAGTTCCTTATGATAGTTCCCATATGCTGCTCGTGTTCATAGTTAACAGGCTAGAACCACTGGGCTAGACTATATTCATGTTTAAATAATTTCCTTTTTTAACTAGGTGCATGTCCTTAATTATATCCAATCTTAAAATAGCCTTAAATCAGATAGCTAATAGGTTCAACCCAGTTCAAGAGCCTCTAACCCTGCTAATGCTTAGCAAGTCTTAGGTGCTGAATTGTCCATTTGGTGGGCCTCATGTTAGATACATTAGAGCTGCTCTTCAAAGTGTATCACAGTATATTAAGGATCTTATTTAACAGATTTGAGTGGCAAGAGTACACTAAGAAATTCTTGTACTAATAAGAAATTCTTGTGCAACCATCAATTTATAAATTGTTTTTTGAACAGCAGTGATAGATTTGGGGCATTAACCTGCACTTTTTTTGTCAAAGGTCTCACTTGAAGGTCATGCATTTTATAGTATTTTGGATAAGGGTTTAAGTCGTAGTTTCTAAACTGGGCGTAATTAACTATTCCCTATAGAGGTAGCAATCATGAATCTAATTAGCATTAGTCTCAGTGGTCTAAGCTAATTGAACCCAGTATCTATAAGCATTAGTTCCAACCACTCATAAATGTAGCTGGATTTCTAAATGCCAGTTTCTATCCATTACTATAGATTTATGACTATATTTTTCTAAGCTACAAGTTTGCAGTCTTATTTATAATTATTAATAACAGGCACATACAAGTCAGTGCTAGACAGGAGTGGGAATGCAGATTTTGTGAGTCATTGTTAGGGGAACTCAATTTTGTGATAAATTAGTGTCATTTACTTATCAGAAAGCAATGGCTTAGTCACAAGCCTGCCCAAGAAAGTTATTTGCACAATTTGAATATGTGGCTTGTTGGCTGAGATAAAGAATGTAAAGCAGAAGAGTGCCTGGCTCTTGATATACAATCAAATTTTAATGAGTGGTAGTAAGAATAGCAGTAGTAGCAGCAGCAGAAGGAGTAGTAAGTACTGTGGTAGGCTGAATAATGGCCCACAAAAGTGTCCCAAGTCCTAATCCCAAGAACCTGTCAATATGTAACCTTATATGGCAAAAAAAGCACTATTGATTAGGAATCCCGACTCCTGAGATAGGTTATCTTCTAGTGGGCCTAGTGTAATCACAAGGGTCCTTATAAGGAGACAAGTCGGAGATGGAAAGATGCTCTGCACTGCTGGCTTTGAAGATGGAGGCTGAGACTATGAGCCAATGAATGCAGATGGCCTTTAGGAGCTAGAAAACGTAAGAAAACACCTCCTCCCCTAGAGCTTCCAGAATGAATGCAGCCCTGCAAACACTTTGATTTTGGGACTCTGACCTCCAGAATTGTAAGTATAAATTTGTGTTGGTTAAAGTTGCTAAGTTGTAATTTGTAATAGCTGCAATAGAAAACTAATACAAATAGTAAAAATAATAGTAATGATATTGGAGAATCATCAGAGAACTGTTCCAATATAAATTAATAATTAAAATGAGCTCTGCAAATGTGAAAAATTCAAAAGCCTGTTGAAAGTGTTAAAATTTATGTGAAATTCCAAGAGTAGACTACCAGTGGCTTCCCAAAAGTGGTATATCTACATGCTAGAGATAAACCCCATTTAAATTAAGATTTCTTCAAAGGAGCAGTTAAGTACTGAATAATGGCAAGCACTACAGTTAGTCAGATAGCCCAGTAAAACAGATCTCTTGTGGAAGATGGGAGAGAATGGAAATTGGTTAGTGAAAAAGATGTAGGATGGAAAATCTTAGCATTGAGATTGTCTAATAGTAAATTTACTTTGCAGATTCAAGCGTCCTTTAGGTGTTCTTCTTATGTGGGGAAGAGAACCGAGCTAGTTAGAAAATTATTAACTAGCTCAGAGCCCAGGAAATTCCTTTCTCCAGGATATAAAGTAGCTTTCTTAAGCTTAGCAAGGTACAGAGTTTTCTTTAGCCCCTTGTTCATAAGGAATATTATCTTTCATAAAGACGTTGTTAAGGTCTCAAACCTTATTAAGAATAATCCCAGCTCTAACCAGCTTTTTATTGTTCATAATCAGGAACTTCTTACCAGAGGACCTCATTTGAAGCTTTGCTTTGAAGGATGGGACATCCACTTAACTTTGTTCTCTATTGTACCTTTCTCCAAAGAGTCATGTGGAGAGGGTCAAGGTGATCAGATCGTTTCAGTAAAGACACATAGAAGTATCTTAAATTATAATTAATATAATGAATTCCATATGTCTCCTAACAGAAATCTAGAACAGATTAATTCAAGATTGATTAACTGAAAGGTGCAACATTTCCAGGGAATCTGTGTGATTCTCTTGGCTCTTCCCTCATGATTGCAAGGACTCCTCCGGCTTCAAATACCCCATCTCATTTGCAACATCCAAATACAGAAAGGGATGATCCTCATGAAGTGCCTTTTTGTGTGTGTGTCTTATAAGAGTTAGAAAAACCTTACAGTAACACTCTAGTGGACTTTCAGTTACGTCTTACTATTCCGGGTTGCATCACAAGACCATGCCTAAACCAATCCCTGGCAAGGGGGACAGATTGACTATGAATGCTTTGAACTAACCAACATTCACTCCCTAGGGAATAGGAGTTATCCATTAAGCAAGTGGTCACCCATACCTGAACAAGATTCGGCTTCTGTTTGTAAGGGAAAAAGAAAACACAGTTTGGCCTACAAGCCATAATTTGCCAACTCCTATGCTAGTGCAACATTTTACAACTTCCCTGAGCCTTCTTATGACCACCTGGGAGTGTGAAAACTAGATTCTGGACCCTTTCTCAAACCTCCTGAATTTTGACAAGCATATTGGATGATGCTTAGACAAGGCAAGAACCCTGTGCCCTGTGAGGCCTTCTCCCTCAGATTGCGTGATGGAAAAGATAGAGGAGCCCTCCACACTAAAGTAGATGCTTCGGCTCTTTCTTATCCAGACATGGGCTCACAAGAACATTACTGCTATGACTGTGTCTGAAAAAGCCAAGGGACATATAACTGCAACAACTTTTGGGATAATAGAACTCATAGGTGCCAGACACTGTTCTAAGCACTGTTCATTCATTAACCATTTTAAGCCTCATAACTTTGTGAGGTAGGTACTGTTATTATTCCCATTTTACTGATGGACAAATTAAGGCCTCAAGAGGTTAAGTAACTTAACCAAGGTCACATAATAAGTAAGCAGAGGAACTAAGTTTAAACTCAAGCAGTTTGGTTCTGGAATTTGTGCTTATAGTCACTGTAGCCTGCTTCCACCTATACTATATACCACTTTCATTTAATCCGGATAATCAAACCAAAAGTTAGTTTTTGATTTGTTACTTGAGATGTTCAGGTACTGTTTCAACTTTTTGCTTCTAGCTCCTACTATAGAAGTGCTTCTAACTACAGGGAAAGCATTATTATTTTTTTATTTTGTTTTTGAGACAATCTTTTTCTATTGCCCAGTCTGGAGTGCAGTGGCGCAATCATGGCTCACTGCAGCCTTGACCTCCCGAGTCAAGCACTCCTCCTACTTCACCCTCTTGACTACAAATGTATGCCACCACACCAGGCTAATTTTTAAACTTTATTTTGTAAACATGAGGTCTCACTATGTTGCCCAGGCTGGTCTCCAACTCCTGGGCTCAAGCAATCCTCCTACCTTGGCCTCTTAGAGTGTTGGGATTACAAGCATGAGCCACCATGCCCAGCCTACTTTCTAAAATCTGATTTCCATTCCCTCTCTGTTCTGTATTAGACCATATTCAGTTTAAAAAGAAAATGGAAAGCCTTTAGGAAGGCTGTGCCTTCATGGCCAATGTTGTTTGTGAAGGCATGCCACAATGCTTATATTTTCCACTCAGGGATCAGTGATGGATCCCGAAGCTACTGCAAGAAGGCTTCCACCATTGCACTGACACATCGTCCAAGTGAAGGCATTCCCAACCCTGCTGTTCTTGTTCAACAGAAATCTCCCATTTCTGGAGGGTGAGAAACCAACTGGCTCCAAGAGTGGCAGATGTTCAGTCTCTTACTGGGGTGCCGAGTGGATTGAAAATTTTTCTGACTTGAGTTTTCTGTCACAGGTTAGCCAAGGACCTGAGGGAGCCGATAAAGGCAAGGGGTCGCTTATAATTACCATTACCCCTTTTCACGAGTTAGAGTTGTCTGGATGGCACTAGGTCCAGGAAATAGAACAGGGAGTTTTCTCTAGAGACAAAAGGAAACAACAGGATTAAAAGGGTAGAAACAATAATACGGAAGCTTGGTTACGTGCTTAACAAAGCTCAGGATCAATCCCAAACCTGAAGATGCCAATGTCAGAGCCTACAGTTGGGCTGGGTGGAAGCAAGAGATCAGGACTTGGACATGAGTTTTGTTCTATCCTTTTCTCTAGAAATGGGGGGAAAGGGTATCTGGCTAGTACACAAAGTCAGAAGCAGACAGCTGGCAGACACGCCTATAGAATTCCCAGGATAAAGAACTTTAGAGAGCTTTGGCAGCTTTTCAGACATTGCCACAGGGCCTCAGAAAAGCCAAGTAGGTAGCAATGGCTGTAGTGATAGTGATCATTATTGTTGAGATGATGATAGTGGTCCTTCATGTTGATGGTGATTGTGATGTTCATGATAGTAGTGATGGTGATACAGTTGACCCTTGAAAAACATGGGAGTTACGGACACTGACCCCCACACAGTTGAAAATCCACATATAACTTTTGACTCCCCCAAAACTTAACTACTAATAGCCTACTGTTCACCAGAAGTCTTACTGATAGTGTAAAGTTGATTAACATATATTTTGTATATGTATTACATACTGTATTCTTAGAATAAGCCATAGAAAAAAATGTTATGAAGAAAATTATAAGAGGAGAAAATATATTCACTATTCATTAACTGGAACTGGATCATCATTCAGTAAATGTCCATCCGTGAAGTGGGAATAATAACAGTACCTACCTCACAAAGTTATGAGGCTCATCATCTTCACATTGAGTAGGTGGAGGAGGAGGAGGAAGGGGGGGTTGGTCTTGCTGTTTCAGGGGTGGCAGAAGCATAAGAAAATCTATATGTAAGTGAACCTGCACAATTCAAACCTGTGTCTTTCAAGAGTCAGCTGTATAGTGGTGATTGAGATGGTTATGGTGGTAGTGGAGGTGGTGATGTTCATGGTCAAGGCGATCATGCAGGTCATGATGGTGATGGTAATCATAGTATTGTTGCTATTGGCAGCGGTGGTGGTGAAAAGGTGAGGAAATCTAGACACACAGGAGTTGATTGAGAAAGGGGTTTAATAAATGTTTTACTGACCCAGTTCCAGCATAGAGACTTGTAGAAGGGAAGTACAAAAATGTTGACCTTGATCTCTGCCTAATAATTCAATCTAATAACTTTGGAGTCAAAACTTCTATTAATTGTTTGGGGAGAGATAGTGATCTATAGTGAATGGCATTTTTATTTACTCTTAGCTAATTTACTCTTATTTAATCAAGCTAATTCTTGATTTTGAAAGTGAAGTTTTCACATTCACCCCATTCTTAATGGAAAGAGGCAGGGCTATCTTACTGTACAACTCCAGGGAGCATTCATTATTCAGTTGTCAGTGTGAATGGCACCTCCGGAGAAGTTTAGTGCCCAGACTGCAGCTGTACTCATGGCCTTGGCATAACAGAGTAGCCTGCAGTAGTCTGAGAAACTGGGGGCTGGGCTCTGAAATCAGGAAACATTTAGGAAGGCAGAAAGTTTTCTGAAAGGAAAAGAATAGTACCAACAACAGGGAAACAGGCCAGGCTCAACACTGGACAGAATTATTAAGACATTCCCAGCAATGGGCAGCAGTGCATGAACTTAGGAAGGGCATTGTTTGATGGCTAAATTGTAAATTCTTTCCAGTTCTTAACTGTATTTACCCTGTGTTATCCACAAGTCTTAAGGAAAGTCTTACAATAGTTACTCTTGGAGTCATGTAGATAAGGAATAGATAAGCCTGCAGGTGATAGAGAACTGAGCCAAGAGAGGGACATTAGGCAACCAGAAAAAATGCAACATAGCAGAAGAATTCAAGTACTGCTCTAGGCTGAATGTTTATGTCTTCCCAAAATTCGTATGTTGAAATCAATCCCCAGTATGGTGGTATTTGGAGGTGGGGCCTTGGGGAGGTGATTAGGTCATGATACAGCACTCAGTGGGATTAGTGTCTTTATAAAAGAGATCCCAAAGAGCTCCCTCTTCCCTTCTGCCATGTGAAAACACAGCGAGATGATACCTGTCTTATGAACTAAGAAGTGGGCCCTCACCAAATCTGCCAGCACCTTAATCTTGGACTTTCCAGACTTCAAACTGTGAGAAATAAATTTCTGTTGTTTATAATTTCCCAGTTTATGGTAACTTGTTATAGCACTCTCAATGTACTCGGACAGGACTTTCTACAAAAAAATCAGGGGCATATACTAGCTTTCCCATAAGTGGGATGGGAGGAGTTGAATTATTTTATTGAAATATTAAAGAAAAGGGTGACCCTGGAAAGCTGGAGAACTTGGAGATATATAGGTACAATAATTATATTTATTGACATTTATTGAACATTTACTATGTGCTAGGCTTTGTATGAAGTGCTTTATGTGCCTTATCTCAATTTACCATTAAGAAAATAAAGCATACAATAAATTAATCAAGAGAATGTAGCCAATAAGTGACAGAGCCCTATTTAAACCTAAATCTACGAAATTTCAAGTTCACACTCCAAATTACTGATCACTAAATTTTTTGACTATACATTTCTATCACTGAAAACTTTGAGAGCATCCACTCCAATGTATGTATATTTATATATTCATAAATTATATATGTATTTTCTCCATTAATATATTATAAAACAAATACAAAAATAGAAATAAATTAAGAAATAGATTAATAAGTAATATAAAAGATAAAAAGATTTTTTAAAAAGAAATGTTAGTATTTTTATATTTATTAAATATGCACAAAATACTTTTTTGTTCTTACTAAAAAATATTAATAGTAGCTGGAAAAAGAATCTCCCAAAGACACATCTGAATGGAAGAAGCCCATCACTGGCTGAGCTTACTAAATCATAATACCACTTTTTCATTCTTAATCTCCTTAACAAAAATTTCTGTTGAAAATCAGCTAGGAAATATTCATAGTTCTAGATGTCAATCAGTTGTTCTTGCAAACTAATAGAAAAATGTATTTTTATATTTTTAACATATCTCTTCACATTTTACTGAAATTCTTCATTTAGATAGCGTTTAAATGAAAATTTTGCTTCCAAGTGTTTCTAAGAATTGCAGATGTGGACATATGTGATAATACTTTTTAAGAAACAATTACATAAAATGGAAACATCGAAATATTATTTTTCAAAATTTTTCATGGTAGGTTTCTTGTGAAATTACATACGTTTTTCTCACTCACTATTTAAAAGTGTCCGTTTACCTTGGAAAGGCAGTTTAAATTTTGAGTCTTTTTTCATTTTTCCCCAAAATATCTTCTAGGTCACTAGAATCAGCTACTTGTCGTCAGGGGAAAAAAAAAAGGTCAGCAACTTTGAGATGTGTGTTTTCATAAAATAAAAATATCATGAGATAACCTGGGTGTAATATAAAGATTTTCATGGGTACATTTCTCCTTCCCACTCTCATCACCCCCCTCCCCCACAGTCTTATAACATTTTGCAAAACTGGAACTATTTAGGACAAGGTTTGGCAAATGTTTTCTGTAATGGGTTTGATAGTAAATCTTTTAGGTTTTGTGGGATATATGGTCTCTGTCACAACTACTAAACTCTGCCATTGTCTGAAAGCAGCCATAGACAATATGCAAAGGAATGAGCACACTGTGCTCCAGTAAAACTTCATTTGCAAAGACAGGCAGCAGGCCAGATTTGGCTCAGGGAACATAGTTGGCCGACCCCTAATTTAAATTATATAATCCTAAACCCACTTAACCAAGAACCAACAAAATGCACTATGTTACAACACCCTGAAAGGGAAAAAAGGGTGGATACCTCCCTCTGCTCCAGGAACCTCTCATTCTTTCTGGAGGGTACTGTGCCTACTACATGATATGTGCTCATTCAACAGACAGCCCCAATGAGAGTGTTAAAATATGAGGAAACAGCATTTTTTCTTCATTTTTTAAAGATAAAAATAAATATAAACAGATGTTATAATATTTGTGTCTTTCATCTCAATTGATCATTATATGCACCCCACTTTCAAGATACTGCCTTAAAGCTACTGCACATTTGCCTGAAAAAGCAGGTCATTGAGGTAAAAATGGTAAAGGTACACAGGACCTTTACTGTCTTTTATCCAACTTTCAGATGTGAGGCACCAGTATGATGGCTTGGTGCCTTCAAGGATGAAGTTCAAGTGTTTCAGAGATGAAACAATGGATGAAGAAACAGAACAGGGCTGTGGCTCTTGGACAAACTTTTTAATCACCATCCAGACAAGGTCTATCTAGACAAGGTCTAGGAACCAGATGTGTCAAACACTGAATAAATAATGTTTCCTTAGTGAATGACTGCAGAGACCACAGCGAGGTGCAGAAAATTTGGGACCTATTCTTAAGGAATAAGTTTAACTTTAGATGAACTAAGACAGACACATCAAAATATAGTTTATGTCTGCCAAAGTGTCACTGTGCATCACAGACCCACTCCCAAGTGAAGGAGGGCGGAAATCACCCTGACTCAGCAGAATGGTGTATTTCACCATCTCTTAGGAGATGTGTTCCCTGAGAAGATATAAGATAAGGCACCAGATTTTTTTAATTGTGTTCTTTCACAGACAGCCACAGTGGCAATAATTTAGTTGATTTGATCAAGATAGACTGCCAAACTGGAAAATTCTGGTAAAACATGATCTACTTGATGTAAAATGATGTGGTTTGTTTAGACTTATTGAACTGGAAAATGCCGAATTTCTTTTTCCTTGGCACCACATGAGTATTGTCTGCAATTACTAAGTGCAGAATCCCAGACCAAATCAAGACATCACCGAGCTGACGGTGCATTGTCCTTAAGCGGCCATGGCTTCCCCTGAAGACAAAGGTTAACTCTATCTTCTCTATAAGTTTGAGCTGGAGTCAGTTTCTGTGTGTCAAGTATTTGTAAATCTGGACATTATTTGTCAATTAAGATTCCTCTGATCACATTAAGTGTTGTAGGCCCTTGTGGGCCCCCACCCCTAACCCCCTCTGGAAATTCCTGCTGGATCAACATATTCTGTTCTCTTTGGGACAGAGAAATGGACCACACAGTTTGAAACAAAATGAATAGAAATGTGAGTAGAATGTGAAAGCAGGAAAGTAATGTTACTTTTCAAGTAGCAAAGGACTCTGCCTAGAGAAAGCTTGAATTCTAGTCTCAGCTTTTCTGAGAGCTTTGACCAAATCACTTAACCCCTCTAGGTCTCAGTTTCCTCATCTTTAAAATAGTGGGGCAGATCTTTACTGTCCTTTCCAACTCAATTTCTCTTAACAAGAAATTGTAAATCTGTAGCTTAAATCATTAGTAGTAAAGACTTTGACCTTAGAGACATAATAAGCTTCATAGGGAATGTCATCTGATTTCAACTGAGTGACTCCAAAGAGGGATGTCAAAAATAGAAGGTGGAAAATACAAGTCAAAATTCAAGATTATTCATAATTGTCACACAGATCTCCACAGGACTCTCAAGGCATATTTGCTGCCTGTATTAGAGCAGTCCCTCCTTGGGATGGAGCTACTTTCAGAGTCTTGAGTTCTAGAATTCTTTCTGAATTATTCTTTCTCTCTCTCTCTCAGGTTTTTCTGTCTCCACCTCTGCTATCTAGTGCCCACATGGCACCACTTTCCCTCCCTCCCACAAGAATACTAGAGGGTGTGTGTTGTTAACAGCCACAAAAACAAAAGCCTTCCCTGAAACCTGATCATGAGGACAACGGACCCTGATGTGGAGCTAGCCCAGCCTTCTCTAGTGACCCACTTTTTGATAACTTCCTCCCCTATGACCAGGTTCTGTCAGCACACATAACAGGCCTGAGTTTGGAAAGGCCTGCACTGGGAAAGGCCTACACTGGGAAAGACCTGCACTGGGAAAGACCTCTTGCGATATTGACTCTGGCTTTCTCCCCTGGGGCTTGTGACGCAGTGGAAGACCAATGGCCAACGAGCTGGTGTCTGTACCCTACTTCACAGAGTGGGTAGACTCTGCTACCAACTGATAGCATTCATTTCTTGAATGGAGTGTTCAAAGATTCTGCCAACAAGATGATGAGCAGTTTCTGTCCTCTTTTCCCCTTCTTGGTCAGGTTGTGCTCTCTGACTCAGCTCCAAATGCAGCTGCTCTCTGGGGTGTTACCATGGCTTTTTGTAATGAGCCATTTCTCCTTCCTGCAGCCCCAATGGAACTCAAACTGTAGGCCACTCTGCCAATTCTCCAAGCTCTGCCCCTGTGCGAATTCTCACATCCAGGTTGTAGTAGATGGAAATGTTTACAAGTGACTTAATTTCTCACAATTCCACTAGATACACATTTAATGCATTTTTAAAATAGATACTGAATGTCATTTCAATGGCTCTTTCAAATTATCGATGGGACATTTTCAAATAAAACTTGTGTGTGCTTAAGTGCTTTATTTAATAGGAGACAGATTTTATTTCCACAAGAAGCAGAGATTATAAATATTATTTGGTGTCCTTCCCTGGCACAGCATTGTAGGAAACAATAGAGATTGTGCTCAAAATACAGACAGCTAAAAAACATTTGATTTCCACCGTGTTTCTTAAAATTTTACTGGTAGCTAAAGGCTGTTATCAATCCATAATTATAAGTGGTCCAGAACATAATTTAGCTGTGAGAACTGAGAAAAACATTTCTGCTGGAGCAAGTTCATTCTTAGAAACCAAGGCCTACCCTACCTTAGAAGAGGAATAATTATATATGCGTTGGAAAGTTTTTCAGAAAAAAATCAACTTTTTCCAATTCTCTATCAGAACATTGGTCAAGTTAGTTATTCAGATCTTTCAATGGATCAGAAATGAGTGCACTATCTTCCAAAGAGGATATCTATCCTAAGAGAAAATGCCTTTCCTGAAATGTTTCCTAAGCTCAATCTTACAAAGACCGTCATACTCAAGCCCCGGCTGAGAAATGCCTATATATTGGGCCAGCCAAGAAGGTAACCACACAACTGATTTTAGGAGCTTTTCCCCTTTTAACATTTAAAAGTTATTCCAGCTGAAAATGTGATGTGTAAATATACATGGAAAGAACTTTGGATAAAATATATCTGTAATTATTTATACTGCAATGCTTTATTTTGCAAAACATCTGTTTATTTAAATAGCTAATATATGCACAAGTAAAAACAATGTGAAAGTTACAGAAGGACATACAGAGGTTATAAGTATTGTCTGATGTCCTTCTAATTCTAATTCTCCCCTAACCCCGGCTGAGGCAAAAACTGTTATCGGTTTTAATATATCCTCCCAAAGATTATAGCATATTAAACAAAACACATAGTTCTTGCACCTTGCTCTTTTTCACTTAACAATTTATCTTGGACCCCAACCTCATTCTGTTTAATGGCTGAAAAGTGTTCTTTCATATGGATATTCCATAATTTACTTAACCAGCCCCCGACTTGCATATGTACTATTCTTTCTATAGATTTAATTCCTAGAAGTGGGATTGTTGGATCAAAGGATGGTGCATTTTAATTTTGGATAGATACCTCAGTGTTGCCCACCTTAGAGATTGAACCAGTTTACCAGCATTCCCTGAATACATCTGCCCACCAAAAAAAAAAAAAGAAAAATATTATGAGAGGACAGTGGTCTCCTAATCAGTCTCTTTGTTCTATTTGACTTTATATCCTTGTGGATTTGCTTTAAAAATAGAAAAGTAAATGTAACAGAATGTGATACAATTAGCATAATATTATCATTCAGGTCTCAGCTCAAATGCTACACCCTCAGCAAAGCTTCCCTGACCACCTCAACACTCACATCCCCAGTCACTCTCTAGGCCATTATCCTTTGTGCTGTCTTAATATTGCTTGCCACTGTCAGCAATTACTTTGCTTCTTTGTTGATTTGCTTATTTTTTCCCCCTACCAGCCACCCACCACTGGAAGTCTTGGGAAAGCAGGAAGCATTCATATTGTTTGCCCAGCATTTTGAACAGTACCCTGGCACTAATCAACACTCAATAAATGTATGTTGAATGAAACCCTGGGTCCAAAGATAATGTTGGTACCAAAAGTTGTGAGTTTGCTCTGGAATGATTTTCCAGAGCCCTCCAAGAAAGACACAAGCTTCAGGCTCAGAAGAGTTTCTAATACATTCTGAATATATTCTACAGGGTTTGGGGGAGGAAAAAGAGGTTCCCATCAATTTCAAGGAAAACAAATGGTGCTGGTAGAAACTATCCAGTCCTTTGATTAGGACCTGAAGAAAAATAAACTGCATTATTCTTGGTTCTGAGGAAACTATGAGTCAAAATGAATATACATTAATATTTGTAAAGTGGTTTGAAGAACAACATTTTAAAATGAAAAAGCAGAGGTCTTTGACTTTTAGTCTATGAAGCACTGTGTTTTGAGGAAGTTCCGTCAGGCAGTATCTGCAGCAGAGTGATTCACAGAATACAGGTAGTAATAAATGAGTGTTTGTCGAAGGGGTGTTTCTAAATCCTGGAAAGGTTATGCAGCTGGGTCCTGGGTGTGGCCGACAGGTTTAGCTAGGCCTAATTAATTGGATTCAGCCCTGTGGGAAACTTTAGTAATGACTGTTGGTATAAACATTTCACACCACCCATTCACTGGCTTGGCACCAGGAAGACATGAAAATGTCATTTGAGCTTTTTAGACGTTATATATCCTGAAAGATAGAGGAGACTCCATGTGAATTTTCCCACTGGAAAATATTTCTCAGTTTTGATTAATTAAATACCTGAAGCAGGTTCCTCTTAATTGCTGAAAGATGTGAATTTCTCAGAATAGTGAGAGTCTGCTGCTCAGTTTCTTGTGTAAAAATTGCATCTAGGCTTTTAGGTATCAGTGCCATGCCAAGGGGTGGCTTTGGGACTTTAGGCCCACTTTATCGCCATTAGGCCACCTTCCCCAATTCTTTATATGAACAACTGGTGTTTTCTTAAGCTTATATGAAGTGCTACGAAAGCATGGCTTCAAGGTCCAGCTGGCACCCACTTCCAGCTGAAATGCTGTTCCTAATCATCCTTGTAGAGAAGACACTCCTGGGCATGGTCATCCAGACTTGAAGACAAAGGAGAAAGCAGCCATCTCTGCGCTGTCTAAAGACAGCCTCATTTGTCAGGTTCTTCTGACAAATGAGGTTCTTCTTCTAGTCAGACGTACCACCTCCAGGAAATTTATTCTTAGTAGACTTTCATGGAGTTTTCTGCTATAATCTCAGTGAGCCCAGCCATCTAAGTGAACTTCTGACTTTGTGGAAGAATGTGGCGGGACTGGGTGATCCTGTGTAGGACAAACCAGCAGCACTTGGTTTAGGAGAACTCCTCCAAGTCTGCCAAGTGGTTTCTTCTCAGGCTCAGGCTCTACAAGTAGAAACTTCCAAATATTAATATTTAACACTTAGCAAAAGGGCCTGATTGTCACACAGGACCCTCACTCTAAGGGCTGTACCAAGTTCTGACCCCTCTAGACCTGGGCACTTGAGCAGCTGCCCTCTCCAAAGCTGGGAAGAAAAGACAGTGTAGAATTGGGAGTGACCAGAGGCATTTGGGGTTTGTTTGAATCACCTGATTTCTAAGATATAAGGACAGAAGTTGATCCAAAGGGTTGACACTTTTTCACTTAGTATATTTTCCCTAGCTCTTTTGTAAAATACCCTTCACAGAAAAATGAGCTACACATTTGGATTTAAGAAATGTACAAGACTCTGAAAAGAGGTAATGCTAGAATTCTACCCTAAGATTCCCCAATACATTTCCATACAAGTTATCAAATATCTATCTGCCTGCCTTAGATTTTCTATCCAGAAAATAAGAACTTTCCTACAATTAAGTTTCCTGAAGAAAAAGGAGAGAAACACATACTTCCTAGCATGTGAAATGGGGAGCACTGTTAGATTCCCACTCGTATGAACCACTAAGATTGTTTCTGAAACAAAATACCCTCTAATTGATTTGCCCCTTACAAATGCTTATTTTGCCAAGCCTGGCTTAGTCTTCACAACGTCTGCCCTTCAATTGATATCTCATAGCAACCTGTGTATCCACTCAGTTTTCCAGGGCTGAGGGCACAATGGTGAGGATAGGTCTTTCTCTGTAGTTTCTAAATCTTCTGCATAACTGTTCAGTCCAGGACCTGTGGACAGCTAGCGTGGCTATAGCTATAGCCTAACCCTGAGGCAAAACTGTATTTAAAAACCCAGTGTGGGGTATCAAGTCAGGAGATCTGAGATTTTGTCCTAGCTGAGGGACTGTGAACAAATCATCTGACCTCTATATATTTGTACTTTGTCTGTGGCATAGAGGTCATTCTATGAATGGCTATAAAAAGGCTTGTGACCGCGTGTCTCTGAAGAAATCACAGACGATCAGACCTTCTGTGATTTCTTCAGAGACACGCGGTCACAAGCCTTTTTAAATGCCCTTTCTCACTGAGGTGGGTAAGAGGAGTGCAGGGTTCTCAGGGGTACCAACCAGGCAAGGCCCAGCTGTTATCCCCAGTGGCTAACATAATGTATTCAAGGTTCATTCATCACTCATCTAGTACTTATTGAGTCCCTACTGACCTGAGCCATGCACGGGTCTAGGCACTGGGGATACAGCAGCCAAGAAAACATCATTTCCTGCCTTCATGAAGCTTCATTTGCATATGGCACGAAAGGCTGGCTCACAGTCATTCTGATACAGAGCTAGAGCCTTTAGAGAGCTAAGGGGCTAGCCCTCAACCAGTGCTTCATTTTTTCATATGTATATTAATGTTTTCTCCCTGTCAAGCTTGCAAGATACCCCAAGAGTATGTGTTGTCCAGAGGCAGTAGAGCCACCCAGGATGGGAGCAGATGAATGTGAGCCTAGCCCCAAGAGTAGCACTTGACCCTGTTGCTGACAAACTTGTGCAGCCCTGGACCAGCAGCTCCCACTTTGGCCCATTTCTTTGTTGACAAAGTAGGGATGATGGTATGTGCTTGTCTCCTAGGGATGCCTGTGAATCATTCACCAGTCACTATGGGAAAAGTCCATTTCAGACATAAGGGCAAGTCAATGAAATGAGCTTTGCAACCTGCCTCTGCACAGCTAACTTGCTGCTAGCCTTTCAGGAGACCCACGTGTAAACACAGGACCGTGTAATTAACCTGATGTCAACACCAGCTGTACAAAGGCACAAGGCTAAGGGGAGTCAGGTGGCCCAGGAGAGAGACAATCAGCAAACTTTGGGAGAGAAAGAGCCCTTTTCTCTGGCTCTTTATTCAGATCCCTTTAAGGGAGGAATGACCTACCAAATGTGTGTAAACAGTTTCCGGGACTGGTGAGTTTCATTCACACAGAAAGAACAGAAAGTTACCCTGGAAGGCATTTATTTTCTGAGAGGCCATGGGCAGCCAGTGGCTGTGGGCACTTATCCAGGTTCTTCAGGTAGAAGCCTGAATTGCCCCCAGGAAATAATTTGGTATGGTGGTGTCTGTTGTGCTAAGTAGGGCATGGAAGATGCACTGTGTTTGGTCCTGGCAGCTGCTGACAGAGTTGGGGGACAGGTGGAATTTAATGGTTAAATTTCTATCCCCCATTTTTCTCAATGTTTTTCTTCACATGGGAAAAACCTAGATATTTTGATGAGATGATTTATAGTGAATAAAGCAACTTGAAAATTGAAGGAGTGAAAGAAAGCCATGTTGTTATTATAGCAACAAAAATTGTAAAAGTGAATTCAACATGAGGTTAAAACATAAAAAGCTTTGAAGAATGTCAGGGCAAGATGTGGCATTGCTAAGGGATTCTTGTTTCCACAGTTTAAAGGAAAAGTTTTTAAATCAACTTGTTATCCCTCCTCCCCTCAGAAATAATGAAAAGCTTATCCTAAGAAAGGTAGAGCATCCTAGCAAAGGAGGAAATGTTTTGGATTTAAGCTAATATAAATTAGGAGCCAGACCTCTTGCTTATTTGTGACTAGTAGCCAACTGCCCACCAACCCTTCCTGCCTTCATTCGTTTTCTTCCTTTTCTTCTTGTCCTTACTCCCTTCTCTCCCCTTCTTCTAACCAGGATTAACAGGTTTTAGTAGTTGAAGTAAAAATGCACACCTTTTTGACCTCTCTGTCCTCTAAGATGTTCAAGGTGCATCACATGCCTAGCGTGACTGAAAAGTAACAAGACAGAGTTCCAGGTCTGGCTCTGGGAGATCAGTCCTATCACTTTGCAGTCACAGGGCATTGTTTGGGGGATTATTAGCGTCCAGAGAGGGAGTTGGGCAGGCAGGCAAGTGACCCGGCAGGAATGTGAGTATGTGGCGAGCAGTGCTCTGAGTTAGTTTCACAGTAAGCTGCCCTTATTGCCTTCACTGTGGGAAAGCCATCCCTTCAGAGCATCTGGAAGGCACAGGGACATGGCAGAGGGACCAGGTGTTGCACAGCCTTCTTGGGACAAGGTGTCTGGCTGCAAGGTTTCCTGGCAAATGCCACACAGTAAGAACAAGACAACAAAACCAATCACTGCTGCCATGGACTTGAGGCCTTGTGCCTTCTTTCTCTCAATCCCAGACTTCCTGAGACTTCACTGGGTGCCTCAGAACCTGCTGCAACATGCCACTCCCAACAGCACACCCCCCTCCAGAGGAGCCGTCTTTGCTGTGGATTCATAGAATAAGAACTAGATGGTGATGAATCCTGACTTCAATTCTGAACAGTCAGCAGAGATGAACTCCGAACTACATTGGTGGTTGTGTGTTTTTTTCCCTTCCTTTTCATATTTTGTTTGTTTGGGCTCTGGTCATTCTTTGTGAAACTGATCCATTTTTTATTCAACAGTTAACTTATGAACAAACAAACATTGGGAGCTGCAAGTTCTCACTGGGGTTGTTAGTATATTAGAGTGATGATTTAAGAGCAATGAGCCTTAGAAACGGCCAAACACAAGGATCACATGTCACCTTGTCAACATGCTAACACCTGCAAGGTCTTTTGGGAATGGAGAAGTCACGAATGTGCTTCGTACTCTCAAATGGCAAACTTTTGACCCAGCACACCAGACCCAGGATTTCAGCCTCACAGTGCTTTCTTCACCCCGACAGGAGCTTCTTGGACACAGGTTTCTGCACACGATGTGCAATGGCTAGGAGGACGTGTTGGATGTGACTCTGCTATGTGGTTTTTCCAGTATCACACTGTTCCTGTGCTCAGACCAGCAAGGTTCCTTTGCTTTTCGTGAAAACACATCTGTTGGACTTAACCTTACAATGCCACTGATAGCACGTTACCACAGCTGTTAGGAACTATCTGGCCCAGGCAGTGGACTTGTTTGTAGATACACCACGCAGACCTATGGGACTGCATTGGGATGAATTTTGTACAGTTAGAACTTTGGGAAAAAGTCATTACTGCTTATCCATTTGTCAGGGATAAGTGCTGACTTACATAGGGTTTTCCTAGTGTGTTTTTTTCTTCCCCAAAAAGGAGGCATTATCTTTTAGAAGGTTTAAAAAATACTAAGCATAGGTTACCATAGAAATTATTACATTTCTTACTATTTAAAAAAATTAAACAGAATTACAAGAAGGCAGAGCAATGTGTTGATAATTGTAGGAGCTAGGGAATAGCTATGAGGAGGGCTGTTATGCTATTTTCTATATTTTTATGTATGTTTGAAAGCATTTAAATAAAATTTTTTAAAGACTCTGAACACCCAATTAAAATGATATAAAGATTTTTTTTCTTTATTCAACTCAACTACTATTAAGAATTATCAGGCCAGGCACAATAGCCTGTACCTCTAGTCCTAACTTTTCAGGAGGCTGAGGTAGGGAGACCATTTGAGGCCAGGAGTTTAAGACTGTATTTTGCTATGATTGTGCCTGTGAATAGCCACTGCCACTGCACTCCAACCTGGGCAATATAGAAAGACCACATCTCTTTAAAAAAGAAAATTAAAGGATTATTAACTGAACACTTGGAGGATATTCTATGTGCCAGGCTTTTATATGCATGATTTCTAAGCCTCACAACAACCCTGCAAAAACTGGATAATTGATCCAATTTACAGGCGACATTCATGGGAGCTAAATGATCAGCTCAAGCCACTTGTCTAGTAACAGAGTCAAGAATTAAACTCAGATCTTTCCGTAAGAAGAACAGCTTTCCACAACTCCATTCTACCTTCAGCTTTGTGTGAATGCAGAGTAGGTGATCACCTAGACCAGTGATTTCCAAGCCCAGCTGGTCAAAAGAATGGTGCAGAACACAGACTTTCAGGTCCCTCTCCTAAAGAGCAAAGGTGAAGAGTAAGGCTGGGGAAAGCCGAGTTTTACCCTCAGGTGATTCTCATGGGGAGAATTTAGGAAATGACTATACTCCAATTCTTCTTGATTGCTGAGTCTTGTATTCCTCCCTCCCCTACAGCCAAAAAAGAAACTTGCTCCTTCAAAGTGTCTTTAGAAGTTGTCTTTTAAAATGTATTGCTTCTGGGCAGCATAGGCCATTACAACACAGTCCTACTTCCTTTCCTTTGAATTAATTCATTACATAGTTGCTTTTCCCCTGTTGGGAGAGGACTTAACATCCTAAGAGCATGGAACATCTCCTGCAGGGGAATTATTAAAAGATGATAAAAGGTTGCAAAAAAGAGGGTGTGGAAAATCCAAGGTCCTTTCCTTTGCAATTTCATCTAAGACCAGCCAGCACCACATGTTTATGGGTGTACATTTGATCACTGTACATTATAAAGTCTGAAAATGAATCTCATTGAAAGAGAGCATCACGCCCCCAGTTTCTATGGATTATTTGAATCCAGTAATCAGTTCTGTTTTGCAAAGGCCAATTTTGATATTTGAATTTTCTTCCTCACTGCCTATTCCTGACTAGTGTAGTATTTGCTGAACGGATGCAAGGGTCAGTCCCAGGCCAGAAAGAACAGTGGATGTGTTAGAATTGCCAAGGGTCAGAAAGAGAAGCATTTCACATAATAGGTCTGAGTTCCAGAAAACCATGAAATTCCTGAGCTCTTTGGAGACACTGGCATTCAAAGACGGATGGATTATCGCAGCTTCTTTTCATGTCTCAGGGGACTGCATTGGGTTGTGAAAATCTGCAAGAATGAACACACACACACACGCGCGCGCACACACACACACACACACACACACCACCTAAGAAAACCATGTAATCTCAGTGACTCTTGACAGTCTTTAACAAAGGTTTATCCTTCTCAATACCATATCCACCCCGAGAGGGATCCAGAGGGCTTTTTAACACACCACTATGAGAGATGAAAACACACACAGGCTTTTTTTTCCCATTTGTTTGCTTCTCAAGGCTAAGAAAACATTCAAGCTGATGGCTTCTTCTCTCAGCCAGCTGAATCAAGGGCAAAGGGATAGTGAATAAGGTCTGCACTGACCTCAAGTCCAAAGATGGCAGCCTTCTTCAAGGAAAGACTTCCTTGAATGTATCTGTAATCTTGAAACAGGGGATGAGGGTGGTTTAGGTCTGTGGGCACCCAGAGTAGGAATGGATCTTGCATCCTTCCAGCCAGCATGCTAGGTTGGCTGAGGAAATGACTCAGACACACCACAGAGATGCTGGGGTTCACTATCAGCGATCACTCTGAGAAGAGACTGTATGGCTAACGGCTGTCACAGTCTTCTCCTCTTGGGCCCTGTGGGCATCCAACGGGGACAGTGGCTGTTCCAATAGATAATCTCCTCAGAACCATTTATATCATTATATGACCTTAGAGGCCCAGGCCTCCATGCATATAAAATCTTCGGCCTGGAAAGCACCCTGGAGCCACCTCACTGTTGTGCTTGCTCATAGGAAAAGACAGATTTCGTAAGTGAACTTCCCACTTAACCCTTTAAGCTCTAAAACGTCTCTGGTAAGCTACTTTTGAAGGAAACATTTCTAATCTAGGTTATCTACTATCCTGTTGGATTAAATAGATGTTAAACATAACTCAACAGTCTCTTAATAACTTGATGTCACCCTTAAGCTTCAGTTTTCCCATCTATAAAAATGGATAAAACAATAGCCCTGACTTTATAGACTTATTGTCAGGATTGAATGAGACATGACATTTAAAGTGGTCAGTCCAGAGCCGTACCCACCATCAGTGTTAAATAAATAGCAGCAAGAATCAGGACACCAGAAGTCCTGGCCAGAACAATCAGAAAAGATAAATAAAGAAAAGACATCCAGGTAGGAAAAGAAGTAAAACTCTCTCTATTTGCTGACAATCTGATTCTATATCTAGAAAACTCTAAAGACTCCACCAAAAGGCTGCTGGAATTATTGAATGACTTCAATAAAGTTTAAGGATACAAAATCACTGTACAAAAATCAATAGCATTTCTACATATCAATAACATTCAAGCTGAGAGCCATATCAAGAATGTAATCTCATTTACAATAGCAACACATATAAAAAATAAAATACTAGGCATATATCTAACCAAGAAGGTGAAAATCTGTACAAGAACTGCAAAACACTGCTGAAAAAAAATTATAGATGACACAAACAAATGGAAAAATGTTACTGCTCATGGACTGGAAGAATCAATATTGTTGAAATGACCATAGTGCCCAAAGCAATCTACAGATTCAATGTTATTCCTATCAAACTACCAATATCATTTTACATGGAATTAGAAAAAAAACTGTTCTAAAATTCATATGGAACCAAAAAAAGTGAATATCCAAAGCAATTCTAAGCAAAAAGAACAAAGCCAGAGGCATCACATGACCTGACTTCAAACTATACTACAGTTATAGCTACAATAACTAAAACAGCATGGTACTGGTACAAAAAGACACATAGACCAATGGAACAGAAAAGAGAACCCAGAAATAAAGCTGCACACTTAACCGTCTGTTCTTTGACAAAGTCAACAGAAATAAGCAAGGTGGAAAGGATGCCCTATTCAATACCTTTTCCATATACAAAAGTTAACTAAATCATTGAATAAAGATTTCAATGCAAGACCTCAAACTATAAGAATCCCAGGAAAAAAATCTAGGAAATACCCTTCTGCACCTTAGCCTTGGGAAAGAATTTATGGCTAAGTCCTCAAAAGCAATTGCAACAAAAGCAAAAATTGACAAGTGGGCCTGATTAAACTAAAGAGCTTCTGCATAGCAAAATAAACTATCAATGGAGCAAACAGACAATCTAAAGAATGGAAGAAAATATTCACAAACTATCTATCTGACTAAGGTCTAATATTCAGAATCTATAATGAACTTAATTCAGCAAGAAAAAAACAACCCCATTAGAAAGTGGGCAAAAGACATGAACAGACACTTCTCAAAAGAAGACATATGACATGCCAACAAACATATGAAAAAATGCTCCACATCACGAATCATCAGAGAAATACAAATCAAAACCACAATGAGATATCATCTCACACTAGTCAGAAGGGCTACTGTTAAAAAGTCAAAAATAACAGATGCTGGCTGGGCTGCAGAGAAAAAGGAATGCTTATATACTGTTGGTGGGAATGTAAATTAGTTCAGCCACTGTTGAAAGCAGCTTGGAGATTTCTCAAAAAACCTAAAACAGAACAACCATTCAACCTAGTGGCTCCATTACTGGGTATATATCCAAAAGAAAATCATTCTACCAAAAAGACACATTCACTCGTGTTAATTACAGCATTATTCACAATAGAAAAGACATTAAATCAACTTAGGTGCCCATCAATAGTGGACTGGATAAAGAAATGTGGTACATATACACCATGGAATACCATGCAGCCATAAAAAGGAATGAAATCACATCCTTTGCAGCAACATGGTTGCAGCTGGAGGCCATCATCCTAAACAAATTAACACAGGAACAGAAAACCAAATACCGCATGTTCTCACTTATAAGTGGGAGCTAAACATTGAGTACTCATGGATACAAAGATGGCAACAATAGACACTGGGGACTACTAGAGTGGGGAGGGAGGGCAGCAAGGGTTGCAAAATGAACTATTGGGTACTATGCTCCTATCTGGGTGACAGGATCATTTGTATCCCAAACCTCAGTATTACTCAATATACCCATATAACAAACATGCACATGTACCCCCTGAATCTAAAATAAAAGCTGAAATTATATATATGTAAATTTTATATGTATACATATATATACATTTTATACACACACACACACACACACACACGCACACATATATGTGAACCAGGATACCATCACAGTGATGGCAAACCAAACTATCAGATATCATCTCTGTTGGCAACACAGTGACTGTCTCTAACAGCTCCCTGCCACATTCTCATTCAGATTGTTTCTTATTTGCTGCATACTGGGGAACCAGAAAAATCAAACACATCCAGAACTATCTGTTTATATGATCAATGCAAGTCAAAGTGAATGCTTCGATATGTAGCTGTGTGTGTTATATTTGATCTGGAGAGACTTCCCCCAACTCAGCGATAGAGTCTGCATTTTGAAGGGTTGAATATATCATAAATTAGTTATCCATGGTCTAGTTATCCATGAGCTATTACTGTACTTATTACTCCCTGCATATACAAGGCCATATTCCTCTTTAATAAAGTAGTTTTAATCACATATCTTTGAGATCTTGTTTGAAGTTTGTGTTTTCACCTTCTGGCAGAGACATGCTAGAGGACACTGGAAGTGATGTCATCAATGTAAAACAAAGCCATGGCTCCTTGGAGGACCATCCAGACATAGAGATACTAGATGAATATCAAGCCAGGAGAAATCTCTAGTCTTAACTGTGCAAAAACAAATCTAACAGAGGAATAAATTTACCTCTGACCTTGTAAGAAGGGTAATGGAAAATAATGATATGTTTCTGGGTTGGAAGTTTGGCATTGGCTGCCTTCATCATAAGGGGATCAGTGTAGTATCATGTAAGTGTCCATTATGAAGCCAGATAGATACAGATGTGCTTTTGCAGTCAACTGTGGTTGATTATGCTAGCTTAGCACCATTCACTCTTCTTTTGCTAACAGCACTCCAGTCCAGAAATGGGCAAGTGATTGAAGCCTGGCCAATCAGAATAACCTATCCTAAAGGGCTCACAGTGATTGTTTCAGATATAAATATTCTAGCCAGTGAAAGCTTACTGGGATTTTATTGGTGCTAACAGAAAAGTCTCCTTTTAAACTGGAGATGCAAGCCTAAAGCTGCTTGTGGCCGTCTTGCTGATCTGAGCATCAAAGAGAACCCCGTTTATGCCCCTTTATCCAGCAATATCAACACTTTTCAATTATATATGCAAGTTCTCTTTTGATTTTTTTTTTTTGAGCTAGTTTGAGTTGGGTTTTGGTCACTTGCAACTGAGAGATTTCTAATAATACAGCCTGAACACTTCTCAAAAGAAGACATTTATGCAGCCAACAACAACAAAAAAAGCCCATCGTCACTGCTCAATAGAGAAATGCAAATCAAAACCACAATGAGATACCATCTCAAGCCAGTTAGAATGGCGATCATTAAAAAGTCAGGAAACAACAGATGCTGGAGAGGATGTGGAGAAATAGGAATGCTTTTACACTGTTGGTGGGAGTGTAAATTAATTCAACCATTGTGGAAGACAGTGTGGTGATTCTTCAAGGATCTAGAACCAGAAGTACCATTTGACCCAGCAATCCCATTACTGGGTATATACCCAAAGGATTATAATTACTCTACTATAAAGACACATGCACACATATGTTTATTGTGGCACTGTTCACAATAGCAAAGACTTGGAACCAACCCAAATGCCCATCAATGATAGCCTTGATAAAGAAAATGTGGCACATATACACCATGGAATACTATGCAACCATAAAAAAGGATGAATTCATGTCCTTTGCAGGGACATGGATGAAGCTGGAAACATCATTCTCAGCAAACTAACACAGGAACAGAAAACCAAACACCACATGTTCTCACTCATAATTGGGAGCTGAACAATGAGAACACATGGACACAGGGAGGGAAACATCACACACCAGGGCCTGTTGGGGGTTGGGGGGCTAGGGGAAGGATAGCATTAGGAGAAATACCTAATGTATATGACGGGTTAATGGGTGCAGCAAACCACCATGGCACGTGTATACCTATGTAACAAACCTGCACGTTCTGCACACGTATCCCAGAACTTAAAGTATAATAAATTTTTTAAAAAGGCATTCTTATAGTACATTTAAGATGAAAAAAATACAGTCTGAAAATTTACAGCTCTTATCTCTGTGTGTCCTCATGGTAGCCAGCCTCCAAGATGGCCCCCAAATGAATGTTGCTTACTAGCATTCATATGCCTAAGTAGTCCCTCCCACACTGACTTATGGCTGGGCTGTGTTATTACTGAAGACAGCAGAAGTAATGGTGTGTGACTTCCAAATGTAGGTAAAAAAAATGCACTGCAATTTCTACCTTGACTATTTGAATTGCTCATCCTGGGGGAAGTTAGCCACAGTACTGGAAGAACACACACACACACACACACACATACACACACACACACATACACACACACAAAAACCATGTGAAGAAGTCCATGTTGAGAAAATTAAGACCTCCTACTAATAGTCAATATCAGTTAGCCAGCCATATCAGTAAGCCACCTTGGAAGCGGATACTTTAGCCCCAATCAACCTTTGCAAACAACATTGCAGTCATGACCGTATCCTCATGAGAGATCCTGAACTAGAACCCCTGCCTACCAATTAGAGTCCAAATTCTTAACCCACCACTGCGAGAGATAATAAGTAATTGTTGTTGTTTTAGGTCACTATATTTTGGAGGCATTTGTTACACAGCATTGGATAACACAGACTTCTGCTACTTCTCATCCACTACCCCGATGGGAAAAACAGGACTCTGTTGTAATGTGTACTTCCCAGGCTTTTGTCCCTCCAAGTCTCACTCCATTTCTGAGAGGTCCCAGAAGGGAGGTGACTGCCACAGTGAAATCCCTCCCACCATGTGCCATCACCTTCTCTGAGGATCACCATCCTCTGTCTGGGCACTGCCGTCGCTTCTGCAGGGATTGGTACCCAGTGACTGGACTATCCTCTGGCTCCAAAGCCTCCTCCATAGCAGCGCTCAAATTTCCAAAGCAGAGTTCAGGCCTCATGGACTTTTGTGAGCCTAGGGCTCACCGTGTCCCCTTCAGTAATGGAGCTTCTTCTCTTCCTCTTTATGTTCTATCACTTTAACCTTTGACTTGCCCATGAAGTTTGGAATGTGAAATTTTGTACATTCTAAGTGATATCTTGGCAGTCCGTCTTGGTCATGATCTCTTTAATCATTGGGACTAATAGCATTTTCTTTCACACAGAGCTGCCTAACAGAATTTTCTGTGAAGATGGAAATATTCTGCATCTTTCAATATACAGATTCAATACAGTAGCCACTAGGCACATGTGATTACTAAGCATTTGAAATGTGACTAGTGTAATATAAGAATTGAATTTTCAATGATATTTAGGTAGCCACACGTGACTAGTGGCTTCTGCATTAAACGGCACAGCTTTAGATGCAGTGGTTGGCAAGTAAGAAACTTCCTCTTGGCCGGGCGCGGTGGCTCACGCTTGTAATCCCAGCACTTTGGGAGGCCGAGGCGGGCGGATCACAAGGTCAGGAGATCGAGACCACGGTGAAACCCCGTCTCTACTAAAAATACAAAAAAATTAGCCGGGCGTGGTGGCGGGCGCCTGTAGTCCCAGCTACTCGGAGAGGCTGAGGCAGGAGAATGGCGTGAACCCAGGAGGTGGAGCTTGCAGTGAGCCGAGATTGCGCCACTGCACTCCAGCCTGGGCGACAGAGCAAGACTCCGTCTCAAACGTCTCAAAAAAAAAAAAAAAAAAAATTTTCCTCTTGACTGGACTTTGCAATAAGATAAATGTGATTTGAGAGCAATGCTTTCACACCAATGTTTTATCCAATTTTAATAAAAGTGGCTCTTTCAGTTATTTTGGTACCTTCTCCCATCTTCTTCGCAGGACTCAGATAGGAGCCCAGGGCTGACTAATCCCACCGTCCTCCAGACTTGTCCACACACAACTGAAGCCCAGTGATGGGTGTGACTCTCTTTCAAATGGATACTCTGCTATAGCTACAATCAAACCTAGAATCTCAGGGTGGGAAAGAATGTGGAAGCATATGTAGTCCACACTTCCATAGGCCCCTGGCTGTTAATGATTCCGGAATTGTTTACTGGGCAGTCCCAACTCAGCAGAGCCTAAACAAAATGGCTTTACTTTTTCCAATCACTATCTTCCAATTTGATTTGCTCCTAACAAATAAAAAGCAAAAGCCTTTTCCCTTAGCACATTGTAGACAGATTCCTTTACTCTTGTCACTTTCAAACACTAAACTGAGGTTGATTCACTCTAAAACCTCTTTCTCATATCTAATTCAGAATGTTCTCTGGCCTACTTCCCTCATTTAGTGTTAAAATCCTCCAGGTGTTGGAGTGGGAAAGTGTAGGAAAGAGGGGACCACACCATTCCCTGATGTGGAAGATCCAGCTTGAAAGGACATCTTCTGCCACTTCTCAGCAACGCTCTAGTGGCACACCCCACAGCCTATTGTTTCTGGGTCCCTATGCCCAGTGGGCAGGCCTCTTGGGTAGATCTTGGCAAGAGAGTTCAAGACTCACACTTTCTCCAGGTGCAAACCACTCCTCAGCTGCCCTCTCTCTTCAGTTCACTTTCTCCCGCCCCTGCAAGTCCATAGCTGAAGCAGATGTCCAGCTGGGGAATGAGGTGCCGCTCTCCCCTTCTTGCAGCCCCTCCCCCATTTCTTTTGCCTTGGGGCAGGAGTGGACAGTGGGGAATAGGGAGTTTCTTCCTGCTATAAACCTTGTCCAAGGCTGTTGACCTAGATGACTTCTTTCCGCTCTTCTCCATACAGAAGGAGCAGTGAGGTGGTAGGGATAGGAGCGAGGTTGACGGTGGAAGCCTAATCAGCTGCCTAGGGAAACAGTATCTGACCCTGGTTTCTGAGATCTCTTTTGAATGTGAGGCATTTAGCACCTCTTCTTTTCAGCTAGGACCCTAGATACCAGGTCCAAAGCAGCAGAAAACCTCATTCCACCAACCGTACTTATTGTCTTGGGCAGGAAGTGTGGATCTTGGTAAGCTGCTTATGGTCTTCGGTGAGCTTCTGGCAGAAGGGCTATAGGCAGAAGCCGGCTTTGGTGGGGCATGTCTGAAGATCAGAAGCTGGACAGAAACCCCAGCACCAGGAGTAGCTCCCTGGATTCTCAGGCAGTATCACCCCTGTTCTGGGGTCCTCACATTGGTCAATGACTGCCCTGCTGCCTTGCTAGGGCAGGAGGACGGGCTCTCTGCATGCTGGCCCAGGTCTGAGGGTAAAGCTCTTGGCTTCCTTTGTTGACTCACAGGTGGGCAGTGGAGGAAGTTCCAGCCTAAAGTAGCCTGACCCCTTGGGATCACAGACACCAGGGGCAGTTGAGTTTCCCTAGTGAAGCAAACCTTGAAGGTGGGGTCTAGGGGGCAAAGCAAGAGGCTGGGTGCTCTGCTGGGCCCTCTGCCATGGAGGACTGGCACAGCTGGTAGTTCACAGTGATTCTTGGGAATGGATTATTCTCCATTGTCACACTCCGTATCTGGCCCTTGCACATTATTAGGCCAAATGCCAAGCTACTGCCATTCTTAGTGACCTGCACAATCAATCTTTGTGCACAGATGCCTGTGGAGGCTAATGGAAGTGGTAGCTCAGGCCAGGTTCTAGCATCTGCTGCCTCCCCTTGACCTTAAACCACTATCCTGTCCCAGATATGCAAACCCTGTTCCCATCTATCCAAGAGGAAAACAGCTCCGCTGTCTTTCCTTTTTGTTTTCTCTCTCTCTCTCTCTCTCTTTCCTTTCCTTTTTAGACCCAGAAGAGTAGGGACAACTCACTGCATACCTACTATTCTCAGGGAAGCTTGCTGCATTGATTCTAAGGTGGTAGAACTATCTTGTACTTCTCTCACTAAAGAACAGAAAAGAAAAAAAAAATTAAATCTCCAGGACATGGTTCTGATAGAGTACCTGTTCCCCATACAGAGGAGAAAGAGAAAGAAAAGAGCACCATTGCTCTTAAAGCATTAACCTCAAATCGGCTTTTGGCAGTCTTTTTGTAGCCTGAATATGTCCCCATTCTCAATACCATCTGTTCTCACACACCTGCAACCTTTAAATAGGCCAAACATTCCTATGACAGGTGAAAGATTACCATAAGCAACATAGCCTATGAAGGAAATGTGGTTTCTTTAAACTCACTGAATTCTGAAATTTACTTATAATTCATAAGGAAAACATCCAAAATGAGTGCATAATAAAAATTATAAAATATGATTGCCTTGTCTCTGTATTAAAAGGAAGATATAGAAGCTGAAAGCTGGGTCAGCCTTTCCTCTATTCTCTCAACTAAATTGCTTTATCCTTGTGGTTTGGCCAACTTTCAGAAGACTTTCTTTTTTTTCTAAAAAAAAAAAAATCTATTTCTTTCTCTTTTCCTTTTCCTATTTATTTATTTATTGACAGGGACTCACTCTGTGCCCAGGCTGGAGTGCAGTGGCACAATTATAGCTTACTGCAGCCTCAAATTCCCGGGCTCAAGCAATCCTCCCACCTCAGCCTCCCAAGTAGCTGGGACCACAGATGTGTGCCACAACACCTAGCTTCTATTGGTTCTTATAGATGAGGTTTCGCTCACTGCACTCAAGGTAACATTTTAATTAGAATTGTGGTGGCAATTTAGACTATTCATTTTCTCATAACAGAGCCATGAAACAGTATTGTTCCATTGTATTTATGAGAACATCGAGGCACAAAAATGTAGGAAAGTTTCTCCAAGGTTATTATAGATTGATTGACCTAAGATTTTAAGTCATCATGCTGCCCCATATATTTAAGCAGTCCTGCCACTGTTGACTTTTTGATAGGCTATTTTCCTTTAGTTCTTGATGCCAACTCCTTCACCAATATTATAATTTTGAGTTATCTGATGGTAGGTTTAGAATGATAAGCACATTAACTGGAAGTGTCACAATATTTTTATAGTGGCTTAACAAAATATATAGGTAAAATGTGCCCAGAATTTTGTCTCAATTTCTATATATTGTTTCAATTATCTTATTGGCAAATCTTATTTCTAATGCTTGTTTTAAATGAGTCCTTACTAGCCTCTTGGAGAAAACATAGAAGGGGTTTTAAGTTCCCACATAAAATCCTCTTCTCAGTGTTTAACTTTTATATGAAGGGATCTCCTTTCATGCTGTATTTTCATGTATATTACTACTTGGTCTGTGTGTTCTTGAATTATTTTCCTAGTTTGTTATCTTTGTCTCCCTTAGAACCACCAAGATTCCCCTCTTTTTCTACAGGTAGCCAACTGGCTTCTCTCATTGTTTCCTTTTTTTTTTTTTTTTTTTTTTTTTTGAGACGGAGTCTCGCTCTGTCACCCAGGCTGGAGTGCAGTGGTGCGATCTCGGCTCACTGCAAGCTCCGCCTCCTGGGTTCATGCCATTCTCCTGCCTCAGCCTCCCGAGTAGCTGGGACTACAGGCACCTGCCACCGTGCCTGGCTAATTTTTTTGTATTTTTAGTAGAGACGAGGTTTTACCGTGGTCTCGATCTCCTGACCTCGTGATCCGCCCGCCTCGGCCTCCCAAAGTGCTGGGATTACAAGCGTGAGCCACCGCGCCCGGCCTCTCATTGTTTCCTTTTAAACTTATTTTCTTTCATTCATCCTTTGGTCACAGGCTGCACTAACGTCGCACATCCAGAGAGTAAATGTTTGTATTCCCTGAGTGCTTGAATGTCTCAAACATGTAGGCCAGAAATGTAGGCAGGAGCTTGTCATTCTTGGTCCCAGGAGTAGGAACCTAAGTTGGCCCTCAGCGGCCCTGTGTGCGGCAGCTCTGGGCAGCACTCATATGCCTGTCTGCTTCCCTAGAAACTGGCAGCACTCTTTTCTTCCCTTTCACCAGAAGCCTCTTCATGCGGCCACTAGGATGTGCTACTTGAGGAATCCAGGGCTTTGCCTCACCTACTTGCTCCTTTGACCCAACTTGTGAGAGCTTGCCATCAGCTGACTTCTATGAGATTCCATTTCATCCTTTTAAATGAAGAAGATACTTTAAAAATTACCAAATGCCCATGTCTTTTAGACTTTGAAAGGTTTAGAATATAGCACAGAGAGTTAGGGAGTGAAGCCATGTGAACCACCTAGAAAGCACAGAAGCTTCGGTAAATTAAGTGCAAACTAGTGGAAGTGGTGGAGTGGTAGAAAACCTGACATTTGGAGAAAGAGAGAAAAAAACTAACATTAGGCTTGACAAGGACCTAGAACCCATCACCTCCAGGTTTTGGTTCCCAAAAGCCTATCTCAGCACTGCTGTCTTAAAATACCCAGTGGAAGGAAGTGGTGGAAAGAAGACTTTGCTAAAAATGTATTTCTGGTCTCTAGTTGTGTTAGTCCATTTTGCATTGCTATAAAGGAATACCTGAGACTGGATAATTTATTAAGAAAAGAAGCTTATTGGGCTCACAGTTCCGCAGACTGTATAAGAAGCATAGTGCCAGCATTTGCTTCTGGTGAGGGCCTCAGGAAGCTTATATTCATAGCAGAAGGCAAAAGGGGAGCCAGTGTATCACGTGTGAGAGAGGAAAGCAAGGGAGAGTTGGGGGAGGTGCTGGGCTCTTTTAACAACCAGCCCTCACATGAACTAATAGATCATAGATCAAGAACTCAGTCGGCCGGGCACAGTGGCTCACGCCTGTAATCCCAGCACTTTGGGAGGCTGAGGTGGGCGGATCACGAGGTCAGGAGATCGAGACCATCCTGGCTAACATGGTGAAACCCCGTTTCTACTAAAAATACAAAAAAAAAAAAAAAAAAAATTCGCTGGGCGTGTTGGCAGGCGCCTGTAGTCCCAGCTACTCATAGTCCCAGCTACTCGGGAGGCTGAGGCAGGAGAACGGTGTGAACCCGGGAGGCACAGCTTGCAGTGAGCTGAGATTGTGCCACTGCACTCCAGCCTGGGCAACAAAGCCAGACTCCGTCTCAAAAAAAAAAAAAAAGAACTCAGTTGTTACTGTTGGCATGACACCAAGCCATTCATGTGGAATCTGCCCCCATGATCCAAACACCTCCCACTAGGCCCCACCTTCAGCACCGGGGATCACATTGAAACATGAGATTTGGAGGAGACAAATATCTAAACCACATCACCAGATCTATGGACCACTGGAAATTTAGCCCTCTCTCCAATCCCCATTTTACAGATGAAACCCAGAACAGGAACATGACTTTTCCAGTATCTATGGCCATTTACTGGCATAACTAGGATGCAAAATCTCCCAGCTTATTGCTCCATCCCTTTTTCTAATACAACACAGAAATAATGTACTAGAACTGTGCTTAAGGGGAAAAAGGTGTTCTACCAACACAATAATAAGAGCTAAAGTACTAAGCAAATGTTCAATGTCAAGGTAAAAGGAGTAGCAAGGGGATATACAAGGCCAATCACCAGGAATATTGTAGAGGTTTGACCGCATGTTCCCCACTGCCAAGTCTGAGTACATGCACACCCAAAAACACCAGGGCCAGGCATTTTACACAGAGAAAAGTAAAATGACCTAGATATGGGGAAAAAAAATTGCCTGGCGTATGTTTATAACCCCTGCTTCCTCCTCTTTCCCTTCCAAGCTTTGGACTGGTCCTGAGGTGTAGAGTTTGATGAATTCACTATGAAGATTTAGAGGCCCAGAGCCAAGGACATCATTACAACTCCTGTGTTCCCAACACAGAGCACAAAAGTGAGGGTAAGAACGTGAGATGCAGGTGCTTTTTTGTGTTAGAAAACAAAAATAAAACAAAACAAAAACTCCAGGGAGGCGCTGAAGGAAAGAACATTTTAGGTCAAAAAATTAGGAAAAACTTGCTAAAACTCAGTCATTTCTCTGATGATCTAGGGAACTTCCTTGCCACATTCAGATCTCAATTTGTTGTTTTTTTTTTTTTTTCATAGCAATGCAGTAAGACAGAAACTATACTCTGCAGAGCAAGTTCATGTCGATCTTTTGGATTGTCTGTCTTGCTTCTGTGCTTAAAGAAATTGTCTCAGTAAATATAGCAGGCAAGCAGCATGACTGGCCTTTTCCCTAATTTGATTCAGGCCTCAGCATCACTGCTAGTAAGGAATAGGATCCTTTTTTTTAACCCTTCAGATGGCACCAGGGCAAATTCCACAGTGCATTCATGAGTCAAGGGACAGTATCTCCATGTGAGAGGTATCTGCCTGGCTAGAATTTCTAGATGGCTTTCCCACTATAGGAATCCAAGCAAACCATTGTCATTCTTCACTCTCTAGCAAGAGAAAAGAGAATCTCAGCCTTTAGAGCATTCATTCTGGCTCAAGAACATGGGTTTTCTTTCCTGGAAACAAGGACTGGCTCAGTGAGACCTCGAAAGTTGGTGCTTTGCGGTGTTGCCAAAATGCCTGTTTCTGGCAAGCAACGGGGGGAGGTGCTGCTTGAGGGAATCTTGATGCCCCTCCGAGTGAAACAACACATTCATTATTTAATAGTTATTCTGCATCGGAGAAATTTTAGCCCAAGAAAAGGCTGAACTTAGACGACTTCACTAATAAGAGTATTTTAAGAATTATAAACAGAAATCAGACTACATGAAATAGTGCGTTTCTAAGCTGAGTACAAGATAAATTACCTAACAGGCTGAAGAGGGAAATAAAGAACTTAGTTGTGGATTCACAGTCTTGTGAATGTGTCTGTAACTGGTAGCACTGGGTGAGCCCATTTGCTGTGCCCTCCAGCCTAAGGCCTCACAAGCACCTTAGCACCTGGATACTCCTAGGACTCCTCTGTTACCAGCCCAATGTGCTGGCAATCACTGAGGCAATAGTGACATTGACCCAAATAAAGGAGTCAGAACCATGATATGGCACATAATTCAGTTTCTTCCAGGCCTCAACAATAACCATTTTGTATCCATAACTTCTCCTAAGAGATTTTGTTTCCCAAGTAATCACCTACTATAGCAGTTCTCTAAGATCCCTGGGGAGGCCAAGTCTACTTCAGGTGGTCCACTGGATCAATCTATTTCCATAATCACACCAAGATGCCATTTACCTTTTTCACTGTATTGACACCTGCCCTGATGATGTCAAAGCAATGATGATGAAAACCGCCGATGCCTTAGCACAATCCAAGGCAGTAGCACCTAACTATATTAATAGTTATTGTATTCTTTACTGCCACTCATTTCCTAGTACTCAAAAAAAAAAAAAAACCTGCCAGTTTCATTTAAGGGTATCTTCGATGAAGCTGTGAAAACTACTCATTTTATGAGATCTCAACCCTGAAGTATACATGTTTCTAATACTCTGTGTTATGAAATGGGAACATGCATAAAGCACATACATCTGTTGCATATGATAGTACAATACTTGCCTCAAGGAAAAGCACTTGTGCAGTTGTTTGTGTTTCAAGGTAAACTAGCCATTTTTGTCATGGAGCATCACTTTTACTTGAAAGAATAGCTGTGAGACAAACTACAATTACTCATACTTGAGTAATTTGCCAGGCATTTATTGATTGAATAAATATTGTTCTATATTCAGTGTATCAATGAATGCTTTTGGTTGCAAGGAAAAGAAATGACTTTAACAGTAAGAAAATTACATCTCATAAGTAGAAGTCAAGAGACAAAAGAGCTCAACAATGTCATAAGATCCAGGTGCTTTCTGTCCCTCTGCTCTGACCCCTCAGTGTTGGATTTCCTTGTGTTGCAGGTAGCAAGACAGAAGCAGGATGTCCAAGACATCGTGTTTTGGCAGGACAATGTCCTGAGACATTTTTTTCTCCTCCTGTGGCTTTCTCTTAGGGAAGAGGACACTTTTTCTAGATTGCCCCTGCAGACTCACATTTTAGTGAGCTGAATTTGGTCACATGTCTATCCCTAAACTAATCCCTGGCCAGGGGAATGGGATATGCCTTCGGGCTACTCAGGCCCAAAATGGGGTCTAAAGGTGGGGTCAAGCTTCCCTGAGGCAAAGGCCTGGTGGGTGAAGGGCTGATCACCCTTCTAAACAAAATTTGGGCTTTGTTAACTAGGAAGAAAAATGGGAGACTAGAAGAAACCTGTAGGCAATCACACAGGGACCACTCCATTCAGTAAATGACAGTCCAGAACAGTGGTTACCAAATGTGGGTCAGCAGCCGGGCTACAAAGGAATCACCTGGGAGCTTGTTAAAAATATAGCTCAAAGTGTAATGTGCATATGAATTGCCTGGGGATCTTGTTAGAATACATATTCTGCATTTGCAACAAGCTCCCAGATAATATAGCCACTGCTGGCTTATGGACCACACTTTGAGTAGGAATGATACAGACTTTCAGATTACTGACTCAGAATCTCCCAAGTGATCCTGGTTTGAGAACTGGGTTTAATGTGGTGAACATCAACAATGTACAAGATTGGCATTCATTCATCCATTCACTCAATAAGTATTCATAGAAACCAAGCCCTGTGCTTATTGCTGAAGCTACGAAGGGTCCACATGCCACTGGGGAGGAGGAGTGGGCTGACCTATATACAGATATCTTTAATGTAAAGTGAGAAGGGCTCCAGTAGAGATATGCACAAAGCATTCTTCCATCTGATCAAGAAGCAAGGAGTGACTTAGTAGTGAAGGTGGGCTTGACAGGAAAGGTTTCACAGAAGAGGAGAGGACACTGGAGCTGAGCTTTCCTTAGGTGCCCAGAGTCAGACAACATGTGTGCAAGAAAGCCAGGAAATATGAATGAGCCAAGTACATTCAGAGGACAGTGAGAATGTCTCTGTGGCTTATGTACAGGCTGAGATGGGGTGGGGGAAGGAAAAATTAGGCTGAGGCTAGATTATGAGAGGCCTTGAATGCTGTATTAAATCACACTAGAGCAGCTGTTCTCAACCTTGACTGCACTTGGGGAGCTTTTAAAAATCCTGATGCCGGCCAGGGGCTGCGGCTTATGTCTGTAATCCCAGCATTTTGGGAGGCTGAGGCGGGTGGATCGCTTGAGCTCAGGAGTTCAAGACCAGCCGGGGCAACATGGTGAAAGACCGTCTCTACAAAAAATACAAAAATTAGCCTGGTGTGGTGGTGCGTGCCTGTAATCCTAGCTACTTAGGGGGCTGAGGTAGGAGGATCTCTTGAACCTGGGAGATCAAGGCTGCAGTGAGCCAATATTGCACACTGCACTCTAGCCTGGGTGACACAGTGAGACTGTCAAAAAAAAAAAAAAAAAAAAGTCCTGATGCCCAGGCCACACCCTAGAGCTTAAAATTAAATTCTACTTTCTTTAGGGGCAGAGGAGGGAGGAAAGCAGGCATCAGCACCTTTTAGAGGAGGTGATCCAGTGTGTTGCCAAAGCTGAGAACCACGGTTCTACAAGAGCTAGTGCCTGCCCAACCTGTTTGCATACAGCATGTCCTTCAATAAGGATAGAGCCCTTCCTTCCTAAATGTAGTTTTCACTTCCATTTGATATTCAAAATCAGAATTATTAAAAAGCGTTTTGGCCTGAGAGGTCATGTGATGGGCACTGAAATGGAACTCCCCTGCACAAGGGCCTGTGGGATGCAGGCAGATGAAGCCTGCCCTTTGTTCCCCTGCCTGCATTGGTGAAAGCTGATCCCCGCGAAGCCGCTGTCACTGGGCAGAGGGCACGTTTTTCTCTTACTAGCCTAGACCACAGGGATCTTTGACTAGAAATATCTGCAAAGTGTTTGCTGAATGAGAACACATTTCATCACCCCACCCTCTTTTCCTAACTGAATGCCTGTTCAAGAATTTGGGTATATTTTTATTTGATAAGATGACAAGATGAACTGTCCACATTGTGAAGGCTAACAGAATAATCTTTTTGTAGGTGCTTCACAATATGAATTTGAAATGCTCGCTCTTGTTTTGATCTCTGTACTCAGGTGCCGAAATGTTATAGTTAGGAAAAGTTGTCCCTTCTCTTATTTATCAGCATTAAAGTTCCTGAAATAATCTTTAAAGTGTCCAAATGTTGCCCTAAAATGTTCGTCACTATTGTCTCCTCAAGTTGCTGAATTTCTGGAGTGTTTTGAATTTTTAAAATATATTTTAAACACTTCAATATATAAAACAAACGTAACTCAAAAAACAAAAAACAGCACTCTAAACTTGTTTACCATCTAACTCAGGCCCCCAGTTTTCAGTCAATAAATTATTCAACCCCCCCAGCTCTAGTGGAATGGAACACACTCTTCTGCTGTGTGACAATGGAGAAAGGAGGTTGACGTGTGCAACTGCCACAGACACCCAGCTTCCTGGGAATGCTCGCCTGACTTTGGGCAGATATTGATGTGGCCCTAATGACTATTTTGACTGTGTTCTGTTTTACAGCTCTACCCAACACACAAGAGGTGAAGTACTGCTTTGTTTTCAGAATTAAACTGTCTCCCAGGAAGACTTCTAGGGTCCCCTTTGCTTTTCCTTGGAAAGGCTCCTGATAAGAGGCAGGCTATTGTTCCTCCACAGCAATTCACAGGCTTACTTTTCAAATAATTTATCCAATCTCTTCCCTCCCTGATAGCCTAGGCTTTCCCTACAATCACATGATTTGACCTGTAAAGAAAAATAAAACAAACACTTATCTGGGAGTTCTGACTCAAAGAACTGGATTCTATGGAAATTACAGGCTTTCGCTCTGGCTGTACAGATGTGAGTAGGAATCCATGCCATGGCTAATGCAGGAAGGGAACTGGCCTCCATGTGCACAGGCCTGCCAGTGTGTGGGTGGCCCAGGATGAAGCCAGACCCTCCTGGGCAAGCCTCAGCTGGGTTTGAGTCTCCGAGCAGGAGGCCTGGGACTCACACCTGTCCACTTAAAATGTGACAGCCCCCACCACTAAGCTTGCATTCACACAGCCCCAGAAGATGGACTGTCCCCAGCATCCTCACTTGTGTGGTGGCCTCTCATTCCTGTGGTCACTTTAACAGAGCTTGGCTCACCCAAGACCCTGCTTGGATACAAACAAGCTGGCCTTTGATGACAGGAAGGGAGTGGAGATTCCCTCAACGTCGGAGTTTTAATCTTGGTTCTGGAAGACATTACTTCCCTCTTTGTGGATCGCTGATTGCTTTCAAAACACCAGGAATCATTTTACCTTACAGGGCTAGTGTGTGCTATGATTAATTTAGCTAAGGCTCTTAGAAAACAGTAAATGGTGAGCAGCCCTGTTAGTTCCCTTTTTAGAAAGCACTTTAACACCCCTGGGCAGCTAGTTTGATGAGAAGTGCTACTCACCGTGACTCTCATGCGTGCTCCTTTTTCTTTACTGATTTTCGAAAGGCTTTTCAGTCCCTCTGATAAAAATGCACTGCTTCCAAATGAGCCTAAAAATTAAGCAGGAATACAAATTTTATCTTTAAAAAAATCAATCCTAATTTCTAATGAAGGAAAAAGAAGAAATAATTTCATGCTAATTAGGAGGGAGACACATAGCTTGCATTTTGGAGATAAATAGGACAAGCTTTTGAGTTTAAAGTTTAACTGGAAAATGTCTGCCTCAAAGGAAAACTCAATTTGAAGAACTTGCTCACAGCTTAGGGATCTCACTCAAGCCATTCTTACCCTTTCCCCTTCTCTTTCCTTTCCTCTCCCACCCCCTTTCAATGCCGAACCCCACAGGCCATGGGAGTGAGTCTTTACAAGGCGCCTTAGTACATCTTGGGTGGTGCCGAAAAGCAGGGATTACAAATGCTGGAGACAGTTTGGCAGCGGATGTGCCTCAACCCAGCTCTGCGGATTCCACATTCTTCCCCTGGAGGGGAGCCGTCGCCGCGGTTGCCTGAAAGCCCATACTGCCAGCAGCCAGGGGTTCAGCAAATGCCTGGGGAGCTGAAGGGTTTTCTAGAAACCTGTCCAATCTCTGCCTCTTTCTCTGGGGTTGCACAAGGATGTGCCAAACTCAACCCGTTTGATAGTTTTAAAATCGCCGCTTACATGTGTTTTTAATTTTTATGTAATAAAGGAACGAATGCTTCATAATTAAAGACCAGTTGGTGATTAAAATCAGTTTCGTTGATGACTAACAAACACAAATAAAACCTGATATAAATCTTTATGAGATCTGTGAGGCCCACAGCAGCGACAATTCCTCTTCTCCTGACCATGTTTTCTCTGAAGCAGCATGTCTCTCCACTCTCCCTCAGCTTTGTTTTGGCCTAGTAATTCTCTCTGGCTTCTACAATTGCCTATCCTTTAACCTCCTGTTTTTGATTACCAACTCGCGTTTATTTTAAATGTAGTTACTCGCCAATTAAATAGAAATTAGCTACATTTAGAGACAGGGTTCCTGATTACTGCTTTTCCTTTGGCAACTATTAATTCTTCTTTAGGCAATCCTGAAAGCAGAAATCTCAAGGTCCAGATCACTTTGCCAGGGCACCTTAGGGTAGCTACCTGTTAAATCCAGAGTTGAAGGAAATAGGGATGAGATGCTCGCTTCACCCATTGGGACCTGGAGCAAGCTGGGCTGTACTGGAGACGTTTTGGAGACGTTTCCTGTTGTAATTCAGTTAACCCTTTTTTTTTTTTTTTTTTGATGGAGTCTTGCTCTGTTTCCCAGGCTGGCGTGTGGTGGTGTGATCTTGGCTCACTGCAACCTCCGCCTCCCGGGTTCAAGCCATTCTCCCACCTCAGCCTCCTGAGTAGTTGGGATTACAGGCGCCTGCCACCACGCCTGGCTAATTTTTGTATTTTTAGTAGAGACAGTGTTTCACCATGTTGGCCAGGCTGGTCTCGAACTCCTGACCTCAAGTGATCCACCCGCCTCGGCCTCCCAAAGTGCTGGGATTACAGGTGTAAGCCACTGTGCCCGGCCAACCCATTTTTGATTCAAGACAGACTCTCCTACTAGTAAGTCAGGCTTATTTCACAGAAGGAGGAGGAAGAGGAGGAGGTGGGGGAGGAGGAGTAGAGTGGAGGTGGGGAGAGGAGGAGGAGGAGGAAGAGAAAGAAGAAGAAAAAGAAGAAGGAAGAGGAGGAGGAGGGAGAGAAGGGGAAGAAGCCATCTTCAACTTTTCTTTGTTTTTCAGGGCAGCTGAAATCCATCTTCCTTTTCACCCAAACACTGATACAGCTGCGTGTTTGGGTGAAGGAGAGGCACCCTTTCTGGGTTGGGTAGAGCACATAGGCTATAGCAGTCAGCATCAGGGAACAGTCAACATGTAGGCTTCCTATTTTTAAATCAAAGCCATTGTGCTAATCACCGAGATAATCTGATATGGATATCATTTATTCTAAAATGAGAACAAGAAACACATCTATGACAGAATTCATTAGTGCAATCCTTTTTCAGTCCCAGCATGTGCTTCTGCAGATTGCATAATGTCTATATAAATTCTATAGGTTGTATTTCAATTTATATTGCTTCTTCATGAGGAAATGTCTTCTCTCCTTGCTATGGTTTGAATATTTGACCCCTCCAAACCTCATGTTGAAATTTGAGCCCCAGCGTTGGAGGTGAGGCCTGGTGGGAGGTGTTTGGGTCATGGGGGCAGGTCCCTCATGAATGGCTTGGTGCTATCCTCATGATAATGAGTGAATTCTCACTCTATTAGTTCTCACAAGAGCTGGTTGTTCAGAAGAGCCTCGCCCCTTCCTCCCGTCTCTCTTGCTGGCTGTCTTGCCATGTGATCTCTGCACACAGCAGTTCCCCTTTGCCTTCCACCATGAGTAGAAGCGACCTGAAGTCCTCAACAGAAGCAGATGCTGGCACCATGATTCTTGTACAGCCTGCAGAACCATGAGCCAAATAAATCTTCTTTATAAATTACCCAACCTCAGGTATCCCTTTATAGCAGCTCAAAGATGCTTACAAGGGTCAATTAACTTTGTTTATAATAGCAAAAAGTGGAAAATTGCCTAAAGGCACAATAGTAAGTGATTGGGATTGGTTAAATCAAGTAAATTACATATTCATTTAATGAAATACAATTTAGCCATTAAAAATTGAAAGAAAGGACTTCCACTCTATAGAGAGATAGAAGAGACATCATTCTTACACTTACAATGAAAGTAACTGAGTTAACTTCAAATTCAGAACTTTCTTTAAACTTATCAGAGAGCTAAAGTGTCAGAACAAACAACAGGCTCAAAATCTGAAGGCACTGGGGTCAGCCTGATGCCTGAGGACACAGAATAGACCTGGTGTTGGAGCATCTTAAAAGTTTTGTCCACAATTTCCAGCCTGGAGACTGGGACCATGGGGGCTTGCATGGCACCAGGTTTCACTGGGGCAGGTCTGGTGCTGTTTTCCAAAGTTTCTTAGGGGAGCTGAAGGGTTTTCTGGAAACTCTTACTTAGCTGATCCTTATTCAGGTCAGCTTATTTCTTCCCCATCCCTTTCAGGGAAGTTATATGATTAATTTGTAGCATAGTAAAATGTATTTGTCACAATCTGCATTCCATCTTTTCTCTTACATCTTGGTTGAGGTTTTGTTGTTGTTGTTTTAATTTTACTTTAAGTTCTGGGATACATGTGCAGAAAGTGCAGGTTTCTTACATAGGTATACATGTACCATGGTGGTTTGCTGTACCTATCAATCCGTCATCTAAGTTTTAAGCCCTCCCTCCCCTTGCCCAACAAGGGAGGGAGACAGGCCCCCAACAGGTCCCAGTGTGTGATGTTCCCCTCCCTGTGTCCATGTGTTCTCATTGTTCAACTCCCACTTATGAGTAAGAACATGCAGTGTTTGGTTTTCTGTTCCTGTGTTAGTTTGCTGAGATTGATGTCTTCCAGCTTCATCCATGTCCCTGCAAAGGACATGATCTCATTCTTTTTTATGGCTGCGTAGTATTGCATGGTGTATATGTGCCACATTTTTTTTATCCTTGTTGAGTTTTTAAAAAAATTTACATGTAATAAAATTTACTTCTTGTGGTACAGTTCTATCAGTGTTGGCAAATGCACAGAATTGTACTATGGACCACTATAATTCTATACATAATAATTCCATGACCCCAAAGTTTCCTTGTGCTACCCCTTCATAGACAACCCACCCCCCCAACCCCTGATCCACTACCTACTCATCTGTTTTCCTCCCTATAGTTTTGCTTTTTCCAGAGTGCCATATGAATAGAATCAAACAATTCTGGGTCCAGCCTCTCAAAATGCAGGTAAGATTTATCTATGTTGTTTTGTGAATCACTGGTTCATTCAGGTTTATTGCTGGTGGCATTCCGTTACATGTATGTACCACAATTTGTGGTACATCTAGGTTGTTTCCAATTTTTAAATTAGCTACAAATATTTACCCATAGGTGTTTGTATTGTAGGATACCAGAATATGCCACCTCAAAATATGCTTCTTTGGCATATGGATTGTTTTGTGCTAATCATTTTGAGAAACTGTAGATGCAGAAGAAGATCTGAAAACAGAGCAGAAGTTACCCTTTTATAAAGGACATTTATGTCTATAAAGGAAATCTCTATTTATAAGGGTGTCTCCCTATGTACTATGAAGAGAAGGATAACATTACATCACTAGAGACTGTTATCAATGGACAAGGCACCGGACTTAAGTCTGTGTAAGAAATCTTACCCTTGTTATCCTGCTTTCCTGGGCATCTCCTTATGTTTGTCCTTCCTCACATCCTTCCCTCTTTGTTTCAGTAGACAACTGTATTTAAGCCTGAATTCAAAGCCACACCTTTGGGATTTACTTATTTCTCTTGGTATCTCCCATGTATACATAAGGTATACATGCTGTTAAATTTGTTTGTTTTCCTCTTGTTAATCTACCTTTTGTTACAGGAGTCTGTTCTAACTAAGAATTTGAAGGGTAGAGAGAATCCTCTCCTATAGTTTGAACATCTTTTCTTTTGTTTTGGATATATAGCTAGGCATGAGATTGCTGGGTCGTATGGTAGGTATATGTTTAACTTTATAAGAAACTGCCAAACTGTTTCCCAAAGTGGCTGTGCCATTTTGCATTCCTACCAGCAATGTATATGAATTCCAACTGCTCAAAATTCTCACCAGCACTTCGTATTGCCAGGTTTTAAAATTATAACTATTCAAATAGGCATGTTGTGGGTTTTTTGGTGTGGTTTTAATTTGTATTTCCCTAATGATTACTAAAGAGCATTTTTTATTATGCTTATTTTACATCTAAATATGTTCTTTTTGTGGGGGGGAGGGCAGATGGAGTCTTGCTCTGTTGCTCAGGCTGGAGTGCAGTGGCGTGATCTCAGCTCACTGCAACCACCACCTCCCAGGTTCAAGCGATTCTCCTGCCTCAGCCTCCCAAGTAGCTGGGACTATAGGCGCGTGCCACCATGCCTGGCTAATTTTTTTGTATTTTTAGTAGAGATGGGGTTTTACCGTGTTAGCCAGGATGGTCTCGATCTCCTGACCTCATGATCTGCCCACCTCAGCCTCCCAAAGTGCTGGGATTACAGGTGTGAGCCACCACGCCTGGCCTAAATATGTTCTTTAGTGAAAACTCTGTTTCAATTTTTTGTTTTTAAAAATTGGGTTTTTTGTTTTCTGGTTGTTGAGTTTATGAGTTCTTTATATACTTTGGATATAAGTCCTTTGACAGATGTGATTTTAAAATATTTTCTCTTAGTTTGTGGCTTGTCTTTCTTATTCTCTTAATCAAAGATCCAAAGTTTTTGCAGAACAAAAGTTTTTTAAAAATTTAATACAGTTTATCAATTTTTTCTTTCATAAATCACACTTTAGGTGTCATATCTAAAACCTGTTTTCCTAACTCAGGATTTCTCAACAGATGCACAATTGACATTTTGGACCAGATAATTATTTGTTGTGGGGACCTATCCTGTGCATTGTTGGATGTTTAGTAGTATTCCTGGCCTCTTGTAGTGTGCATGTGTGCATGCACATGCAAACACATATACACAGGCCCCAATTATAACAATAAAAAATGTTGCAGACATTGTCAAATGTCTCCTGAACTACAAAGTTGAACTTTGTTCAGTGGCCTAACCCAAGGTCATACACACGTTGGCCAGGCTGGTCTTGAACTCCCAACCTCGTGATCTGCCCACGTTGGCCTCCCAAAGTGCTAGGATTACCGGTGTGAACCACTGCGCCTGGCCTGACTTTCTCCTGTTTTTTTTCCCAAAAAAGTTTTATGGTTTTATGCTTTATGTTTAGGTCTATGATCCATTTTGAGTTAATTTTATATGAGATGTGAGATACAGACTGGGGTTCTTTTTTGTCTTTTTAGTATATGGACTGTTATGGTTTAAATGTTTGTGTTTCTCCCAAAATTTACAAGTTGAAATCCTAACCCTCAAGGTGATGGTATTAGGGAGTAAGGCTATGAGAGGTGGTTAATGAAGGTCCTTATAAAAGGGAACCCAGAGAGTTTGTTGGCCTTTCTGCCATGTGAAGACACAGCAAAATAATGGTTGTCTATGGACTAGAAAGCCGGCATTCCCTAGACAGTAAATTTTCCCACACCTTGATCTTGGAATTTCCAGCTTCCAGAACTGTGAACAATAAATTTCTATTGTTTATGAGCCACCCAGTCTATGATATTTTGTTATGGTAGCCAAGATAGACTAAAATGTGGACATGCAGTTGTTCCCAGGCCATTTATTTGAAGAGACTTTCTTCTCTCTATTGACTTGCATTTGTATCATTGTCAAAAATCAGTTGACTGTATTTATGTGGGTTTATTTCTGGTTTCTCTTCTCTGTTCCACTGATATATATATCTGTTGTTTCTACATTACCACAGTCTTCATTACTGTAGCATTACAATAACACTTTAAATTAGGGAGCCCTTCAACATTATTTGTTTTCAAAAATTTTTGGCAAGTCTAGTTCCTTTGCCTTTCTGTATAAATTTTTAAACCAGCAGTCAACATCTACATAAAAGGCTGCTGGAATTTTGATTGAAATTTCACTGAATCAGTATAACAAATGGGACAGAATTAACCTCTATCTGAACAATACTGCATCTTCTCATCTATGAACTTGGTATATTTCTCCACTTATTTGGATCTTCTCAGATTTTTTATCAGTGTTTTGTACTTTTCAACATACAGATCCCACATAATTTGTTTCAGTTTTATACTTATGTGATTTTTTGTGCTATTATAAATGGTATTGTTATTTTAATTTTGAATCCCAGTTTTCCTGCTATTGTATAGAAATACCATTGATTTGTATGCATTGACTTCATATCCTGAGACTTTATTAAATTCATTAGTTAGTTCCAGGAAGTTGTGTGTAAGTTGTTTAGAAATATCTATATAGGAAATCTACATAGTTACGTTATCTGTGAATAGAGCTGACATCCCCTTTATTTCTATGTCTTGTCTTATTATAATGGCTAGTATTCCCAGGGTGATATTAAATGCAAATTGTGAAAGAAGATACCTTTGCTTTGTTCTCCATCTCCAGGAAACAGTCTTCAATCTTTTACCATTAAGTGTGATGTTGTGATGTTAGATGTAGATTTTTTGTAGATATTTTTTATTAATTTAAGCAATCTTTCTTTCTTTTCTTTTCTCTTTCTTTCTCTCTCTCTCTTTCTCTCTTTCTTTCTTTTTTTAGATGGAGTTTTGCTCTTGTTGCCCAGGCTGGAGTGCAATGGAACAATCTTGGCTCACTGCACCCTCCACCTCCCAGGTTCAAGCGATTCTCCTACTTAGCTGGGATTACAGTTGTGTGCCACCATGCCCAGCTAAATTTTTTTGTATTTTTAGTAGAGATGGGGTTTCGCCATGTTGGCCAGGCTGGTCTTGAACTCCTGACCTTAGGTGATCCGCCTGCCTTGGCCTCCCAAAGTGCTGAGATTACAGGCATGAGCCACCACACCCAGCCACAAGTTTTCTTTATTTCTACCTTGCTGAAAGTTTGTATCATGAATACAAGCGGAATTTTGTCAGATACATTTTCTGTATCTATTTTCTTTTGTAATCTGTTAATAGCTTACGATGATTGATTTTTTAAAACTTGAACCAGTCTTACATTCCTTAGATCAATGCCACTTGGCAATGGTGTATTATCTATTGTATATATTAAATTTTAATTTTAAAAATTAAAACATACATATACATATAAATATTTACAGAAAATTTACAGAAATAGATATATAGATAGCTCTGTGTATGAGTTAGTGTGTATACAATATGTGTGTGTATATATATATGTATATATGTATATATGCGTATGAGCTAGTGTGTATACAATATGTGTGTGTATATATATATACATACACACATATATATACACACACACACAGATATACATCTGCATATATCTCCAAACTGTAGCCACTGAAAGGAGTTAGAAACAATGATATCTCAGTTAAAAGGAGAGCACCTAACTCCTAATGATACTGGTTTCTAAATACTGTCCTCCAACAATAGGAACCAGGAATCATTAGAGAACTGTCTGATTCTAGGGCCGGGGCAATGAAATAAATATGAGTCTAGATATCTTGTGGTGTTTCAATGTAAGGAAATTAAAAATAGATAAATAAAAAGAAAAAAACATAAAAAATGTGCAGGAACCAATCTGAAAAAGCTCCCATGAAACAATTTGAGCAACAAAATAAATAATAAGAGTACAATGTTAGTTTATAACTAAAAGAATAAGAGTACAATGTTAGTTTATAACTAAAAGAATAAATTAAATATCCATGATCTCACAAATAAATGAATAAATGATTAAATAAATACATAAGTGGGAGAAAGGGAAAGCTTTTCTTTAGAAAAGAATCTCAGTTATTATAAATATAGAAGGCCTGGGGGAAATATAAAAGTACCGTTAAACCCCATAGTAACTATTGCTTCAGGTTAAATCCTCCAAGGATGCTAAAAAGAATGGGTGAATGTTTAAGTAGAAACAGAATTTTGCATAGTCTCCAAGTATCTCTGTACTACTTTTTATGACTCTTCTTTAACTTCAAAACTATTTCTAAATAAAAATTAAAATATAATAAGGGAGAGAATACTTAGTGATGTGGAAAAATGTTTATGATCTATCACATTTTAAAAAGCCATTAGATTCCAATTTTATGCACCTACACACTTACACACACACAAACACACAACCAATTAAAAAAATTAAAATTTGATTTAAAATAGCTTAAACCAAAATGTAAGACATAGGTATCTCTTTGTGGTAGCATAGAGTGCAATAGTGATTTCAGTTTTATAGCATCATTATTATTATTATTGCTTATCAATATTTTCTAAAATTTTCTATCATGACCATGCATTCACATTAGAATAAAAAATATATTTAAAACATTCCTGGAGGATATGTTTCATGCTTCATATTCTGCATTGTGTTGAAAACAATAGTGGGTGCTGTCAAAGTGAATTGTTGAATTGAAGCAGTGCCTTGTTATTTTCTTTTGCAAAATAGATCATCATCCACCTAATTTATATTTGTATACAGAACCTATCTTAGTGCTTCGGATAAAATACTCAGTAATAGTTGAGTTATAAATAAAGGTTTTGCTCTATTTAAGTTAGTATGAAGTTAAGAACATCTGGAAAAACAACATGTACAGCATCTGATAAATAGAAATCACAGAAAACATTTAGTGCTAAACAGTATCCTAAGCACTTTACATATCTTAATTTATTCAATCCTTAGCACAATGCAGAGGGGCAAGGATAGTACTATTACCCTCATTTTACAGATGAAGAAACCAGGGCACAGAGATTAAGTAATTTGCACAAGGTCACACAGCTATAGCAAGTGGCAAGCAGTGATATAAAGCACTTCTATATTTATTGTTATTTAACTTCTCACAGCAACTCATTGAGTTAGGTGTCTTTATCTCCAATTGTCAGATGAAGAAACTGAAGCTCAGAGAAGTAAGTGACTGGCCTAACTAAAAGTGTCAGGGCTGGGACACTTGACCTCAAAACCCTTGCTGTTTCAGCTATAACATGCTGCCTCATGCATTAACATGAAGTGGGCAAACCAAAACAGGATATTACCAGAGAGCTGTCAAAACGCATCTCCAGTGGAGAACTCCACATGTGGATTAGTTCTTTCCCAAGTCTGCTTAAATTTCACACCATCCACCTACATGTTTTTTTTTTTTTTTCCTACCAGCTGAGAATGGTGACATTTCTTCTTCTCTGGTCTAAATCAGAAAAACTTGCAGCACTACAACCACCAAAGAAGGTATATATCAGCTTACAGAGGTTTCTTCCCCCTCTCCATTCACTTAAAGAGGCAGAAAAAAAAAGAAAGATACAATCCTGCTTCCATTCCTGTCTGTGAGAAAGTGACTGTGGGCATTCTCAGGCAAAAAATAAAGTAACTTCATTTTTAGAGTAAATGCCCTGTTGACAAGTTGGCAGGGCTGCCTTGTTTGGAAAAGAATGTGCAGAAAACTCAAAGGATAATTAGTGTGTGGTAGCCTAACAGCATGCAGCAGGGCTGTAACGTGTCTGGCAGAGGCAGATGTGGCCACACAGTTCATTAACGCTGTATAGTTTGTTTAATTCCAGTTGGGGTAATTAGAGAAGGCTCTAGAACCTGCCTAGAGCTCCAAAATAGACTCTGATTTCAGCAGCAGTGGGGTGGATCTAAGCCACCACAGTGGGCCCCAGGAGATTAGAAGATTAGAATTCCTCACAAACCCATTTGCTTTTCTTTGACAATCATCTCTGCATTAGCCATGATGACAGAGGAGAGGAACAGCATGATGGTCACAGTAAAGGAGAATTTTTAAGCTGGCTTTAAAATGCACGCTATGATGATTCCATTATTTAGCTTATCTCTTAACTTATATTTTACTTAAGTGTCCATTAAAATCACAGGAGTTTCTCATTTTTATAGAGTGAATAAATTTTAGTAAAATTGTTTATGAAGTAATTTTTCTATTAATGTAGTTTTGTCTTTCTAATAATTTCTTTTAAGAAAATTAAAGCTGTTCCATTGGAGAAAAAATTAGCTAGGTAATATTGGATGGTTTGTATATAAAAATGCTTGATAGGCCTTTGAGAATTGTATCACTCTTCTGATTTTTCTCCTATCCTTACTTTCTTTTTTCTCCCTTCTTTTCACATTGTTCTTCCTCAGACCATGGAAATCACACCTGTGCCCAAGATTCTCTGTCTCCACATTCACAACTCTCGAAATTCAGCTCTGATAGATCCCTTTCTGCTTGTGTATTTATACTGCCCAACAGAGCTAGGATGCACTATTACACATAGCCAATAGATGCCGCTTTAAAATATGAAGGAGCCCTGACTTGATGTATCCACTTAGTAATTCTCTCATGCAAATGAGTATTGCATTTTATAAGTTCATTGGACCTGAAAAATCTATCAGATGAATTTGTTTATAATGCTACACTTGCAATGTATACTTTCTGATCCTAGCAACTGAT